>NW_011499966.1:211780-268069 GCF_000495115.2 Populus euphratica
GAGAGAGAACAAGAACATGATCTTGATTTGAAAACCAAGATGTCTAAATGCATGACAAATATTTTTTTTTGTGGACTAAAATTTGAAACTATTGATTTATTGAAGAACTAAAATTTGAAACTATTGATTTATTGACTAATTGTTGAGTGAGTGACCATATCTTGACTTGGTGACAATTCTTATCTTTTTGTCTAAACAAAACATCATTGCTAACATTAGAATTTGAACAGATTGTCTTTATGAAAGTTCTAGAAAATTATCTCAGCTTTTCAATAAAAAAAATAGGTGCATTTAGAACTTTTAGAACTTGAGATATGGGCTAAATACTGAACAATATCTGAACTGTAGGACAGATTCGAACTTATCCATTGTTACTACAATTTGAACTTAAAAACGACCATTTTGAATCTTGGACTATCATGAAAGTTTTAGGCCCATGTATTAGCTTTCCATCCATATAGAGCAGACTTAAATCCAAATTTTATAGCTCCAGTTATGATCCAATAACTGAATGGTATTCTAGTTTGGATTGAACCGGCATTTTTTTTCTAAGCTTGGTCCTCTCTTTTTCTTCTCAATTTTAGTAGTTAAACTTATCAATCAATCCCTTCATTTACATGATAGACCACGTTTAGTATGAATATTTATCATAAATTAAAGGTATCTTATATTATTAGATATGTTATTATAAAACATGCTCTAGCTATGGAGTTATTGATACTTTAAGTGCAAAATAATGATATAAAACCTTAATAAAAATGCACTTTTAAGTACTAATCAATGGCTAACATGAATTTTAAAGGGAAAGTTAAAGGAAAAGAGTGGGAAAAAAAGAAAGAAAGAAAGAAAAGGTCGTTGGCAACACAATGTCGCCTAAAACACCACCATGAATTTTAAAGGGAAAGAGTGGGAAAAAGAAGAAGAAAGAAAAGGTCATTGGCAACACAATGTCGCCTAAAACACCACATGTGCTAGCCCACATGAAAACAAGCATCATAGTGCTTCCAACTCCAACATGGAAGCCGCTGTTTGGTCATCAGAATGTGTCTCACGTATCTCTCAAAGGGCATAGATGTTACCACACTACGGACTTTTTAAAAAAATTACACATTATATTCATTAAAATATTGTATTACCCCTTAATCAAATTTATTATAACAAAAAATCTACGATGAAAATACAAAAAAAAAAAATTAAGTGTAATTAAATCATTTTACGATGCTAAAAAAGTAAAAATATCTATTTGTCCCTAATGATTTTAATAATAACTAGTAAAGCTTAGTGATTAAAAGCTAAAGAAATGAAAAAACATTTAAGTGTAATTAAATCATTTTACGGTGCTAAAAAAATAAAAATATCTATTTGTCCCTAATCATTTTAATAATAACTAGTAAAGCTTAGTGAAAAGACCATATTACCCCTCATATCAAGCTTAATGATTTTGTTTAAGAAAAGTAAAAGAATAATTTTATTATTTCAATCCATAATAATTTGGGCTTGGGTATCAAAAATTTACTAATAACTTTTAGTTGTTTTTTTTTAACATGAAATATTTTTTGAGGTAATGGGTGCTGAGGCACCGTAAACTAATTTTATTGACCAAGCTTATTCAATATCTAAGAGCGAAAGAGAATTTTTCATGAACTCATCATCATTTATGTGAAATGATATATTAAATGAAACACTATGAGAAATATGCCTTATTTGATAGGAAACCTAAAATTTAGGGATAATTATGTTAATATATTATTATGAAATGTCAACTTTATTAATGAATTTGAGATAATGAAACCTAAAATTTAGGGATAATTATTTTAATATATTATTATGAAATGTCAACTTTATTAATGAATTTGAGATAATGAGCGAGAAAATACTTAAGGAGTTTTATTTTTAAAAAAATAGTTGGCTTATAACTTTTTACTGTTGAGAGAAAAATAGTTTTTTACTTTTAATTATGGATATTTATCTAAAGATATTAAATTAACTCATAAAGTAAGAGCACAAATAATATGTTCTCTCAACTCAAATGTATTGCTACATGACAACTATTTTAGAATTTGTTAGGGATTAGTAGTTAAAATAGAATTTGAAAAATACGAGATTTTGAGTTGTTGAATGATTACAATAATAATGTCTCAAAAGAATTATTTAAATATATATTAATTGACAATTGTGAGATTTTGATCCATGCATCTAAAGTTTGCACATGAACAATGTTTTTCAAACTTTGGGATGATTTTTTGCAAATAGTGTCTCAAAAGAATTATTTAAGCATATATTGATAAAAATGATTTTATTATTATTATTATTTGTACTTTTTGTAAGTTTAAGATAATAGGTTTATTATGCTACCATGCTTTATGAATCTTACAAATAGATTTGAGACTTTCTATTATTCTCTCGTAATATATTCTAAAAAGATGGGAAAAGAATGCACAACTAGAATTTTTGTTTGAAGATAATGTTAATCGGAAAAATAATACTTTATCATCATCCATTATACTTTGTTTAAATAAGTTAACGAGGAGAGCCTTTGTTATGTTGAGTATAACTCCTACTGAGGTGACGAGAATGATAATATTAAAAAAATAGATAATATTAGAAACTTGAATTCTTTTAGTACTAGTAATGAGAAATTAGTGTTAGATCCTGCAAATAAGTGGCCAAAAGGAATTTGTTTTTATATAAAAACATAACTTAAGCCTTGATATGGAAAGAAGAATAAAAGAATATCTTAAAAAAATAATGTCGTTTTAATGGGTCACCCGAGTTAATTTTGATTTTTTAAATTAAAATAACATCATTTTAATAAAAAATAAAAGTTAACGAATTGCAACCGAGTTTTTAATCAGATCTTGTAAGGTTATCGAGTCAACCTTTCAGGTCAGCCGAGTCACCTTTAATTTTTTTATTTTTTATTTTTTTTTAAATTTAGTCTAGATTTAATTTCGGGTTGGTCGAGTTCGGACCAATCTGTCAAGTTAAATTTCAAAACTATAATATTTTTTATAAAAATAAAAAATAAATTCCTCATAAGTTATGTATGCACCAACTAATTTATAATCTCAAGTTATGTATGCACCAACTAATTTATAATTATAAGAATCGGCGCTTGGTATGTCTTTCCAACCATAAAAATTAATTTTGAGGTAAAATTTTTCTCAATATTATTATTTATTCATATTATTCTAGATACAATTTCTTTTTATAAAATTTATCTAATCATTGTTAAGGGTACAATCCATCAGCCCAAACTCAAACTCAAAGGACTAGTTGCTTTGTAGAAGATGGAAGCTAATGATGAAGATTTATTAAATATTTTATTATAAACTTTTATTTTGCTTTTAATGTCTTCAAACAATAGATAGTTCTAAAAATATTATTACATTTTTAAGAAATTGGGATTTATTATATTATTTATTTACAATGTCTCTGTTATCACATGATTGATGAATTATTTAGGTTTAATAAGAATCGTTAAATACATGTCTTTTCAAATTTTGACATAATTTGTTATATTATTTGTTTACAATACCCTTGTTATCACAATTTCTTTTGTAACACAAGGCAAGATTAAAGCATGGCTTTCCATTTTATAGAGTGCCTATATCCCAGGATCATGTTCATAAAAAGGAAGGTGATGTTCTTTCTCATGCTTTGATTTTCCAGAAACGAAAAAGATAAAAACTTTTACACCTATAAAAATATAAAATGAAGCACCTGTGAGATATATATATATATATATTCTCGAGCAGGATAAGGATTATAAGATTGTAATCAATAGAAAAAACACACACATTTCTTATAAATTTTTTTTTTAAATCCAAGCCGTAAAATTACGACATTACAAGTAATAAGAATCCCTAGCTCAAATGTGATTAATTAGGTGAGTCTGCATCCTACCCACTCAAACGACTACAGTTCATATCAAACAATATATTCTAATATATCTACGCTTCTATCAAGACAGCTAGACTTGTTAAGTCAGCGAGATGACAGTTCCTCGGCAGTAGAAATGTTCTCATTGATTGATTTCAAAACCATAGACCTGTCTTTTGTATTCTGTCCTTTCAAATCAACTCGTAAATGGTTTTTGATCCCCAGAACCCTTCTCTCTTGATCCTAAATAGTAATCTAGCTGCTGATAACAAAGAACCCTCTACAATTTCAAATTAAAATAATACATCTGATTACAATTATTAAATTATAATTTAACCCAGATAGAGACGATTCAAGAAAACCCAATTGAACTAAAAGCAAGAAGAAAAATAATGTAAAGGGAAACCTTTCTTAAGAGTGTCTGCCCTCAACGGTGATTGAGAGGTGGTTGTTCCGCTTGACAATGGATCTGGTTTGGAACAGAGCTATTGGGATTTGGTCGGTGTAGAAAGGAGGCGTAGGTTGTGATTTTTTGTTGTTTTGAGTGAAGATAGTCATTGAAATCACGGTAGGCTGTGATTTTCTGGGGAATCGAGGGTTGTCGGAAGAAAAAAGAGGGTTGAACGGAATAACTAAACTTCTAGAATTATTCACATGAGCCGATGACGTGACATATTAATTAATAAAACTAAATTATAACTTATAAGATGTAATTAATTATCATACTATAAAATTTCTTCTTGAAATATGTAAGGTTCACGGGAGCTTAGGATTTTGTTTGCTGGAGTAGTTGAATGAGAGGGTAGTTATTATTGTTTTTTAATGTTTTTTTTTTTTAATATATTAAAATATATGAAAACATAAAAAATTAATTTAAAATAAAAAAAATATTTTTAAAAAGTAAAAACAAATGTGGTTTAAAACTGTATTTGTTTTAATATTTTAAAAAAGTTTTTTTTAATTTTTTTTTAATACCAACATATTAAAATATATGAAAATATAAAAAATTAATTTAAAATAAAAATATTTTTTAAAAAACACTTTTCAAAAACAAAAAAAACATGGTTTAAAAGTGTATTCGTTTTAATGTTTCAAAAATATTTTTGAAAAAAATATTTTTTTATTTTTTATTTGTTTTAAATTAATTTTTTAGTATTTTTAGGTTATTTTAATGTATTAATATCAAAAATAAATTTTAAAAATTAAAAAAATATTATTTTAATATATTCTTAAATAAAAATCATTCTAAAAAACAAACATTATAGCCTACTAACTTTAAAAATAAAAAATAAAAAATAAAAACACTTGAGTTTGAATTTTTTTCTTCAGTAATATAGTTGAGTTTGAATTTTTTTCTTCAGTAATATTAAATTTATATGCTCCCTTGAATCATACCATCTTAAATAATTGAGAAGCCTATCTAACTTGAATTATTTAGGAGAAAACACTTACCAACAACCATCTCAAATCGACTCGAAAAGGTTAGGATGATCCGTGAGCCACCACCCATAATATTTGTCGTTGGCTTGCTAGATGTGACCTATCTAATTTTTGAAAAGCGAAGTCTACGAACATCAAAGAAAGAGCAGAGCAACGCGACCCTAATATTAGCCTGATGGTTCAAATACACGATACACTGCAAAGTTTTAAACAGTATATAATTCAAAATAAAGTTGCCACGTTTCCTTTCCCCCCATAACATTTTACTCACCTTTTTTTTTCTTTTCTAAAAAGAAAGAAAAATAGAAAAAGAATCCAACAACCATTGAAATTATTAAATTACTATACAAAACAACCAGAAAAAAAATAATCCAAAACCAAACCTCCCCCAAATTTTTATTTTTAGGGTTTCAAGCCGACCCGCCAAATCCTCTCCTACTTGTTTTTGTTTTTGTTTTGTTTTTTCCCAATCTTTCCTTGAGCGACGGCATTTTTTTATGATCCGCATTATTGATTCGGATCCTAACAATGGCGTCGTCGTCGCCGCCGCCGCCTCCGCCTGCTTCCGTCACCAGATCGGAGCCTCCTAAAGTCTCACCGGTACTCCCTTTCTCCCAGCTCATGAACATTATTTTCTCTCACAAGGTTTCGTTTGGTTATTCTTAGTATGATTTTCTCTTTTGTTTGTTGATTATTTCTTAAGACAGTAGAGAGAACGTGTTTAATTTATAACTGCGCTGTTCGCATTAGTCTTAATTGTTTTTGGTGCATTTATATTGGTAATTTTGACTTTAAGTAATTTTTGCATAATTTGTGGTTCAAAACTAAATTTTGATTCAAAATATTGCAAAATCCTTGCAATGCATGTCGCTGCACTAGCCTTGGAGCTCCAGCTGATCCGGTTTATTTTACAATTGTTTTGGCTGGTGATTGTGATTTTCCTTTTTTCTTTAATTTTCAGTGAATTATTTTGAGGTTATTTATAATTTATGGTTATGATCAGACCGGTCTGGTCCGGTTCAATTTTTCCTGGTTGCTTGTATTAAGTTTTCCGATTTTAGTTAACTTTTTTTATTTCAGTTTTGGAATCGGTCGTTCATGGTTGTAATTACTAATTAGAATGGATACTGATGAATTTTTATTTTTATTTTTATACAGGCGATGGAGTCTGATGAAGAGACAGCTTTAACAAGCAAAATGGTTTTATCAGTTATTGAATCATTAAAGAAGCAAGTTGCAGCTGACCGATGTTTTTATGTTATGGTACATTTTTTGTTATTTGTATGAGATGCTTCCTTTTGAGTTTTTCTTTCAGGTCATTTATTTATTTACTGCTTTCAGAAAAGGATGGAAGACAACAAACAGAAGTTGGTTGGTGTTACGAACCACCTCTATAAGCTGTCAAAGGAAAGGAAGAACAGTTGGATTAGTGATACTGACAATAGTGTAGATTTATTTACAAAGAGGCAAAAGGATGCACTCAGTATGCATGGTGGTATTGATTCAATTAATGTAGATAAAGATAGTCGTGGCTCTGAAGAAGATGTTAATACTTCTACTGCAGTTCTTTTGGGATCCAGTATCCCAGTAAAGAATGCAGTACGGCCAATTAAGCTACCTGAAGTGAAGAGGTTACCCCCTTACACATCATGGATTTTTTTGGACAGGTATGTTTAGATTATTATGTATCAAGATTTTGTTTTACTGGAATGGTAGTTGGTCATTTTTTTATTTTGAGTTTTGAATTCAAGTTTCATGGTCTCTCTTTCTATACATCTTCATGCCACTAACTTGTAATTTGCTGCATTGGTTTTGGGTTAGTAATTTATGATATTCCTGCTGTAGAAATCAAAGAATGACAGAGGACCAATCGGTGCTTGGTCGAAGGAGAATTTATTATGACCAAAATGGGGGTGAAGCACTAATCTGCAGTGACAGTGAAGAGGAAATAATTGATGAAGAAGAGGAGAAGCGAGATTTTTTAGAATCTGAAGATTATATTCTACGGTTGGTATAATCATGGTATCTGGTGTGATGTATTGATTCTTTTTTCTTTAAATTGTATGCTAAAGCAAGGTTGATTGGCGCTGAATGTCTTAGGTTCAAACTTTTGAACAAAAAAGGGGAATTTTGTTTGGAGTGGGAGCTCCCTGGAAATTTTATCGTCATATTAAAGGAAGAAATTTTAATCTAGCTTGTATTTGAATGGACCAGCTTGTGGCCTTTATCTTGAGCATAAACAGTGCCAAATGCTGTCAAAATAATGGGCGTAGCTGTGTCAAAAATATTGATGAGTTGTCTGTTGATTTAGCCAGTGACTTTTGACAAGTAGTTGCCATGTGATGTAACTCGTATATGTTCGATAAAGTTTTAGCAATAAATGCTAAGAAGGAAAAGGGATAGCTATGTATACTGGTTGATGCTAAAACCTTGAATATAAATACGTTTAACTATCTCCTAGTTCAATGTAAATTATGTCATGAGATTTTTTTTCGGGGATTTTATTATGCTTTAGTATGCAACCTAGTTGTTTTTTCTGTTGGTTAATAATTTGTTTTGCCAGGATGACTATAAAAGAAGCTGGATTGTCCGATCCAGTTGTGGAATCACTAGCAGAGTGTTTTTCTAGAAGTTCTAGTGAAGTCAAGGTATGCATATGTTGCAAGAGGGTGTTTTTTCTAGTAATGAGGAGAAAGTATTATATTGAGACTATGTTATATGTTTTTTGCCTTCGATTGAAGGATCCATTTTTATTTATTCTAACAGTTGTTTCCATATAATATCTAATGAGAAAAAGGTCATAGTGTAAGCTTGGGTCCAGCCGTTTCCCATTTGCTTTTTGCTGGCTTTACACAGATATGAAACACCATCAAAAATCTTATACAGGCAAGATTTGAGGTTCTTAAGAAGGAAGAGAAGGCCGTGGAGGATTCTAAGAATAAAGATAATGAAGCACAAACACTGAATTCTTTTCTTGATAAAGATCTTGAAGTTGCTTTGGATTCTTTTGACAACCTATTTTGTCGCCGATGTCTTGTAAGCATCATTCTTGTACTACTTTCAGTGTTGTTCTTTTACTGTTACTATATAGCTTCCTCATTATGTTTCATGCTGGCAGGTATTTGATTGTAGATTACATGGATGTTCACAGGATCTTATCTTCCCTGTGAGTTGATCTTGTATGACTAACCATCATGATGTTGCATTAGTATCTAGAGGGAATCTCATATGTTTTGTTGACACACATATTTTAGGCTGAGAAACAATCTCCATGGAGCTATCCAGATGATAACATAACATGTGGTCCACAGTGCTACAAATCGGTATATGTGTGGTGATTTATTAATAAAATTTTTTTAGACTGGGCATTTCTGCACAAGGATCTGACAAACAAAAATATTTAAGTGCCATCAAATTCTTTCATGTCAGGTTTTGAAATCAGAGAGAATTTCTTCAGGGATTTCTCCTGAGCGTGGGTTTATTGAAGAAAATTCTGTTTGTCAATCAGATGGTGCTGGGGTGCCTATAACATCAAGAAAGAAATCTTCTGCTCCATCTGCCAACCGGAGGGTGAAGTCCTGCCAAAGTGAAAGTGCTTCGTCAAATGCAAAAAACATTTCAGAGAGCAGTGACTCAGAGATTGGACCTCGGCAAGACACCTCTCCCACTAGTCAGTTGTCACCTTCCAAGATTAAGCTTGTTGGGAAAAGTGGGACTTGTAAAAGGAACAGCAAGCGAGTGGCTGAACGTGTTCTAAGTTGCATGCGGAAAAAGCAGAAGAAAATGGTGGTTTCTGATACTGATTCTGTTGCTAGTGGAGGCCTTCTGTCAAGTGATATGAAACTTAGGTCCACTTCACACAAAGGAAAGGAAGATGCAAGCTCTTCTTCCCATAAGAATTTGAAATCTCCCACCACTGCAAGGTCTAGGAGAAAGAGTGAGTTTCATGATGGTCCATCAAGTGAGATGGTCATGGATCAACTTGTGCCTAGCAGTGATGACACCTTTAGGAAAGAAGAGTTCATGGACAAAAACACATGTAAAAAAGAGTTAAGTGATAACAGATCTTGGAAAGCTATTGAAAAAAGCCTATTTGAGAAAGGTGTTGAGATTTTTGGCGGGAACAGGTCAGGGGGTGCATTTCTTGTTCATTCTTCCCATTAATTTTGTTACAGTTTCCTTGTTCGTTGATTTTTTTTTTTGATATTCTGGAAGAGTGATGATTTTGACTGAGTGATGTTTGATGTGACCATTATGTTAGGAGGTACTTAACTTAATTCACCTATGGTAAATAGATTTTTACATTTTCAGTTTTCTTATTTCATTGCCATTAAATTTGTTTTAAGAAATAAAGTTAGTACAGTGATATCCAGTGGAATCAAACCCATGAAAGACTACTGAAGAAAACTTTTGTTAAACGCGATATTTGTAATAATGATTTCTTTTATTTAAGAGGTTTATTGAGTATCTTTGGTTAAAAAGAGTATTTCAGAATTAATGCTTTATAAGATGGAGTTAGATAAACAATGTGCTATAAATTATCCTGAGTGATTGTAGTGAGATTTGGGAATTCATTTTTTTAAGGCCTTGATTGGGGTGCGTGAAGGGAATTCATGAAATCTAGGGAATTCATGAAATCTTCACGCATTCCCATTGATCTACTTTACCATATGTGCTTCTTATCATGCATGCATACATAATACATGTGCTCATTCGCATTTTATTTTCCATTATTTCTTATAAATTATGATGACACTGACTAAATCAAATGAATGGTCCCAAAAATTTAACAGCCTTTACCATTGGCCTTACTACAGTTACACTCTAATGATCTTACTGATACCTTCATATTGCTCCTAAGAGAATTGGCTGCGGTTTCATCTATTCTCTGTCTAAATTTTGTTATTGTTCTCCATGACAGTTGCTTAATTGCTAGGAACCTCTTAAATGGCTTAAAGACGTGTTGGGAGGTTTTTCAATATATAACTCGCTCTGAGAATAGGCTAGCCTGTGAGGCAGGTGATGCTGGAACTCTTGGTGAAGGCTACTCCAAGTTTGACTGCAGCGGAACAGTGGTTAGAATTTTGCTTCTTGTATATGGCCATGTTTTTGTTAGGATGCAAGTGAATGTTAATCTTTTTCTTCCTTTTATTTTTTTTGGTTGGGGGTATTGAACTGCATATCAGGGTAAGAATGAAGCAAGAAGGAGATCAAGATTTCTAAGGAGAAGAGGTAGAGTTCGCCGCTTGAAGTACTCTTGGAAATCTACTGCGTACCATTCTATTAGGAAGCGGATAACTGAAAGAAAAGATCAACCCTGCCGTCAGTATAATCCATGTAGTTGCCAAGCTGCTTGTGGAAAGCAGTGCACATGTCTGCTAAATGGCACCTGTTGTGAGAAGTATTGCGGGTGAGCCTTCCTTTAACAACCCAAAATTTGAGATCAAGGTTTATGGTATTTGTATATCTTTTAGTTACCATTTATTTTTCTTCCAGAAATGAGAACTCAATAAAATTTAGTTTATCGTAGGGCTTCATTCAAATTTAGAGTTTTCTCTTGTAGAGCTTCATACCTTACCAGCTTTAACAAATTTGGGGCCTTAGATTTAGATGTTTTTTATTGTGTCTGTAAGTGTTTGATGAATACTCTCAACTATTTTTCACTTGCTCCTCTAGATGTCCTAAGAGTTGCAAGAACCGATTTAGAGGCTGTCATTGCGCTAAAAGTCAATGTCGAAGTCGACAATGTCCATGCTTTGCTGCAGACAGGGAATGTGATCCAGATGTCTGTAGGAATTGCTGGGTCAGGTGAGTTGGTGCTCTTGTTCCTTTTTTTCCCTCTATTTAATATATTCATGACCTATTTATTTCTAAGCTAATCATTTACTTAGCTTTGCCTGTGTACTGTTTTTATCGTAATTGTAGAAGATTATGAATTTTTTCTTGATAACTGCACTTGGAAATTAATGATGTGCACATTGGTAAGTAATACATTTGTTTCTGCTAATGTTGGATTGAATCACAAAGGTTTGAAATTTCCATTAAGTTGGTTCAGGTAGCCAAACTTTTAGCTTCCTTGGGTTGAAACTATATCAAGTTTCAAAGAATTTAAAGGTGGGGTTTGTGTATTCTAAATGTCAGCGTTTTGTTTGGTTACAAGAGGCTGTATCCCACAGGCTATGAACTGTGGACTTCAGAGTGGTAAGGCCCAAATTTTGGTTCTAAGTCCATACATGAAGGTTCCATTTCTCAAAATTTACCAGTGAAAGGTCAATAAACAGCACTCGATTAATGTCACTCCCACCACTGTGCCCATGCCAGCATTTACCAGCTTCATTGCATCCAAGCTTTTGCCATATCCATTCTCTTTGGCTCTTTGTGCTTAGGAAAATGCTATGGTTATTTCTGTCAGTTTTATATCATTTGATGTACTTGTGAAATTTCATCCTTCACAGGATTTCAAAATAATGTTTTGTTTATTACTTGTCCAGAAATATATTTATTCTTTTCCTCACTCTTCTTGCACTACTATATATCATTTGAACTGTTAAAATTTGCTTTGTAGTTGTGGTGATGGTACTCTTGGTATCCCCAGCCAAAGGGGTGATAATTATGAATGCAGAAATATGAAGCTTCTTCTCAAACAACAACAAAGGGTAGAGACACTTTCATCTTCTTATTACCTTTCATTGTTTGATATTTAGAGATAGGTACACGCATTTGAATATTCGCTTCTCTTAGTTGTCTGGCATTTGAAGTAATCTGTTAGTGCAATGATTGGTGAAGTTCTCTAGTAAACAGTACCATTCTTCTATTTGTTCTTAGTTGGCTGTCTTCATGAATGCCCATAATGTGGAAAACTATTCTTTTAGTTTGCTTTTCAGCTTCCTTTATAGAGTTGTGAAATTGACCAAGTTTTTCATTGTGGCTTGACTGAACTGGAAGCTGATGCTAAAATGCAGTCAACTGAAAAATGTGGTGTATAAGAAAGATTTGTGGCATTGCCATGCAATACAGAACTGCTTGTTATTTATTGGGCGATAAAGTTCAGGGTGTCCTTGGAAGCATATAGAGTTTATCAAAAAAAAAAAAAAATACAACATATATTGGTAGTTTATGAAATTATGAAGGTGTTTAAAGTCTTGCTATGAACTGGGAAGAAGTGCAAAGAGCGCTGTTAATGAAACGAGAACTGTTAATGAAACAGATGAAAGTGCAAAGAGCGCCACTTGCAAGATGGAAAAAGCCAAGGAATACCGTCATCCCAAATACCACCCTTAATGGGTTGCTCCACTTCATCAAATTTTTTTTTCTTTGATTGCTTTCTTTCCAATGTCCAGATCAAATTATGTATAAATTAATGCTTTCCAACAACAGACGTTTGATGGGGTCATTTTCAAGCTGCTTACCTTTTCTCCATCTTGCTAATATCTTGTTCTATGAATAGGTTTTACTCGGAAGATCTGATGTCTCAGGCTGGGGTGCTTTCTTGAAGGTAATATTCTGGATGGACTGCGTAATATAAGAAAATTTTGCCCTTGAATCCTTTTCATCCCATGTGCTTTTTGAGAATAATCTCAAGAGGCATTTGGGAAAAAACCTAGAGATTTATTTGCTTGTTTCCTCTTGTGAATATATCTGGCTCCTCACAGAGTAGTGTCGGCAAGCATGAGTACCTGGGTGAGTACACTGGTGAGCTGATTTCACATAGGGAAGCAGATAAGCGTGGGAAGATATATGACCGTGAAAATTCATCATTTCTCTTCAATCTCAATGATCAGGCATGACTCATTGTACTGATTTAAGATCTTATATGAGGATTCAACCACCATCTTTTATTGTTTATATGAAACCAAGATTTGTTTCTTGCAGTTTGTTCTTGATGCATACCGTAAGGGTGACAAACTCAAGTTTGCCAACCACTCTCCAGAACCAAATTGCTATGCAAAGGTATCCTCTTTGACTACTTTAGCTCAACAGCCTATCTAATATATATTTTTTGACTTTTGCACTTGGTTTCTGATTAATAGCGTGCTAAAAACATGGCTGGAATATATTTAATATCGTGCCACTGTTTCCTCACTTTCAACCACCGCGTTGTTTGCAGGTCATAATGGTTGCAGGGGATCACCGAGTGGGCATATTCGCCAAAGAAAGGATTAATGCAGGGGAGGAACTTTTCTATGATTATCGTTATGAGCCAGACAGAGCCCCTGCTTGGGCTAGGAAGCCTGAAGCGTCTGGATCAAAGAAAGAAGATGGCGGTCATTCAAGTGGCCGTGCCAAGAAGCTTGCTTAATTTGAGCATCTACTTACATCCTCCATTCAAAATTTTTTGTCAATTCTTTTACAATTACAAGCATCATTCTCACTTATCGTAGGGGATAGGTTCATGATCAGTCATTTTGTTATCGGAGAGGCCATTGTCATCTCCGCCATAACTTTAACTGACTTGTATTCCAATTTAGACTGAAACTAGTTGTTAACTCACCTGTACTACGATGATGTGGGTTGGAGCAAGAACAAACTGCAAGAAACAAATCTTACGGTATATAGATATTGCTAAAGTGTTTCTAGTAGCAAGAAAAATATTAATTGTGAACTCAAAAATCTGATGCGCACGTCAAATAAAAAGATTGAGAATCGCGTGCTAAAAAAAATTAACAGTGACTGAATATTAAGATGTAATTTAATCAACTTTATGAGTTTAAAGGTAACTTCAACTGCTAGTAGAAACTTGGCTTGGCTTAAAAGAAATTTCGAGGTGAAGTATGTTAAATTTATAATTTGGATTATTGATGTAGTTGGATTTAATAATTTTATATTTAATTATATGATATTAAAAACAGATGCCAATAAAAAGGAATTCAATAAAAAAATTTAAAAATGATCTTGATTGGTTGTCCAAAAAGAATTCTTGCTAGCATTTTTTCAGAAAAAAACTGCTATAATCTTGTTCAAAAGCAAAGTAAAAATTGAATTTTATTTAATAAAAATATATCTATAATATATCCATAATTAATTTAATAATTAATAAAATTATATATGTAATATATTTTAAATAATTTGATTGAAAATAAATTAAATTGAAATTCAAGGTTTGATAATTTTATTTAAAAAATCTTATTTAATTATATGATATTAAAAATAAAAACTCGTAGAAAAACAATCGAATAAATTTATTTAAAAGAAATTATTATGGTTAGTTGCACAAAAAAAATGCTTGCTAACTTTTAAAAGACTCCTATAATCTTAATCAAAAGCAAAATAAAAATTAAATAATATTTAATAAAATAATATCTACAATATATCCAAAATTAGTTTAATAGATAACAAAATTATATATGTAATATATTTGAATAAATTAATTGAAAAGATTTTAGATTGAAATCCAAGAAAAAACATTTAAAAAACCCTAAAATAGGCTCGGCCTAGATGCCCAAACACACTTAGTTATATTTTTCTTTTATAAACTTTATTTTTATCTAATATAATATGTTGTCTATTGTAGTAAACAAACGAACTCATTATTGACTAGTTTTCAATCAACTTTATTGATTAGAAAATTGAGATTCAAAATTTTAGATTTTAAAAATTTATTTTTAACTTGTTTTCACTTAAAAATACTTTAATAATATTAAAAAAAAAAGACATCATTATCATTGAATATCTTTCAAGAAGATAAAATTTATTTACACCAAAACTAGTCTATTTCATTATTAGAATGTGGTCAATTAAACTTTTATTTTTTTCATGTGTTAGTTTTTGAATACCCTTTCTCTTATCTCTTATATTCAAAATTGATTTGTTAAGAAAATGAAGTTTTGAATTAAAATTTATAATTGAACAACTAAAAGAACTAAAAAATTAATTATAAAAATCTTAAGGCAATTGTTTTTAGAAAAGGCGTTGGTAACAAAGTAACAAAGGATAAAGGTTCCATGTTTGTTTTATTGTCAAATTCATTCCCCAAAAATCAATTTATTTAACCAACAAAATCGAATCTTATATTTCCAAATCTAATATCATTTAACATCAACAGATATTTTTGACACTCGAGAACCTATCGGAAGCCATTCAGCATAAATTATAAACTCCAAATCTCATTTAACATATTTATAAGGATGCAATTAAATAAAAAAAATAAACAATATACTTGTTTATAGGTGGATAATTATAAAAAATATCAAAAAAACATTTGATGTTGTTTCATTGTTTCTATAAACAGTGAAACTCCACATTATTTTTAATTTTATTTTTTTATATTTAACCCTTTCATAATAAATTGATGTGTTTTTTAGCTTTATAATTTTTGATTGTTATTTTTGATAAAAATTATAATTCTGTTTCACAAAGTTGATACTCGGTAAACCATGAAATGATGTTTAAAATCATGAAAACATAAAATAATATGAAATAAAAAAATATTAAAAAAATAATGAAAATGCAACATAAAAGATATAATACTCGGGTTGCAATAGCTATCTATATTGTTTTCTTTTTTTCTTAATTTTTTTTTATTATTTGACTTTTGTTTTTAATTTGATAATTTTATATTCAGTTGATTTGATATTAAATTTTATATTTTATTTTAATTGATTTTATATGCGTTCTCATGATGTTAATAATAAATTTTGATGATGAATTAATACTCAATTTGAAAAAATATAATTCAATTTTATTTATTCAAACCAACCAACGAAAACTTTAATAATTCAATTTCAAATTAAAATAAATAAGTATTTTTAAAAAAATAAATAACATCTTCATTTTATTTTGTCTAACTTAATTTTTGATTGAAATAAAAAAATTTATTATCATTTAATATTATATATAATTCTCAATTTATTTTATTTAAATCACATATAAACTATTAAATTTGTATTTTATAATTTTTCTTGATGGTAAGAAAATTTTTTAATAACACCCACATCTTTCTTCTTTATTTGCGTTGGGAAAATAAAATTTATAAACTATATCTTTTCTTGAACTCTAGTTTTTACTACAATTTAAAAAATAAAAAATTAAATAATTTTTGAAGTTGTGATCAGCCTAAAAGAATTCCGGACTACAATGCACAACAATGCCCCTTAATCAACATTTAAATTCATAAAAAGTCCAGGGAATATAAATGTATAGAGAAAGATTAATTAACTCTAAGTATATATTTGTTTTTCGTTTATTAAGATAAATAAATTCTTGATAACCGAACAAGATATTGATATATCTTATAATATTACATCATATATAATAAAAGAGATTGGGGTTTGCTCTTCATGGAACAATAAAACATTGTTAAAGTACGTGTTTTTTATGAAAATTATATTTTAGTCCTTTGATTTTTTTAAATTTTTATTATTTGGTCCCTATAGTTTTTGGTATTTACATCTCATTCATGAACTTCACATTTTAATATTCAGTTGAGCTGATAGAAGTATGAGAAAGTCGCTCAAAAAAAAAAAAAAACAGAGAGAGGGAGGGAGAAAACTTTGGGTCAATCATATTTTGGTTGAAAAAAAAATGATTTTAGTGTAAATAATTTTGTGTTAGAGGGAAAGTTTGATGTAAGTGACTTTAATCTTTAACCATGCTGGAAAAAAATAGATCAAAATCTACTTTTTATTTTGAATTTTTGAATGGATTAAAATGTATTTTGAAATTAGAAATAAAATCATTAAGGCTCTTAAAACTTTTATATGTGTTTTTAAGTGAAAACATGTTTGAAAAATGGGTTTTAAGAAATCCAAAACTTAAATATTGTTTTTTTAATTATCAAAGGTGATCAGAATTTGAACTAGTAGATAATATATTATTTGTTAAATTTTAAAGTAAGCCAAGTAAACAAAGTGTCGTTTGCTAAAAAAATAAAATAAAATTGTGCCTGGACTTTTAAAAATGGTCATTCAGCCTTTTTTTTATTTTAAAATATATTTTTAAAAACAAAATTGTTTAAGTAATTTTTTAAGAAACTATCATATTATGCCGTAATTTTTAAATAAGGTTAGAGCTTTAGATGGTAATATTAACAATCACATAATGAATAATTATATATCAACTTAATATGTGGAATTAGTTTTTAAAAAGATAATCACAAATATTCAATGAGAATAAAAGATTGATTTTTTTTAATTGTTAATTTTTTTATTTAATATCATCCAATTAATTATTCTTTTATTTTTCATGCATTCACTTAAAATTTACTGAAGTACAATTTCTTTGTTTTTTTATTGAAAATTTCTTTTCAAATCATGATATGGTTTTATTTAAAAAAAGTATTTTTGATAAAAAAATGTCTTTTTCATAATAAAAAAACTTACATTAACAAAGAAAGGGAGTTTTGATTGAAAAGGTAGTTTTTTTCTCTTTAATTAAAATCATTGAAAGTTCTTATGAATATTTATTTTAATTACCTTTAATTTAATATTTATTTTAATTACCTTTAATTTTTACTATAAAAACCATGCTGTTAATTAAAAAGACATGAATAAGAAAAATGGATTTTGACTACAAAAATATATTTGTAAATTTACATCAGTATCCTTAAAAGAAATAACTTTTTTTAGCTTCTACTAGGATTACTTTTGTATTTTCATAGGAATAATGCATAATAAAATAACATATCTACCTTTGGAGTAAAAAAATAACTAACGATGGGGGAGCCTTCCTGTAATTTTAATTTTTGGTGCGTTATAAAATGACCTTGATGTCAAATAATTTAATTCTTAGGTTAAGGTTAAAAGATATTTGTGTTATTTTGTTGTTAGTTATTTATAATTAATGAGTTGGGGTGGGGTAATTTAAATCTTGGGGTTGTGTGTTGTGTATATGGTGGCCACTCTACCATCTTTGAACGGCACCTATGACTGATTTAGAAGGCCAAAATTATAGCCTTGGGGTTGCTCCCAATGCATCTCAACATGTTCTCCATAAAAATGCAGTGCTAAAAAGGCATTTTTTCGAGTGTGTTTGTCTCTATATAATTTTTGTAGCTATATTTTGAAAAAAAATATTTTTTATTTAAAAATATATTAAAATAATTTTTTTATTTTTAAAAATTATCTTACATATCTGAAAACATAAAAAAATATTAATTTAAAATTAAAAAATAAGATTTTTTTTAAAAAAATTTAAAACACAAAAAAATAAAATTTTACAAAAATTAATTATAAAGAAATATAATTTTTTTTTATTAAAAACTACATTTAAAACTCAATTTTTGAATATAATCTACAATTAAAAACACAATTTGATGTATACTGTGGTTTTTGCACCCTAAACGAAAAAGCTGCAGGTAAACAAACGCACCCGAGGCTTGGAAATAACCACCGAACCTGTGGGCCACCAATTGGACTTTAAGATGATGCTCCAATCTGAGTCAAATCGAGCCCTGTCCAAGTTTTATTTATTGATTCAGAGTTAACTCGAGTTTTTCATCATCGAAATAAATAATAATTAAATTTATTTAGAATAATGGATTTATTCCGGGCAAATCCCATACGTAAAGTGTTTCTTTTGTTATATCCTTCCCTTTTCACTGCAGATTTAATGTTAGTTAGAAGGACTCATCATTTTCCTACCTGCTAAAGCAAGCTACCCTACAAGCTTGCATCATTTTTTACTGGAAAACCTCAGTTTGTTTTTTAAAATATTTTTTTTTAAATATATTAAAATAATTTTTGATATTAATATATTAAAATTATAAAAATAAAAAAATAATAATTAACTTTGTAAAAACATGATTTCTGCAATTTTCTGGGAGAAAATGGTAAAGCAAAGATATCCAAAGATGTTGTCTCGGCACGGAGTTCAGGCAACCTAACCCCACCATGTGAAAGGCACTGACAAAAGGTGAGGCCTGCGAAGACAAAATTGAGTTGCTTATTATTTAGTCCCTCTGAATTTTAATAATTATACATTTAGTCCTTTTCATTAAATTTATGCTATATTTCCATTTATTTTTCACTTAAAAAATAGGAACGAATATATATATCATGGAAAGGTTGATGAGAAAAAGAAATTTATTGGAATTAAATAATATTAAATTAAGCATGATCAATGCTAATCAAGGGACTAAATAATTGGTTTTTAAAATGATGGGACTAATTAATTAATTTCTTAAAAGTATAGAGACTAAATTATAATTTACTCGATAACATTCAATCAACCTTTCAAAACATAAACGAGCCCAATTGCCTGTTTCCTGAGAGTCTTGGGATCAAACGACGTCGTTATTGTTAAAGTAAAAGCTCAATAACAAAAGTAGTTCCTATTAACCTTAATAAAGTAAAAGAGACTGCAAACTGTTGGAAGCCGCACCCGCTGGTCATAGGATATCACTTGCCTTTTCTTTTCTTTTTTCTTTTCTTTTTTTTTTCCTATTACAATTAGGAACATTTTTTTTCAGAGAAACAAAATCAATTAATATGAGAGAAACTAAAATATTTTTCCGATGAAGTCTCTTAAACAACTTTTTATATATGATTTACAGCTATATTTAGCATTACTTATTTTTAATTATTACTATAATAAAGGACGAAATTCGAAATGTTTTTCTTGATTGGAAGGGGAATATGAATATAATTTGGAAGGGGAATATGAATATATTTATGATCATTAGGAATAATTAGTGATATTATCTGAGCTTATCTTAAAAAAAGAAGAAGAGAAGTAATAAGAATATATTTTTAAAATTTTTATTCCTGTTAAGTATTTTTTAAAATGAATTCAGGATGAAACACAAATCCTTTGCATGCATGGAAAACAGCACGATTTATGGACTTAATAATATAATTAACTTTCCTTTTCTTGTTAAAAAAATAAATTTAATAAATAAAACTATAGAAAAAGAGAAATTAAAGTGGGAGTGTGATTAAAGCCCGCCTTGTCATCTTCGTATACAGTTTTACACAGTTAAAAAGACTTCTCTTCTCTCTCTATCAGTCTCTCTCTATCTTTCTTTACTCAGTTCTCGAGCTCTGCATAAGCGTACAGTGGCGATGTCCCCGTGTTTCACGGTCCACCGTAGCCTATGCAGAGCCCCTCCTGCAATCGGCTTGCTTTACCTCTCTCTGCTTCTCTCCTCATTCTTGATAGCTCATGCACAGGTGCTTGCATCTCTTTCTTTTCTTTATTTTTATTTTTCATGATCTGTACAATTTATAACAGAATTTTGAGTCAATCCCATAGGTGTTACAATCCTGTACAGAAGCCACAAATTGTGGGCCAGGTCTTTATTGTGGAAATTGCCCTGCTTTAGGCAAGACTCAACCCATTTGCACCAGAGGCCAAGCTATCATACCTAATTCTTTTGTATGTTTTTTTTGGTTTAATTTTGTGTTTTTGATTATGGGTTTGGGTTGTTTTTAGCTAAAACACTGTAAAGATTGTGTCTGTTTTTGTGTGCGCTTTTGCAGATAAATGGGTTGCCTTTTAATAAGTATACATGGTTAGTTACTCATAATTCTTTTAGCATTGTTGATGCACCTCCTTTGCCTGGTGTTCAGAGGCTTACATTTTACAATCAAGAAGACACTGTGACAAATCAGTTGAGGGTATGTGGTCCTTGTTCTTCCTTTTGTTTTTATTTGGTTTCTTTTTTTTTTTTCCATTTTTCCTTGTTGACTTGTTTGGCTACTCAGAATCTGGATGCGAGAGAAAAACTGAAATGAAAATTTTGAGCTTTTCGAGTATTCAACTATGTACTGGTGCTAAGTTGGATGACAATTAAATGATGAATTCTATATTTCGTTCCTTTCCTGTGCTTAATTTCCTGGCAATTAGACAAGCTAATCGATTCTTTTTCGTAGACATTGATGAATATTTTACTTATCATTAATTGTCTTTTTTTTTTCATGGTTGTTTGTTAGAATGGTGTGAGGGGGTTGATGTTGGATATGTATGATTTCGAGGGCGACATCTGGCTCTGCCATTCATTTCGAGGGCAATGTTACAACTTCACTGCGTTTGTATACATCTTTCCATTTTACCAATTTAACTAATTTGAAATTTGTTAATGGTTTTTGTAAATTGGTTTATGACGTGCCCATCTGGATTTTTTTTAGCAACCTGCAATAAACACTTTGAAGGAAGTGGAAGCATTCTTGAGTGAGAATCCAACTGAGATTGTGACAATTATCATTGAGGACTACGTCCATACTCCAAAAGGCTTGATAAATTTGTTCATCAATGCTGGTTTGGATAAGTATTGGTTTCCTGTGTCTAAGATGCCGAAAAAGGGAGAAGATTGGCCCACTGTGACAGAGATGGTGCAAGAAAATCACCGGCTTGTGGTATTCACTTCTATTGCTTCAAAGGAAGCAGAGGAAGGAGTTGCTTATCAATGGAAATATATGTTGGAAAATGAGGGTAAGCATCATGTTCATAAATATCTATCGGTGTTATAAAGTTTGCTTGGAGGTGCATGGTCCAGTAACAACTGCATGATTAATTGAATTTCAGCTGGAGATCCTGG
Source organism: Populus euphratica (assembly GCF_000495115.2). Lineage (NCBI taxonomy): Eukaryota > Viridiplantae > Streptophyta > Magnoliopsida > Malpighiales > Salicaceae > Populus > Populus euphratica. The sequence goes on from NW_011499966.1 coordinate 233,574, forward strand.
GGTAAAACCAGGCTCGTGCCCAAGCAGAAAAGAATCAAAGCCACTGAATTCCAAAAGTGCATCACTTTTTTTAATGAATTACTTCCCAACATATCCTGTTGAAACTGAAGCTTGCAAAGAGCATTCAACTCCACTTGCTCAGATGGTTGGTACCTGCTATAAAGCAGCTGGAAATGTGATGCCAAATTTTCTGGCAGTCAACTTTTACATGGTATTAGTTCTACCATGCACTAATAGATGTGAAATAAACATATCCTATTTAAGCATTCTAACTGGGATGAATATGGTGCAGAGGAGTGATGGTGGTGGTGTTTTTGATGCTATGGATAGAATGAACGGGCAGGCATGTGGTTGTAGCACTGTGACTGCTTGCCAGGTCTATCCATTTTACCTATGTAATATTAACTGCCTTACTTCCACACTGTGGTTTAGCTGTTTCTGGAAACAAAGAATAAAAAATTTCCAATTCTGACAAATTTCCAAATGCATGCCTAATTAATTTCGTTTGAATATTGGTCTATTTAATTTGGGGTGCATTTTTCAATCTAGAGTTGGATCACAATTAGCCACAACCTTGTGAGACTTGCTTCATATCCCCTTCCATGGGAGAGTTATTCTTGTGCCATGATAGGATGATGAGTAGGAGTTTTGAATAAATGTTTAAAACATATTCATGGTGTATTGTCACTGTGACAGGTTAAAGGATTTAATATGACTTGCCATGACATAAGTTTTGAACTTGACTTTTTCCTTGCTTTTTTACTTTCATTCAACAAAAAGCAATGGATTCTTGTTTTGGTTATGGCTTGGACAATATAGTTTGATCACTTTTGAGTCCTGGGGTTCCATTTGTGAAGGGCTATTGACTAGTTATGGTATTAGAATGTGAATAAATTTGATTGCTAAAGATGCCATATTATGGTCTTTTGCAGGCTGGAGCACCTTTTGGATCTTGCAGTAATGTTACCATACCTAATTTAAGTCCTGTAACAAATACCGCGGGAAGTACAAGCCCACTGTCAAATACTGCAGGAAGCTTTAGTGGATCTGTTCAATTCTCGAAATCTGCATCAAAAATCCAATCTCCAAATAGCTCTGTTTTGTTCTTGTTCTTTTCTATTGGAAAAATCTTGATCATATTATGGATACAGTGAATGATTTCTGGATGGAGGTTAGGGATCCACTCTTTTCCTTAGATGACTAGGGAGTTACTTCTTTGGTAGAGATTAATAGTTTCTGTATGTATTCTCCAATAATAACTGGTATACCATGTCCCAGCCTTATTGAGAGAAAGGTAAAGGACTACTTTCCAGAGATATGAAATGTGATTGTAAACAAAGAACTTTTGAGATTCTTATATTGAGGCAAAAAAGTAAGGAGTTGCACAGGAATCCGAGGTAGATAGTGTCCAAAAGTAACCAGAATATGTCATGGTATGCAGTGGCCATCAGTGACCAGAATATGTCATGAAAAGGTTCAGGTATGTAGTTTGCTTCGCTCTAAAGGTTGTGTGGTTCTTAAAGAATTGCCATTATCTTACTTTTAGCAACATTAAACATCTGTGTTCCTGATCTTAACTTAAACACGATTTAGATTTCCATAAACCTTATAATAAAAGCCTCAAATAAGTGTACAAATATCTGGATATATTGCATTTTGAAGCATGCCAATATGAGGACTTTTTATCTGAATTTGCGTTCTTGTAATTGCAAACCAAGACTTTTGCCATACTCATTAAATTCTGCAGGCTGCATATAATTATTATTATTAACCATAAACTTAATCTCCAACTTTCGAAATTTTTTTCTGACTTTTCATAAACTCGCTGTTCTCGCTATTCATCTTCATGGCTATTAGCAATTGCATTCAATTTGATATGGTCAAATGCTGCTCATATCCTGTCAAAAGTTGATTAATCGTGTAAGATTTATGGGTTCTACTGGTAGAAACTGAATTACCTCGAATTTCAATTTGAAAATGCTAAAGATTCTAGCAAACGATGCCAAGTGGTAGTCTCTTCTTTATTATTCTGAAGGAGTTGGGTGTTGGTTCAAGTGGTAAAGGGGTTTGGCAGGTTCTAGATATTATTTAGAAACTTACCAATTACAACACAATATATTAATCTCTCTCTGGTAATCTGCATTCTTGTTCTTCCCTGATTCAGTATATACTTTATTTCTAGGCACTAATTTTATTTTGTTCCTGGTTTTCTTCAATCTCTTCATTTAAACACCTAATGTCCTTAAAATATGCACATGGGTCCTTTAAACTAATGAGGAAACAGATAAGCATTAACATTGTAGCAGCTCTGCAAGTACTGCATACTCTCTGGACTGCACACAGTTATGGCTAAATTCATGTGTTAAAAGCTCATATTCTTCTTTGCTTGTAAGAAGAATTCATGTTTATGTTTCTTGTTTTGACAGATTCTCTCTTCATGTTCTTCAGGTTGTCTGTTGACCATAGTATTTAGCGGTTGGGGTAGAATGGAGCTACTGTTGAAGTTTTTCCATTACATTACTAGTTTCACTCAACATTTTCTATTGGTTTGCTCGCCCACTTATATTTGGGCCATTATTATCCTCTGCATATCACCATCTGAAAAATGTGAAACATGTAGGCTGTCAGGATAAGGAGTTCTTCGAGGGCTTGTCTTCTAGAATGAAATAGGTCATGTTGTTTCCCATGTCTCGGTGAATTCTAGCAATTGGAATAAAAAAGCATGACGGCTTGGTTCTTGAGAATTATATGCAAGGGATAGAACAATACATAATAAGCACAACAACAGTTATGAAATCAAAATCTTAACGCATCTGCAGGGCAATACTGTTTGTTAGTTCTGCCTTGTTATTTTTTCGCAAACAGAAATCATAACCTGCATAGATTGAAAACCCAGAAGATTCATCTGCATAAAGCTCAAATCTTGACGTATACTATACAAAGCCAAATTTCATAATTTACGGATAGGAATAATTAACTTCATTGGTACAGAGGAAGAATCTGAAGGATATTCCCAGCTGTTTATTGGAACCATAGGCTCATGATAATGATTGAAACATGTAGCAGAAATAATAACCATACAGGAGCAATGAACACTGTTTAATAGTGCTTAAGGGGGTTAAATTTGAAGGGCAGGACTAATGTTAGGCAATTCAATGAAGAAATGTACAGGAATTCTGGTTCCCCATACGTTAAGAAAGAAAGAAGACCGATTTCTGTTACATGGCGGTAGCTCCATAGGACAACAGTCTAGAACGAAATAAGATGCAAAGTCATTTTCAGTAAGATCACTTTCTAGAGACCAGTATTAACATCAGTTAAGCAAGATTTCATCCTTCGAGCAGTTCAATTGTTAGACCATCACTGCCATTTGACAAATAAACATGGAAGCATCTAAAAATATGTTCAAAATGGAATTCGGGGTGATGTCATCAGGGAACTCACCTTTAAATGTGGAAAGCTATCTGCGATAGCAAATAAAGACTCATCTCTGATAAAAGTACCACCAGTGTCCAGGTGTTGCTAGGAGTTGGCCCTTGAAATCTGTTGAAGCTTGAAGAAAGCTACGAAATACTTCAAGGTTGAATAATTTTGCATGATTGGAGACTAGTACAGGCACCAAAGCTTACCACATGAAGTTCTACACTAATCAAAGTTACAGTTATCGTCTATCACATGCCAGTTTAACGACACCCCTGTTGGTGATCCTGGCCATGCCCCGTAGACATGGATTTCAGTTTGCCCAATAAATTTGGTCCGGTCCATTGTCAGTTATCTGGCAACCCCACCGGCTCCTTGAATTGAAAATAGAAAAGGCAAATGAGAAATTATTTTCAAGCTATTGCCAATTCAAGCTCCGAATAACCAATTCAACCACTATATCTATTGAACACAAATAATCATCCAACAGGCGATGTTAATAGCCAAATCAACCACTATACACGTATAACTATTGAAGGCTTTGGCTGTTCTAGGCAATAGCGTTCACTGGGCAGTCAAAACGGGAAACAAGTTGGATGTTTCTCAAGCCATCCCACAAAAAAATAATATCTAAAATCTTAAAAGATATCAAAGCCAGAGACATGACTGCTTATGCTTGAATCTTTCAAGAACGTAAAAGCCTTAGTTTCAAACAAAACACAAAATCACAAAGAAAAAATAAACCAACTTTCCTGACCTCTTGCAAACATTACATTTTTCTATTGAACAAAGTTCCAATCTTGTACTGGTTTAATCAACTATCAGCAAACAACTCATAAGATAAAAATTATCACCAAGTCTCAATCATTAATTGAAAAAGGACAGAGGCATACATGTCGAGTTCTTTCAGGTTGTAAGCAAGGCGAACAAGACGGGCAGTGGAGTCATCATCCATCTTCCAACCAGAAAGCTCAAGCTGTTTCTTTGTGCCAAATATTGCTTCACCCCTTCTTTCCATTTCCTGCAAACACAACTTGCCTGGGCTAAATCAGTGAAGGGAGTTATCAAACCAAATATATAAGCCAGCATGTCTATTTGTAAACGATCAATCTCTGCCTCTTCCTTCTCCATATAGATTTTCTTTCTTCGTTTCTTTCAACAAAGAAACATAGAAGTTAAGAGGGAGAAGACTTCTTTGAGTTTAGGCTTCTTGTTGCACGTAGAAACAAGCAGAATGGGCACTAAGAAATTTATGAAATAATAATAATTATTAAGGCAAATATAAAGAGACAGAAAGTGGCCATTTTTTTACATCGTAAGATCATATCACCATTTCTCTCGGTTTTTCACCAAACAAAACAAAATAAAGATTATTATTATTTTATTAACCATGCTTAATTTAATAACTAAAAGTTAATAAATTATAAATTAATTTGTAATGAATTAAATAATTCTATCTAGTTTCAAAAACTGATCAATTAATTCCTTAACGAGTGTTAACCAGCTTAATTTAATATTATTTTGTTTAAAAATGTCTATACGGTATTAGCTTTTGTGTGTATAGGTCTCCAATAAAAAATTTCAGGGTGAAGAGTTTGTTATAGAAAACAATTAGCTGAGTAATTGCGTAGTCCAAGAAGTTGATCTAATTCTCTTGAATTGAGCTCTCTTACGTAGATTTTCAAGAAAAATTATGCTTTTAAAATATAATCTGTATTTGTTTTCTCCGTTTCATATTTGGTCTCAAAAGATCCTAAGTTGCTCAATTAATAGGCATTAATAAATCAAATTGATGCTATAAGATGCAAAGAGTATAAATAAAAGCAATGCTCATAGGCTACTAATCCTGATAAAAAACCAGTTTAGTGATTTTATAAGTATTACCCAGCTCAACCATCAACTAAAAATAATGCGCGTGTTGAAAGTATTATATAGCAGGTTCATGAGTATAAGTATATATTCAATATAGATAAATCAATAATAATAAAAAAACAATATATAAGATATAAATACACAAGAATAAATTATACAAGCTTACACATAAACACACACACTTAACATAGGGATAAAATTTTTAATAAAATTTTACTTTCAGTGTGGCAGTCTAGTTCCACACTAGACTCATCCTTCCTCACAATTTAAACTCGTGTTTAGCCTATGCACTAAGATGTTTCACACACTTAAAGAACTTTTCTTGAAGCCTTTCAAGTAATAGACAAATAACAACAATACAAGTCTTAAAATTCATAACTATAAACACAATTTATAGAAAAACACTCCTAACCTTTATTAATTCTGAAACAAAGGATACAAAAAACTCCTTTATTAATTCTGAAACAAAGGATACAGAAAATTATTTGTTTATGCCATTCATAATTCTGCTTGTATACTTATTTGTTTATGCCATTCACAATTCTGCTTGTATACTTATTTGTTTATGTCATTCACAATTCTGCTTATATACTACACATCATTGGTCCTTTTTTTTTTTATTATTACAAGAGAACATGGAAGTACATATAAAACCGTCACCCCTAAACAGATTTATACAACTAGACAGTTTAGCAAAAACAATAACTGTCGAGAAATTGCCTCCAATCACCTATGTTGTAACTTTCCTTGGTCTGCCACCTCATAGACCTTCAAGCTAGTCAGTTGAGCCTTCTATGCCAACCTAGTAATGCTTCTGCACGTCTTGAACAACCCTTTATCCAAATCTAAAGTCGTGCCGAACATGCTATCAATATTCGCATGCATCCATTATGCACTGCTACCGAGATGCTAATAGTGTTCTTGTTGGGGCGCCCTCATGCTTAGAACTGTGACAAACCACCTTTACCTAAAGAGTCTGATGCCCTCGTTAGAATCGATGTGAGGTAATCTCGCACTTTGTTTTCACACTACCACAAGCTAGTATTTTTCTCCCATGAAACCTTTTCATTTCTCACCCATTTCACTAAACATTTAGTCTTTTGATTCTTTCTATGTTGCCCAAGCCTACGATGATCCATTATTCTAACAATGTCATCGTCAAACTACTTCTGAATCGTTGGAGGAGCACGGTGTGGCTTGTTTCTGTCCGGGTCCTCCTTATCTTTGTAGTAGGGTCTCAAATAACTAATATGAAAGGTGGGGTGGAGTTTCATCTGTTCTAGCAAAATTAACCTGTACGCAACAACTTTTATTTTCTCCCTAACTTCGAAAGACCTACCATACTTTGGTATCAACCCTTGTTGAGTCAATCCACATGTATTTTTCTTCTAGATCTAAGGTGTTAATTTCAACAACACCTTGTCACCTACATCAAATTCCAGGGGCTTTCTCTTCAAATCAGCATACTTCTTCATTCATTTGCTGGCCTCCCGTAAATTATCCTCAGCTTATTCCAATAACTCCTACCTTTCCATCATAAATTGGTAAGCTGTTGGATTTTTCCCTTTGATTTCTACACTGAAATCTCCATAGGAGTTTGGGGTTATACCCCAAGCACCAGCTTGAAGGGGCTTGCCTTTATCGTAGATGATTTGTGGAGGTTGTAGCAAAATTGATCACTGTCCAGCAACTTTAACCAATTTCATTGCGTAGCTGTCATGTAGTGCTGTAAGTATTCCTCAAATAATGCATATTCTCTCTGTTTTCCCATCAGTTTAAGGATGGTTAGCCATGAAAAACTTCAGTTGCATCCCTATCATATTAAAAAGAGCTATCCAAACTTACTAATGAAACGTGTGTCATGATCACTAACAATGTTTGTTGGGACCCCAAAGTATTTCACCACGTTATCATAAAACATCCTCCCTGCCACCTCTATTGTACAAACTGATAGAGGGTAACAAACACTATATATTTGGAGAGCTTATCCATAACCACTATTATCGCATTCATATGATCCACTTTTAGAAATCCCATGATGAAATCCATCGAGACAAAAAGTTAAAGACTTGTCTTCTGCCATTGTCATCGTAGACAATTTGGTTGATTTCAAGGTAGTGACACGAGATGGAGTTGTTCTCATCTCTTTAAAATTTAAAAACAGGGATAAAAGGGATGGGAAAAGTAAGAACAAGAAGCTTGGTGGGGGTGGGTTCAGACCTTTTATGGATAAGGGAAAGGCCAAGCAAATAGATGCATCGATGAAAGAAGCCAAGCCAAATGCTGGATGTTTCATATGTGGAGGGTCGTTTATGCTAAAGAATGTTCTAAGAGAGAAAAATTAAATGCCATTTTGATCAACAAAAGTGAACTTGAAGAGATGGCCACACACATCAACCCAATACGTGTGTTGAACTGTTTGATTGTGAAAATAGAAGATTCAATGGACGCCAGCCCTGCCGACACTAATTTGGTGTGTCTAGATGCTTTGCGACAGGGAAAGTTTGGTGTTGTGGACACTCTAATGTATCTAAAAATTAGAGTGAACGATATAAAAATTAATGGTATGTTAGATTTAGGTGCAACAAACACATTTGTGGCTGACATGTTGGTGATGCAGTTGGGTTTGTGATTGAGTCCTAGTCAGACGACGATGAAGGTAGTGAATGTAAAGGCATAACGGATAATGGGAACTACTTATAGGGTGCCTTTGAAATTGTAAAAGTGGTAGGGGAAGCATGATTTGATGGTTGTGACCCTTGACAATTTTGACTTAATTCTTGGCCTAAACTTCTTGAAAAATGTAAAGATTGCGTTGATGTTATATTTGGGTGGGATTTTAATTGCTAGTGAAACATGCCTTAGTTTGGTGCTTGTTATAAGAATTCGGTGGTTGAGAGCAAGAAGGGCAGAATAACATGATTTTGGTCATTGCAAGTAGCAAAGCCTTGAGAAAAGGGTAACAAAGTATTTGTAGCAATAAAAGCTTGTTATAAGAATTCGGTGGTTGAGAGTAAGAAGGGCATAATAACATGATTTTGGTCATTGTAAGTAGCAAAGCCTTGAGAAAAGGGTAACGAAGTATTTGTAGCAATAACAATGGGTGGGGATTTAGGCCAAAGTGAGTAGGTGCCAGATGTCATTGCTAGAGTATTGAAGGAGTATAAGGATATTATGCCTCCTTAGTTGCCAAAGAAGCTTCCACTAAAAAGGGTTGTGGATCACTGAATTGACCTTATGCTAAGGACGACACCATCATCGCAACCCCCATATCGTATGTCACCTAGAGACTAGGGTAAATTAAGAAGATAGCTAAAGGAATTGATAGACACTAGGTTTGGGCGACTGTTTAAAGCTCCGTATAGTGCTCCTGTCCTATTCTAAAAGAAGGTTGATAGTAGTCTTTGAATATGTGTAGATTATTGTGCACTAAACAAGGTGATGATATAGAATAAGTATCCAGTGCTGCTGGTGCAGGACTTGATGGACAGGTTGAGTGGAGCTTTTATCTTCACAAAAATAGATTTGAGGTCTGGTTATTAGCAAATGAGGATTGCTGAAGGTGATAAACATAAGATGATTTGTATGATGAAGTATGGGTCTTATGAATTTCTAGTTATGCCATTCAGCTTAACCAATGCTCTAACTATATTTTGTAACTTATGAATGATGCATTATATGAGTTTTTGGATGATTTTGTTGTCATATATCTAGACAACATTGTGGTGTTCAACAGAAGCATAAATGATCTTATAACGCATCTTTCTAAGGTTTTGTCTCTGCTGAGGGAGCATGAATTATTCATCAAGAAGGAAAAATACGAATTCAAAAGTGCTAAGATTATGTTTTTAGGATATTTGGTATGCATAGACCAAGAGAGGATGGATTTAAAAACGGTACAAGTCATAATAGAATGGGCAGCCTTTACGATGGTATCGGATTTACAATCCTTTTTGGGATTGGATAATTATTATTGTCAATTTATCAAGGATTACAACAAAATGGCCACTCCCTTTTCTAACGTGTTAAAGAAAAATTGGAAATGGGACTGAATTGATGGGTGCCAATATGTATTCGAGAAATTGAAGAGGGCTGTTACGTTAGTGCCGGTGTTGAAGCTACCTAATTTTGAGAGATCATTTAAGGTGCACACATATGCTTCAGATAGCGCTATCAGACAAGTTCTGGTTCAAGAGGGACATCTAGTGGCATTTAAGAGTTGAAAGATTAATAAGGTAGATTAACGATATTCAACACACGAGAAGGAAATGATGCTAGCTATTCACTGCCTTGGTGTATGGTGAGTGTACTTGTTAGGGCTAAAGTTTGTTATAAAAACAGTTACTGTGGCCAATACATTCTTTAGAACACAGAAAAAGTTGTCACAACGGCAAACTCAATGGTAAGAGTGTGTGTGTGTGATGAAAGACACCTATTTACTTAGGTGATAAGAGTTTGTCTAAATTGGTATTATATGTGTGTGTAACTAAAGGTAAAAAAATAATAATTATGATCTAAGACAATAATTTGAGACTTGGAAAAAAGAGAGGCTCATTCCTTAATTTTGAAACATGAGTATTATAATCACAAGGGATGGTGAATAATTGATCAGTATAAACATGTTTATTGTTATATTGATTAAAATGGGTTCAAAAGTCATTATTCACACCCAACGACTTATGTGAGATCGTATCAATCCATCCTAAATTCACTCACAACATCAAACAAGGTTGTCCTAAACATAAGAATATATTAACAAACCCATCAACAAAAATATAAGAATTTTAAATTTAAATAACACATGAACTTTTATAAATAATAATTAAAATTAAAAATTAACTTTATAGTTTTATAGATATTTATATTTAAAAAAAAATGATGTTGTTATCATTGATAACTCAAGCAATATTAATGTTTGCTGTTTTCTTTGTGTTTTTTGAGATATTCCTTAATAATTCGACTCAAGTCTATTAGTAAATTAACATTTTAAAAATCATTAACATGAATATAAAAAAAGGGTTGGTAATTATTAAGTTATCAAAAACTAGTTGAATTGCATTAATAATGTTTTTTTTTCTGAAATTTTGTATATTAATTTTTAAAAATCAATTTTTTGAAAAATAAGTTATAACAAGAACCAAATATAACCTATCTAAATGCCAGTGAAATCCATGAATCTAGAAGAAATTAGTGGATGACATGTTAAATTTGAAATTAGTAAGCTCCTAGGGAATCGAGCTTAGGTGCTATTTGTTTACGCGGCTGCGGCTGTGTTTTAATTAAACCGCAGTTTGCGGCCGTTTGGTAAAGAGAAAAATTAGTTTATTGTGTATAGATCCCATGGGTAAAGAGAAAAATTAGTTTACTGTGTAATTTTTACGTTTAAAATACAGTTAATAAAAAACAGATAAATACTGCTTTTCATTCACTGTACACGTTAATTGCACTGTTCAGTGAACAATGCAATTAACATGAACAATGCAATTCACTGCACTGTTCATACAGTTTTTTTTTTAGTGTACCTGTTCACAGTGAATTGTACTGTTCACGTAAATAGTGCAATTCACTTGCACTGTTCATAAAGTTTTTTTTTTAGTGTTTATTTAATTTTATTATATTTTTTTAAGTGTTAATTTAATTAATGTTTTTTAAGTATTAATATATATTCTTAAAAATTATTTTATAACTTCAATTTCAAAAGTTTTTTTTAACCAAACACATTAAATTACCTTTTCTTCAACTTCAATTTCAACCACAGTTTTAACCAAACATCTATTTTTTCAAACCAACCTCAACTAAAAGTACTTTTTATAAAACAACTTTTTTCAAACCACAACCACAACATCTACCGCAACACCAAACACACTCTTAATCTAGAAACAAATTTCAAGCCATATTAAACATGATGCTCTCACAGACTGTAAAGAAAGTACAACACCTTATAGGAAGATTGACTGCTCTCAACAGATTCATTACTCGCTTGAGGGAGTGTACTTTGTGTTCTTTAAAACATTAAGAAATACAGCCAACTTTGAATGGATAGAGGATTATCAACGGGATTTTATAAAACTTAAGATTTATCTTTCATCCCTTAAGATTTTATCTCAACTATGTGAGAATGAAGATTTCTTTCTCTATATAGGGGTGACATATTCAATAATGCGTTCAGTTTTAGTAAGAGAAAATGAAGGCATACAACGACCTATGTATTACTCTAGCCAAACTTTTTATAATGCAAAAACAAAATACTTAAAAGTGGAGAAAGTAACTTTAGCACCGGGAAGCACCTCTAGAAAGTTGAAGTCATACTTCTAAGTTCATCAAATAACCATATTGATAGACCACCCACCGAGATAAATTCTCTACAAACTAGAATTAGTTAGGCATCTAGTTAAATAGGCTATAATTAAATGGACTAGTCTTATATGAAATTCTAGGATAAAGGACTAGTTTTGGCTAGGAAATATATTAACATTCTTAGTGCACTTTACCCGAGATAAACTACATTGTATGGTTTAGATATGGCTTCAAGGTATCGATTGTTTCTTAATCGATAGTTTGTCTATGACTTAAAATAAAGATTTATGCTCATAAATAAATCTAGTACTTTAAATTTATTGTAGCTCGTATATTCAAATAAATTCTTGTGAGAAAAAATTCATATAGGCACCCTAAGAGGATTCACTTATACTGGAAGGTGAAAGGGTTTTCCCTAACCTGTATATCATGGTAAAAAAATACTCTTAGTTAAAATTGTTGAATATCCAAAATAATTATAAGAATTTTCTAATCAATTCCTGGTATTTAAATATCAAACTACTTGAAGGTCCAATATTCATATCAGAATGTTAATCATTAATTCTAACTACTTGAAGGTCCAATATTCATATCAAAATGTTAATCATTAATTCTCAGAAAACTATTTTTAGTGTTTTTGAAATATTTACTAAGTTTTCATGTATTCAATAAACTAGTTATTAAATTAAAAAAAAATACATGGAAAAGTATTTTTTGAATTTTTATGTAATATTATATATATATATATATATAGACAAAATATGATTATTTTGTATGCACACCAAATAAAACACATTATGTTTTTATATTTTTATGAAATGAAAAATGGTTTTAAAGTTTTTTGTGATTTTGATGAAAAACTAGTATTTTAATACCAGATCAACATCTTATGTTTAAAGTCTACAACTTTGATATTAAATAAAATTACTAGAAAAACATGCGAAGAATCTATAAATAATTTTAAATTGATCCTTAAATTTTTTTAGTGTTTATTTGGGGTTTATTTGACAAAAACTCATTTATATTCAAAACAAAATTGTCAAAACAAACTTAATAGCTTGTTTGCTAAACATGTCCTTAAACCTAAATCTTTTTATAAAAATAGTGGCAAACTAAACAAAGTTTTAGTCATTGATCCGTCTGGATTGATCCAAAATTTTTGGTTTGACCATAGACAATTAAAAATCCTTATTTGACTTAAAAAATAATTTGAAAGAAAATCAAAGATAAAAAAAAAAAGATTAAACACATGAACAAGAAAAACTAAAAAAGAACTTGAGCAAAAAATAAAATAAAATTAAGAGCACAAGGAACATTTACAACAAACCCAGCCACATGACTTTTAAATTAGACAAGATATGGATAAACCTATGACAAAAACATGTTTGAAATCAAGCAAGGATCAATACTCTATCATATATTTACTTCGATTATTACTCAAAAATCATGATTTTGTTATAATAGGGTTTAGTTCAAAACCAAAACTCTATTATTAAAACCCTTAAAAAAACATGCTATTGATGTAAACAAACCCTAGATTATTAACTAATCAAGTATAAAGAATGGTTTTGTGCAAAACAATTGACCAAAATTGGTCCAAATCCAGGGACTAAAGCAATATTTGTCTTAAGAAAACAAGAATATTGCCTAGATACCTAGCAAAAACCTTGCCATTGCCTAAAAATCCCTAAAATGGGTATTCTAGGCCTCTAAACACACCGCTCTTAATCCTCAAAACACACATTGTTAATACTAAGCATGGTTGAATCAAAAGAACTAACAAAAAAACATCAAATGACCACAAATATGTTTTAAATTTCAGTTTCATAATTTCAACCTCGATGACAGCCAACATAAACATTAAATTTTGATTAAAAAATTACTCTTTGAACACTTAGAATCCAAATAATGTACAAGAACCATAAAGATACACTAACAAAATAGAAAAGCCATCAAACACCCATTACCATCTTTTGATAGAATCCAAAACTACCTAATTTTATCAAAACGAGTCATAGATATATTGTCTTAACACTTAGCAACATCAACAACAACTCTAAACAAGATTTAAACAATAAAAATAATATTTTTAAGTATTAATCAAAACAAAACTAGAAAACATCATAACACTACAACAAGTTCAAAAAACATCAAAGAAAAGTTTAAACATTAAAAAAGCATGGATGAGCATGTCATATGAACTCCACCCTTGAGTTTTTATATGGTTATACCTTCTATTAGCTTGCTGACTATAGGCTGTTATTTTTTCTTCTTTTCCTTTCACTCCTTTTCTTTTCAGAGTTTATTAAACATTCCATATTAGGCTCTTGAACCTTTACAATAAGATCTATTTACAGAGTATTTCCTTATGTTTTTCCTTCTTCTTTTTTTTCTCCCCTGATTTACAGGGGTATTTATAGGGCTTTTCTAGTATTTTTTTATGGATTCCCTTAAAGATTGATCAAAACTTAGCCCATTCATCAAAGTGAGAAGATTCTAGATAAAAGCTAATAACTAAAAGCTCTTTTACTATAATGGTTTTATAATGATGATTTTAGTTATAAGGGTACCTGATGATTTTGTTAAACTTAAAGGGCAATAAGTTATTTTTGGTCTTTTGATCTTGAAAGGGAGATTTTAAAGCCATTGATATGAACCCTCTGAGAATATGCAATTAAGTCCTTAAATGGCTTCTAAACTTTATTTTTTTTTAATAATTAAGCCCTAAATTTAACTAATTAAACCTTTCAAAGTCTAATCTTAATCCCCAAACTTTAATTTCTTCCAATTAACACCTAAATCAACTTTAAAAAATTATTTTCCTTGTAATTTAGTTCTCAATAAAATTAATTAAGCTTTCTAAAAATTTTATTGATTCCTTACCCATCCAAATTTATGTTTCTTTACCCTAAATAAAAAAAATATTTGTCAGTTACAATTGGGTTGCTAATTTTATCAATCTTATACGTTTTAGTCCTCTAATTTTTTCACATGTTATCTTGGTACTCTACTACCAATCTTGAACAATCTTTTAGGCTTTCTTTATATATGTCCTTTTGCATTTTTTATTTGTTTATATATATGTGTAAGGGGGAGGGGATTAAAAATGGGTAACAACACTCAGAAAATTAGAGATTACAAGCATCAGAGAGAGTATTGGGTAAACTAGCTCCAAAATAGAATGGTCCCTTCAAAGTTATAAGAGTTGTCAAAGCTAATACTTGTCATTTACAAGATATAAAAGGAAATAACCTCCCTCATGCCTAACATCCAGACCATCTAAAAATATATTATAATGATTAGAGATGTATATTTTCATATATGAGTATTTTTATTTTTTTAATCAATATGTATACCCTTTAAAGTCCTAAGAGATGGTATATGTTCTCTTTATAAGTAATCTTTAAGTGATGGATGTGGTCTATCCATTTTTATATACACTAATCTCCAAGGAATGGACTTGGTCTTCCTAAAGGCAGTAGCCCTTACAAAGTCCCAAGGGATAATATGTGTTCTCCTTATAGGCATTCTCCAAGGGATAGACATGGTCTTTCTAGTATTATGTGCATCACTCTCCAAATGATGAACTTGATCTCATTAAGGGCAGTAGCTATCTTTAGCCTTTTCTCTTAAAGTGTCATTTGCCCCCTTAAGCTTAGTTACCTTTTTCTCCAAGTCAGACATCCTTCTTTCTAGAAGTTCAACATAGTTGTAAGCCTCTGTCAACTATTGTGCAGCTGACTCTAAGAAATAAGTCTAAGCTTTCTTCTACCACTATATCTTGAAATACGTAGTCCTAAGAGAGTACATTTAAATATCTTAAGCAAAAGTTTCTTCTCTAAGTTTGCATACTTTAGACTTATTAGCATGATAATACTCATAGGCTTTCTTCATAACCCTTCTCTCTTTAACCCATCTACTTTTGAAGTGGGCATATCATAAAGGTCTAAACAACAAAAGAGATAATATAAGTTAGCTTTCAAAATAACATAGAAAAATTAAATTAATTTAGTATCTTGACAAATCATATGTCCATTAATGGCTAAATGATGTTGAAAGCTTAGGTTGGTCAGTCTTTCCATATCAAAAGAAAAAAGTGATGGGTTCTTCTAATGTCTTCATCATATTTAACCCACTAAGTCCTAGCATAGACCTTCTCTGAAAAATAGTCTCCATTAGCTCTCTTTTTTCTCACTTAGAGTAAGGAAACGAAAGGGGGTGTGGTCCAACTTGAGATTGAAGAAGATGTTCTCTATCTTAAAGGGTGGAGGAGCTTAATTGAAATACCCAAGAAATAAGTAAACTAGACTTATAAAAGCAAGAGTGCTATATGAAGAGGGAATGATCTCCACATCATGATAAAAATAGATAGAAACTCTCGTTATTTTCCTAAAAAGAAACAACCTTTAAAATGAACAGTGTTGGTTTTAACACCCAGGAACCCTTAATAGGGGAAAGCGAGACCCCCATACTGCCTCTTAACAAATCTCATCAGTAGAAAGGTTAGTTATAAAGATGTTTTCAGGAACATCCTTAACTTGTACTTGGATTTTGACTATGAAAATTTCCTCAATGTTTATTTGAATGGAAGACCTAACCCTTCATTTTCACTCTAATGGTTGATTTTTTTTTTAAAGATGAGTCACCACTAGGAGAAGGCGTAGACACATGCTTAGGTATAGATGAGGTAGACCTATTTAATTCAGATCTAGCAGTCCTAAGTAAAAACCCTACACAAAGAAACAATCAAGAAATGAAAGGTATTGAAATTAAAAAAAAACATAGGAAAGAGAAATTACTCGAAAAGTTGTATAGCATTTTAACAACTAATTTCATATTCAGTGTGAAGGTTGTCTAACCTAGTATAAACCATCTCCTTCTCTAGGCCCGAGAAAGACATTTCATTTGCATCCGCTGGGGGTGTCCTCTAATAATGGGTACAACCTTAGATTAGGTTATATTCATTTTGAGGTTTGGCTAAGCCACTATATCTTATTATTACTCACTACTCCCTCCATTTTTTTAATCGAAAAGACTTTCCCCTCATGATATTTTTTATTAGTCCATTTTACCTATTGAAGAAAGTAAAAAACCAAGGGATTGAAGGCCCCCTTTAAGTGCTACTGATCAAGGTATAACAATGCCCAAATACCTTGATTGTAGGCTCCTCATTTAAAATCCTCAATAATTTTTTAAATGAAGATAAAATGATCCATCCATTGGAATGAATTTAAGCAGGACTAAGGTTGTAGTATCTTAGAACATCCCTTACAAATTCTTGTAAAGAAAATAAGTATCCAAACTCATATAAACATATAAGGTCTATATTGATAATATTACCCCCATCATATTTAATGGTGACCTAAAAGATACAGTCACCAGCTTTAGAAATAACCACCATATAATCTCTTAGATGACTAGCATTAGCTAGGAATACTTGATCCTAAGTCATTGAACCTCTGTGTGTTTTCCACAAGAGTCTTAGGTAGTCTTAGTTGTCCTCTCAAGTTAGAAACCTTATAGGGAAAATCCTCATCCATTCTTTTAGCAGAATAAGGTCAGACATCATCCCTCTCAGATTTATGGCTAATTTTTATGGTTAAAGATGAGTGATAAGTGGTTTTAGTTTCAAGCCTGAAACTAAAATCACCTTCAAGAGATATGTTTTCTTTCTCTTTTCTAGAGGTTATAATGGTAGAATGAAGAAAAGATTAAAGAAGATTTTATAAAAGCATAAGGAAAAAAGATCTAGTTTACCTAGCTAATGAAATCCTCTTTATTGTCAAATTGCCTTTTTCTTGTAACATATTAGAAATTTCTAAGTCAAAAAATACTGGAAAAAAGGTTTAAGAAAATTATGAGAAGAGGGAAAGATATGAATACAAGACAAAAAACACCTCATCTATAATCCTAGGAATACCAAAAGGTTGCAATATTTATTGTGCACCGTCAAATGGTCTTCCCTAAAACCTTTTCCTTTTATCTAGAAACCTTTTTAGATCTACAATGTCTTATCGTTTTTTCTTATAGGACAATGAGATGTCTACTGATCTATTGTCTCTCTCAAAATCTCTTAAACCTCTAATGCAAGATTATATATTAAAGGTTTGGGGGAAACTGATGATTTAAATTTTTTGTTAAAATTTTTATAAATAAAAATCATTATAAATAAAATAGATTTAGAAAATATGCTAAACCCAAAGAATTTGAACTTGATAATCAGCTAAACCCAAAGTAACATGGATTTGATGAACATATCAAACCCAAAACAATTGCATAAAAATGAAAGAACTCCACGTGCTTTTAAGAAGTTTTAATATAAGAGAAAAATGAATTGAATTAAATGATAATCCTTTTCACCAATGTATTTGATAGAAAAAACTTAAATGTTAACAAAATTGATATAACTCCACATGTTAATTTATGCCTTTAGTTGTCAAGAAAACATATCTCTTTTATTCTCCCTTGCTTCAAGCAAGTATATTGTAGGCCTTGGTTTAAATTTATGTTTCAATGTATTTGAATGTTTAAGATTTACTTTGAATTTTTAAGATTTACTTTAGATTTCATTTGAGGTCACATGAGTGCAATATATAGTTAATATTTGGATCTTTCATACACATGAAACAATTAATTAATTTATGGTCAAATTGAGAGTTACCTAAAATGCATGATAGTATAAGGTATGTTATTGTGATTTTAGACCTTCATTTAGTTTGGGGTAAATATGTGATCAAGACTCTATGCACCATCACCATGTTTTCACATGAAAATAACTGGCATGTTACTTAACCTGACAATTGCTTAATTTTGTTTTGGCAGCAAATTTAACAATCAAACACCAATTATTTCACATTTTAACTGTTAAAATAAGAGTATATTATGCTAAAATCCTTACTTTCTAAGCTATAATTTCCAGTACATCTCACATTATAAGAAAAATATTATGATGCGAGAGTAATGTTAGTTTTACCATTTCACAAAAAGCAAAACTACCAAGATATTAAATCAATGATATCACAAAATTAATTACTATAACTACTAAGATTAACATAATTTATAGAAAGCGATACAAGATCAACAAGTTGAAGTAATAAAAGTTATTAGCTAGTATAGAAAAAGAACATTTATCACATTGAAAGATTAAAATAATTTGAATTCGACAATAACTTTAAATATATCAATAAAAGGTGTAAAATATATTAATAAAAGGTGTAAAATATCCTAAATAAAAAGTATGCAAATAAAATAGATAATAAAAACTATATTATTAGCTTAAAATTAAAGTGATTATTGTAGCCGGCATTTGTTTTCAACAAAATTAAACTTATCCATAGTGTTTAAAAATGCAATTAAAAAAAAAAATGAAACTAAGAGAACACAAAAGGTAAAAAGGAAAAGAGATAAAAAAAAAAAAAGAGGATGGTAAGTAATAACTAAAAATTAAATGAGTTGGTTCCTCATAAGGCAAGTTTGAAAGGAGGGCAAGAAACATGAGCATAGGAGGGAAAAACAAAAACTCACGTCAAAAAAACAACACAACCCCACAAAAGAGAAGAGAAAAATAACGGCACCCTTTGTTAGGAATATTAGAGGAGAGTTTTGTTTCCATAAAATCTCAGATATAGAGAGAGAGGACAGACTAATGCGTGACACGAGTCCATCAGTCTTGGAGCAGAATCTCTCATTTACTAGCAACCAATCATGACACCTTACTATTATACTTGTTTTTGTAATTATGATCCTTATCCATCATTAGAGATCTTCGCTCTTGCTAGAATTCTATCCTTACAAACTAGAGTGAGAGATTAAATAAGAGTTACTAAGTGTTTCTTTTATACCTAGGTTTTCTTGTCTCATCGAATTCTTGAGAGACTAATTGTTGTTTTGTTTTTTTTTCCAGGTATGTATATTGCTTCCTATTATTAGTTTTGTTTGTCTAAATGAGATTTTTGTGGATTGTTGGATTGGTTAAAATTATAGTGCTCTCAAGTGATTGGTTTTTTACGTTGTTAGTATTTGTTTTTATGCATATATATGTGAGATTTAATTTGCAGTTTGATTTACTTCTTTTAGATGTTTGATTTTGAATTCATTTGTCATGTTCACTTAATTTTTTGTTTCTTTGATTTACTTGTGTGGTAATGGTTTTTAGTTTTTTTTTTATATATAAATAAATCCTATGTATTATGCTGTTATTTTAGGGAAGAGTCATATATATGTTCTAAAATTTTTTTATTTTAATCATACTAATTATTTTGATTGATGGTATAATTTGATTTTATTTTGAAATACATTTAAACCTTTTTTTTTTAATCTTTTATAGCATTATTAAGTGATTTTTTTTTACTATTTATTTCGCTTCAAAACTGTTAAACAAAAACAAGAATCAAACTAAATAATAAGTTTTAAACCAAAATTATTTCACTAATAAGTGATGTTAAACCAATTTACACAGCGGTTTCTTATAGTTTAGGGTATGCATTAACATTTATTTATTAGATCTTTAATTATACATTGACACACCTTTTTGTTTGTTTTTTTTATACCATCCTTTTACATAAATATTGTTTTTTTGGTTTTCTTTTTAGTTTTTGTTTGATAATGTGATTGAAATCATATTTTTTATAAATTTAATTTGTTTTTATTATATATATATATATATGCTATTATAAAAAATAAAATTTTTTAAAATATTATTTTAATATATTTTTAAATAAAAAATATCCAAAAATAGCACATTTTTCGTAATAAAAGAAATGATTCCCTACAGTTCCAGAAGAATTTATAAGAATATTCATTTTTCGGTATATTAAAAAATCTATGTATTAGTTTTCAAAGATTTAGAATGAAAAATAGAAGATCTATTGTAAGATCCTGCTTGTTTATGCTGCTATACATACATACATACATAAATCTATATATATATATATATGCACTGTGGTTTTACATTATAAATTGGTTTGATTGAAGTAATAAACGAAGATCTAATGATTCAAACTTGGATTTGCAGAAAATTTAAGTATGGAAATTCCCACCAGAAACTATTAAAATCACAGAGTTAGTTAATATGGAGAAGAGAACAAATATACATGAAGTTTGGAAATACTCATTCATTTTTAAATATTAGAATTGATAACTTTTTATTCTTAATGAAATTTAAATACTATTTGCATGGGAGTTTAAAGAAGTTTTTACTCTGCTTCTAATTCTGTATTTTAGTTTGAGATCTTTCTGCTGCGTATAAAAAGGGCAATTTGTTGAATATTATATATCGGGAAAAATGTTTAGGTTTTCCAATTTAGAGTAGAATTCCTTGTTTGATAGGATTTCTTTTTTAAAACAATTCTTTGTGCAATAAACGCTAGGGTTTGGTGTTAAAGAAAATATGGCTGTGACATAAGAGTGATGGAAGACAAGATTCTAGAAATATTTTTCCATCCCAAGTTTTTTTTTTAACAGATTTTTTATTTGTTTTACTATGCTTCTTGGTGATCTATAATTTCCATACAGAAAAGCCTTTCACGTGTGTGTTAATCTGCTTTGAGTCATGATAAGAGTGAATAAGGGATGCTGATATCCTTTTCCTTGTTCCTTTTATCTGAATCTGTACTGTTTTTTCCCATGAAATTGTTTTAATCTTTAAGACTTTAACGTTTCTATCTCATAAATATCAATTTGTTTGTGTTTCTATCTCATATAGAAAAAAGAGAGATGAAGTTTGAAATAAATGCATGTGGAAAATCCTGAAAGCTTGTAGAACAGGTAATGGAAAGTTTTATATTTATCTTTGAGTAAACATTTGTAAATCAGTTATGTTCTTGTTTCTGTGTATTACCTATCAATGATATATGCATGGTTTTGTGTATTCTCAGGTTTGGAGGGGAGTCTTGCTTTGGTTGCATAGCAACTTAAGAGCAGAATTTATACATGGCAGGTCAAGGTAGCAAGTCCAATGCCTTCCCAGGAAAGTTTTATTTGGGTTATGGCCCCAATGGCATCAATTTACTCTGCAATCAGAATGTAGATTCGGAAGATTCTTCTTCGGAAGGAACACATTCTGAGTTGAACATTGCTCCTTCAGACAATAATAGTCAGCTCACTAACAGTAATGGACCATCAGCTACGATGGAGGCTAGTCCTAGTGTTCTCCCTCGCAACATAGACTTGAATGCTGCATATGAAGGCAATCGCATGGGCGACACTCAAGAACTAGGAGGAGGATCGGACCCTAACAAAAATATGCTCGTTAGTGATTCATCTACTTCCAATGCAATTATGATCTCTTCTGGAATTGCTGGGTATGTGTTGGAAGAAAACGAGGGTGCACAAGATTCTGCATCAGGTGGGAGGCGTCTGTCCTGTAAAAGAAGAGCTCCTGAAGATGCTTCTAGACAATTTTCTTTGGGTGAAAGCTCGAGATCAGTTAAGCTAGGTGATATTCCTGAAGAAAATGCTCCTAAAAGCTTCATTTTACCATCCTCCTTGAATAGTAACCCAAATTCTGCTAGACTTTCGGTTGGTGTGAGAATAGCTCCATCCCTGTATCAACCTTCGGGTGCTGCAGCAAGTGAATTTGCAACTGGAGCGGGGACAAGTTCTGAAATGCATCAAAATCCAAGTGTGGTTGGACAAGCTGAGAACACCCAGAGATATACCCGTTTGAGAAGATCTGCAAGTCGATTAGATTCTGCACCAGACCCTAACTCGTCTTTTTGGACCGTAAGGAATCCTCGTGTGCAATCATCTCTTCAACAACCTGTGTTTTATCAATTCAATCACCTTCCAAGTTCAAACACAGCTGCAACAACGGGAATGGTTCATATAGCTTCTCCAACGCAGCCTTTTATGCATACTCCCAATCCTTCACAGCCTTTCCAGTGGAATGGGGTCACCACTCCCAATCCTTCACAGCCTCTACAGCCTTTCCAGTGGAATGGGGTCACCACGGAAAGAACCAGTGGGCCATCTACTCATGCTATGAATGGAGGAAATACCTTGCATCAGGATCGGAGCTTAAGGAATGATCCGAGGAATGGCGTGTTCTTTTCTGAATTTCAAAGGACACATATGCCGCACATGCCAACAAACCTTCACTTTGCCAATGGGAGATATTTTCCAGGAAGTATGTCTCCCATTTCCCAAAATGGCTCTACTTCACATCAACCACGTATTCCTATATGGTATGTCCAAGGTAACATGGAAGAGCAGTATCATGGGAGAATGCCAAACCTTGTCAATCGTACTGAGCCTCAGGGGCAAATTTGTTATCTTCCGTTTAATCTGGTTGCCTCTTCTCATACAACAGAGAGGGGATTACAAGTGGGAAGCGGCAATGTAAGGCCTTCTCAGATGCCTCTTATACCAGGCTTGGAAATGAGGTACGAGAGACAAACTGTCACTCGTGAAATGGCACTCCGGGCTTTGACTGCTGTTCAGAGGAGAAACAGACTAGCAACTGAGGTATTCTTAATAGATCATTTCCTTCTTAAACTTTACTAATTTAACCAGAAATTAAAGGGTAGGCAAATCATCTCTGCCACCATTATGTACCATTTGTTTTAGCCTTATTAAGAAATATAAAACAAGAAGATAGGGTAAAGCTTTTGGCTGCTGGTATTCATCCTGGCCCATATGAATTCTTGGTAAATTCACCCTTTTAATTTATCAGTATATAGTTATGACCTCCTGATTAATTCCATTCTCTATTAAAAGTTTGCTCAAATATGCATGTTTTTCTATATGAATCCTTGATGAAGAATCGAGGTGCTTCTGAGCATTGAAACTTTCGTGCAGTCCTGACAGTAATTTTTCAAATTATATGTACTTGCATTATCAGTTACGTCAGTTGGGATGAAAATGACTGGTGTCAGCAGTCTAGCTTGAGCATTGATGGCTTAAGGGAATTAAAACAAAATCCATTTATAATATTCCATAATCTGTTATACAGGTTAGATTATCTACACCATAATAGAAAGCTTGAAACTCATTTTTTTCTTAAACAAGTCAGCAAAATTTTTTGCTAATTCCTTATAACCTATATAAATGTAATTTTCTCCATCGGTTTTATTTCATCATAAATCAATATTAGTCGACCATTATCTTAGTCAGATGCTCATAAGTTCACTTGTTATTGGCTTGACAGGTCCGCAATGCTCTGACGCTTGTGCGTAGGAGGGGTTCGTTACAGTTTGGGGTACGGATTCTAGCTGAACTTAATGCTGTATTTAGATCATATATATCACTTTGCTAAGCTGAAGTCTTTATGAAGTTTTGATTCAAATGGAAAGAATAACTTTGTTCAGCTTATCCTTTTCTTTTTGACTTGATGGAGAATCTGCTCATGATTTTAATCCATTGATGGTATGTCAGAATGTGATGCTAATTGACCGTTCAGCTTTGTTTGGTGATTCTGATGATGAGGAGGCTGATGAACTTGAAGATATGCGTCTTGATGTGGACAACATGTCTTATGAGGTAAGAAATTAAGGCATTCATGAACTACTTTTTGAAGTTTTCTCTTGCTTGTAGATGATAGCTTTGCATTCATTCTTTATTGACCACTGTTTTTTCTTTTTTTTAATAATGATTCCGTGCTTTAGCAACTGTTGGCTCTCGAGGAGCAAATGGGAAATGTTTCGACTGGATTAAGTGAAGATGCTATTGTGGCAACTCTAAAGCATTGGAAGTATCAAGCAGTTGTAGATGGGTCTGACAGTGAAGATGAACCATGCTGCATCTGTCAGGTAAGATTTGCTCAATTCTTCTACCTTCTACCACAGGAATAATCTAAAAGACAAATACATAAGCTAGTGTGATCATGAATAGTTTACAAGTATCAATAATTTCAACTTTCCACTGTAATTTAGTGCACCTTGGTGATTCTCAAGAGATGCTTAAGGAGAATTGGTATCTTAAAGGGAAAAGTACAACTGTGTTTGTAGTTTTTCAGAAGAAAATTTTTTAAATTAAAAAAATTCAGTTTTCAGGAAAGAAGAAATAGTTTTCATTTTTACTAATGAACACATTTCTGTAGTCTTGATATTTGCTTATTGTTATTTATCGGTGCATTGTTTCTTAGGTATTTTTGGTTGGTAAAATCCTGCATGCACTATGTCTTTGCACATCATTTTGCAGGAGGCATATGCTGATGAAGATGACCTTGGGAAGCTGAAATGTGGGCATGACTTTCACTTCAACTGCATTAAGAGGTGGCTCGTAGAGAAGAACACTTGCCCCATCTGCAAAAAAGCAGCCATGGATGTTTGAGATCACTAGTTTTGGCTCTGGACAATCGTCCTCGCCCATGGACCATTGTTCTTAGCCATTTGCCGACATTATCTTCCTTAAATTATAGAACTGCTATCAATAACTATAATAAGCAAGTTCATGAGATGCCTCGGTGTTTCATGCTTCAGTTTTGTTTTATGGCCTGGACCTCAAACAGGGTAGAACACACTCCCCTGTTCCAAGATTCTGCAGCATGGCATCCAATTTTCAAGAATCTCATCTCCAATTCCATGAGCCTTGTGTTAATGGATGCTGGAAGCAGCATTTGGAGACTCTTGTCGCTTATCAGGTTATAGATAGACGTATGGAACACAGCCATGGAGAATTGAACATTGACTGATGTTACTCCATTTAGACAATATTAAAGTTCACAGTTACAAATATTGGAATGAAAACATAATGAAATAAAAACCTCTTTATACTTAATTTCTTGTTTTGTTATCTTTGGTTCTTTGCTCATATCATTTGGTGTTGCTTTACTGCATCCCCTTTTTCGCAAATTCATCTACAAATTGCTCGGTTATATGTTTACTTTGGTGCTTCTACTCTCTTTTTTCTTTGGAATACCCATGCCTGACATTGGATGCTTTGACATGGGCATGGATATTGAACGCTACGATTACATGAAAAAATAAAAAAAATAAAAAATTGACAAAATAGCCAAATCAGACTTGCATACCTATATTTGATCCCGAGTTCGAGCATCATAGGTTTGTACATTAGATATATAATGCATTAGTTTTCTTGAATGATATTAAAAAATTAGAAAATATTGATGGAATATTTTATTCTTATTTAGATAAAATTTTATTGATAATTTTATTACTGATATAATTACTAATTATTGATAAAAAAAATTATTATTAAAAAGTAGTTTATCAAGACTTTTTATTACATCAGTATTTTTTAATGTCAATAAGTCAATAAAATTACTAATAAAATTTTTCATGATTGTAATTTTTTTTAAAATTTTTATATTTTATGATTCCCAATCTTGATAATCACACTACCCGTAATCCTAAATAATAATATAGAACCAATTATGTTTACATCCACAAACTGAACTAAAATATAAAAAATTAATAATAGCATGTCACAAGGTTGGTTGCGCATTAATTTTATTCATTCTCAACTAAAATTCAAATAACACCTCTTAGTAGAATTTATTTACAAATTCATAATCTTCATCGAACATACATGTTGAAGATTTCAAGTACAAATACATGAGTGAACAATGCTAAATAGAGAGAGACAAACATACATGAACAATGCTATAGATATAGCTACGCAAAAGACAAGGAAAAGTTTTGACAAAAAAAAAACAAATGAGCATACCCACGCACCAAGCTGACTTTTAAGATTAGTTGTGTCTTGTTCATGAGCTCCTAGTATTAAAAAACTTATTAAATTCCAAAAAAAAAATCATAGAAGTAATATATCAAGTTGTTGGTTTCAAAAAAAAAAGAGTAACAAAAAAGAAGATATAAAGTGATTGATACCTTAATTATCTAGGATAGACTCATTTTCGTTGATACCTTAATTATCTAGGATAGACTCTTTCTTGTGGAATTGACTCATCTTATTAAGTTAGCCATGATAAGAGTGTTGAGTTTTGAATTACCTACTAGGTTTATTAAGAGGCATGATACCTTTAGAAAAAATAAATCACTTATTATGTTTATCAACCATAAAATCCATTAGAAATAATCTAAACGCATCTTTACACTAATTTGTCTAACAATTAAACAAAAAATAATATTTATCCTCTGAATTATTTTAAACTAGTATGCACAAAATCCTCATATAGCTTGGGAAATCCAAAGAACTTAATTTTTCAACTTAATCATAAATTGACAAAAACTAATTGGTATCCATTAAATTACTTATCATTTTTTAAATTCTAACATATCTAAATTACAAAATCATACCCAATTTTATCAAGTCACAAATTAAATTTATTTTCCTCAAATTCCAAACAAATCCTAAAATACAAATCATATATTAATACAATAAAATTATCTTATAAAATAAGTAAGATATTTAAATATATATGTAAACTATAAATTCAATAAATTTTGAATAAATTAACTTTAAATATAAATAAGTGTTAAAAAAAAATGAATAGGTTGTTTTACTTGAATAAGTAAAGCGTGATAAGAAATGGAATAAGGAGAAGGAGGTCGCGTTGAGGCTACTGTATTGGATTGTTGGATTTTAGAGGGCAGTCTATCAAAAGTATAAAGAAATTGAAGTTTAGTTTTGAATTGAAAGAAAAGGGGAGGAGGAGGGTATATAGGTTTTAATTTTTGTTTTAAATTGGCTATTTGACACGTAAAAAACACTGATAGAATTACTGAGTTTTTTTTATTGTTATTTTTGTTGTAATTTTTATTGGTAAATAATTTTGAAATATTTTTTATCTTTCAACAATTTTATTGCCTTTTTTTTAATTCAAATTTTTTGTTATGACATGTGGAAGACCATAATATTTATTTTTAATTTTAAAATATATTTGCACTTTATATGAGTCTTACTTAATATTTTATACAAAAGAAGAAGAAGAAATCCATGGTGTCATCCTTTCATCTCGGTTGAACTTTTTATTGTCATTGATGGTGTGAGGTTTTTTGGGTTTATTAGAAAGCTATTAAGTAGCTTGTCATGTTTGAATCGAGCTAGACTATTAGGTTTAGTTTATTTTAATCAGATTTAGTTTTTTATAAGTTATAATTAAAATAATGGGAGCGATGATAATTTAAAATAAATTTTATTTGTAAATATATTAAAATAAAAATAATTATTTTTAACATCAGCATATTAAAATAATTTAAAAATATAAAAAAATTATTTTAAATTAAAAAATTAAAAATTCTAAAGTAACACAATTGGTGCATTGCCAAAGGTTGTTATTTGGTACTTTAAATCATAATCTTCTTCTGGATAGCAAGAATGATGATGATTTTCATGATTATTAAATAGTTATTAAAAGTTTATATGTTTTATCTAATAATAAAATATATTGTGTAATTGTATTGTATTGTTTGTTTATATAAAAAAATATTAGCATTAGCATTAGCATTAGCATTATCAAGAAATTAAAACAGATCGGTATTCTACTATATGATTCATATTCATCCACTTGCATTTTACTATTTATAACACTATTTATTATGTACATTTCCATCTTTAGTCCCTCAACTTTTTGTATTCCTTTTGATTTTGTTATTGAACTTTTTTCTTTTAATTTAGTCCTCAAAAGGTTTGTCATTTTTTACCTATATTTCTTTTTTGTTTTCTTCGGGCTGTGTGTTATCATGCATTCAAGCGATCTGAAATTGTTTAGGAGTTAAATGACATGTCAAATTTGCATGCAAGATTTTTAGTTATTGTAAAAAACAAATTAAAAAACAAGGATTAATATTGACATTAACAAAATTAACAACTTTTTTCCATGTGTATTGTTCAAAACGTGTATAAATTGACACTTTAATCCCTCAATTTTATATTATTCTAACATTTGATCCTTTTGGTGTTTTATTTTTTATTTAAGTCTCAAACTTTATTTTTTATATTTTAGTCCATCGATTATAAAAGAAGAGAGAAAGTTCTCAAAAAATTTAAGAGAAAAAACTCTTAATTTCTAAAAAAAAAAATTGCTTTAAAGGGAAAAAAACTCTTAATTTCTAAAAAAAAAAAATTGCTTTAAAGGGGGGGGGGAATGCACATACATGTTTTTAAATGTGAGTCAGGCATGCATGTTCATTCTTCTAGTTTGTGCACATTTTGCCTTTTAATTTTTTTAGTTTCATTATTTTTTTATTTTATAATTAGATTCTTCTTAATAAATTTATTTAAAAGATTTTTAAAGAGTCATTAAATTATGTAATTATTTTTAAATAATATTTGCATATTTTATGGTAATATTAACTATTGCAATTTGAATAATTATATATGAACTTAAGATGCATATTTTTTAATTATGAATGAATATCTTTTTTTTTATTGTACATATTTTATATTTTTTTTAAGGTTGTTATTCATATACTTTTTTAATATATTTGTGTTAAATTTATCAATTCATTATTGTTTTTTGTTAAAACTTTCTTTTAATATTATAAAAAAATTTTATTTTAAAAAATACATTTGATAAAAAATTATAAGAAAAAAACTAACAAGGAAAAGGGGGTTTTGATTAACAAGACACCTTTTTTTATATCTTGCTTCAAATAGTTAATTTTTATTGTTT
Organism: Populus euphratica; assembly: GCF_000495115.2. NCBI lineage: Eukaryota > Viridiplantae > Streptophyta > Magnoliopsida > Malpighiales > Salicaceae > Populus > Populus euphratica. Next base: position 262,699 of record NW_011499966.1, read on the forward strand.
GATATTGATTTTTATTGTTTTCAAATTTAATGCAATAGTTAATATATATATATAAGAAAACATATTAATAACAAAAAAGAATTTATAGCAATTAGAATTTAAATTATTACTTTTCTTACAAAAATTCTTTTTGAATAAAGTCTTGTGTTACAACGGTTACTTGACCAGTATATAGAAATATTATATTTCTAAAAAACGATTTGCTCTTATGGTGTATAATTCTTGCATCTCACATCTAGCTGTATTAGTAAAAGTACGATTTTCTTAGATTTTATTGCTCTCCTTATTATTTATAATATTATTTTTTTTTCTAATGTAATCTTTCTTGTGAAAATAAACTAATTGTTCGAGATTGAATTTCCATTGGTAAAATAAACCATCTTTTTTTTCTTTTTTTTTCTTTTTTTGTATTTTCTGTAGTCATATTTATTTCGACAGAATCTCACTCTATTTGGGATATTTCTCTTTACCAAATTCAGTATAATAAAAATTTGAATAATTATTTTTGAAAATCTTTTTTTTTTCAAATACGGTAAATTATCGAATAAAATTTCGTACATGCTATGCCCAGCCGAGTATTGTGCAGTTGGTGAACAAATACAAAATATTTTTCCATCAATGCATTATTTGTCATTATGTAAGTTAATAGGGTTTCAGAAACTATAAAGTGATTCATCCTTTCTCCATTTTCTTGGCCATTTCGTGGCAAGAGCACTAGATAATTAAGACGTATACCATTTTAGTTTGATACTTAATTTACTCTACGAATATATCCTTTTCACCTAACCCTACCTGTTTTTTTATACATAAAAAAGGAAAGGAAAATAAATAAACAAATTTCATATCAAAATTTATATTTTCTATAAATGAAATTATAATTATTTATACTATAAGGTAAAAAATGATGTCGGGCAAAGAAAATACTGTGGGTATAGCCCAACCAAGCAAAAACATTTTGGTGTAATTAATTACATAATAAAAGAACACATAACAAAAGTAAAAGAACCAAATAAAATAATACAAATGATTTTTCATGTGCTTTTTGACGAATTCTTAGCAGAAAATAGCTGGTTGTTTCTCCTGACTTGTGATCCCATTTCTTGTAGTCTTCTTTACTGTTATCCGATCTTTTCCCTTTAATACTTGTTGAATGTCAATGGTCAGAAGACGTTTTCTATACTTTGTAAGTGTCAAAGACTCTAGTAAGAATTCTTTTATTTATTTATTTAATTCCTTCCATCTTTTCATCTTTCAGACCATGAATGTCAATGATTCTTTCAGTTGACTGGGAAGTTGTTTTGCGTATTGGACAGGTTTATTTTCCCTTGATGACTTTGGATCATACATGCATGCTTGAGTCAGGTGCCTTCAACATTAACTGCTATTGGAATTATTGTTTAAATGGAGGTTTATAAAATTTTAATATTTTTATTTTATATTTTTGAATTGTTTTGACATATGTTAAAAATAAATTTTAAAAATAAAAAATTATTTTAATATATTTTTAAATAAAAAATACCTTAAAAAAACCATTAACATATAACCATACACTTAAAATACAATACAAGCTCTTCCAGGTTAAATAAAACAATAAGCGACAAAATATTATTTGTCAGACAAGAAAATGAGAAATTAATTAAAAAATAAATAAGGTGCTGCTATGAGGAGAAAGACGAGTCAATAAATTTTATACGCTTCCCAAATTTCAAAAGCCACGTGGAAAATTTGTAAGCCCTCTTTGCTTGTTAGCTTGTAAAGATTGGGCTATCTTTATTTCACTTTTGAGGAAGTTTGAAGTTTTTATTGTTTTGTTTTGTTATATTAAAAAAATAAGTATAAGAAAATTTATTATTTTTTAATTTTTTACTCATTAATAATATTATTAATAGAAGTGTATTATTATTTCTTCAATAAAGAATTAATACACTATAAAAATAGTAAAATAAAGTATTAAAATAATTAATGATTTTCTAATAAATCATTTACTGATCTGATAAATTTTAGAAAATTTTAAAAATATAATATAAATAATTGTGAAACAAAAATCTAAATGTCATGTTTGTGATGATTCCAAAACAACCACAATGAAATAATAAACTAACTGTTGTTCTATGATTATAATTTTAATTATATTAACTTAATCTTTTACTAAAAGATTTTTCTATAATGTAGTCTAGTTTTTTATCCAAACTAACAAGCACATGATGTATTTTGATATTAAAAAAGTTATTTTTCAAAATAATATAAGTAGTTTCTTTGTCCTTATATTTATATTTTCAAGTTTGTTTCTAATAAATCTATATATGAATAATTGTATTCACTATATTTATGATATTTAGTTTAGTAATTTATTATATAAAAAAAAAAGATAAACTTATAAGTCATCACTTGCAAAATTTCAATTAATATTTTTATCTTTTTTTTAAGGCATAGCATCCTTTATTATCATGATCATAATCATGATGAAAATTACCGAACTTGTTAAGATTTTTTGTGTTTGTGCATGTAAATATGGGTATTACATAAAATCCTTTCTCTGAATATAAATTAACATCTCAACACATAAAATGGTAAAAAATGTAGCCAATAACTCAAAGAATGTTAGGCAATCATAAATGAATCTTTTTGTGCTTATCTTAGATGTTATGATAAGAGGTTGATGGTGCTAGAGAGATTTTTGTTCTTTGAAAATAAAAGTATCTTTATCTAGTTATGTTTTCTTCTTCTACTTGAATATGGTTTTCTATTACCTATTTCATGTTAATGAGAGTTGTGTCAAAAAGAATGTATAGTTGTTCTTGTAAAGAGTAGTTATAACTTTCGTTGATCATGTCTTTAGTGGTAATAGGTTTGACTAGATTTTTCAAATTTAGCATTTTCTTATTAAATCTATAAAGATCTATCATGGTGCTTTTATATTTTTTTAGGTGATGATGAAAAGCTCGGTTGTGATTTTTTTATCTAGTATGCTAGTGTTGAAATGAGAGATGGGTTTAATGCAAAGATTGTGAAGGTCAATAATAAAGTCAAGCTCAAAGTCGTGATACCATACCTGAGTAGATCCATGGAATATTGTTAAGAGGATTTTGCACATAGCATCACAATTTTATGTTACAAGCTCTAGGCTATTTTTGACATTTATATATGTTCTCTAATATCTATAAAATTGTCATAGTTATCTAAGTTGGTCTTCACAAGCACATGACCTTTGGAGAGATAGGTGTGTAATACTCAATGACAAACTAGGGAGTCTCTAATTTGGTAGGGATGATGTTTATTCTTAGGAGCTCATACAATTTATCTCGTCTCGTGTCCAAGTTTTTGTTATAAGGATCATACAAGCAAGAATCAGAAAAAGATTGATGGTGATAGCCTACTTTGTATTATTTTGTCATGTTGCTTCAAAGAGTATTTGATATAATAGGCAAGGATGGACTAGACAAGATATTTTTTTATGATATTATTTGATGCAGCTTTGTATAACATAAAAATCAATTTTTATCTTGTCCAATGATATTCTAGAGGATAAATTTATGTCCTACTAAAATAGATAGGATAAGCTTGTCCAATTCTCTACACAAGAATTATTATTTATAAAATAACTATATTGTCCTTTATATAAAATATAACACTTCAGAGAATCATATACTCTCCAACTCTATTCATGAAGACCTTTTCTTGATTTTTCTGCCACTAATATTATCTTTTTTCTTGTCAACTTCGTATCTTAAGCAAATGCTCATCTTTGCTAGTAAAGAACCTAAATGATATTTTAACTTCACCATGTGATATTTTTTTTCATTAGATTCTTTAAATTGGATATAATGCTCATTATTTCATAATATGGTTAAATAAACCTTTCTATAATGGAAACCACACTACAATTTTGATGGAAAATCATGGCCAACATGTCAACGAAAAACAATCAAGTTTGTCTTTGTTGAAATATGATAATCTTATCCTAAATAATGTCGATCAATTCATTGTCTGGCCTCCAAACACTTTCTCATAATCTTTAGTTAAATTACAACTCTATCACAAAGAAAATATCAACTTATTTGACTTCGAGACTAGTGTAATACTTTGGCAAAGCTTTGATTTTCCCACTTATACTCTCTTTCTTAAATAACCACTCATAGAGAACAAAAAGCTTATGACATCAAGAAGTCAAAGATAAAATAAGGATGTGAATTGGGAATTAGATGTAAGTGAAGAAAAGAATTTAATAAAAAAATAAAGAAGGATAGAGAACAAGAATTTGTTGGGAATGCATAGTGTTTCTGGGAATTTGAGTTGTGAGTCTTAATATATGGGTCAAATTTGTTATCAAGAAATGTTGAGTTTGGTTATGGAGATAAGGTTGATGAAGAAAAACAATATATGTTATTCATTATATTAAAAACAAAATAAATTAATTTTCTTAGTTAAACATATATGTTATAATTTACACTTCAAACATTAGACAAGATAAGGGTATTAGTATCATTATAATATGTTGTTCTACCTTGTCCAATGTCTACCAAATATAAAATAGGATAAATTGTTCAATTTAATCTAATCCATTGCACACCAAACACAAGATATGATAGTTACTTGTCCAATCAAGTCCAACCCTGTTTAGTCTATTCCAATTAAGTCTAATTACTATTATCCATCATACCAAACACTACCTCAAGAAATTAAAGTTGTTTTTGTACACCTAGTGCATATAATAGAGCTATGTGTTATATTACATATTACATATTAATGGAATATGCAAGTAGAAAACTATTATTATATAGTTATAACAATATTGTTAAACACTTATACTTGATAGAAGAGTTTAGAGATCTAGATGATATGTAATTTTTATGGTAGATTAGTCCATATCCTAAAGTGTCTAAGTAGTCATCCATGAAAAGTGTTTTTGGTAAAAGGTGTGAAACGAGAATGGAGTAGATTTTTCTTTGGGTCCCCCACAAACAACTCCACTAATGAAATCATAAAAACTTCAAACCACATTAGGCTTTTCATTACATTTTAAGCTAAAATATGATGGGCTTAAATATAGATTTTGTCTTTGGTCTTAGTTATTCATGAAAAATAAATCCCTCATTAAAACATAGGCCCTTTGATGCTTAAATTAGTAAGTGTAAGATGAGAAAATAATATGTAGGAAAGAGAATTAAAATAAATTGATTCGAAGCAACAAGTATGAATGGCTTAAATCTCCCTAGCTTGACTAGACTTGAATTATACAGGAGTTTCTTAGTTTGTCTTGAACTACCTGGTTGGTATGTAATTGCCTGACTTAGATTTAATTGTTTGAGTTAGTCTTAATTTACTTTAAAATTTGGTTCTCTTTTCTTACTTTGTTACCAAGATATTTATA
>NW_011499966.1:273625-323728 GCF_000495115.2 Populus euphratica
TAGTAGTAGTAGTAGTAGTAGTAGTAGTAGTAGTAGTAGTAGTAGTAGTAGTAGTAGTAGTAGTAGTAGTAGTAGTAGTAGTAGTAGTAGTAGTAGTAGTAGTAGTAGTAGTAGTAGTAGTAGTAGTAGTAGTAGTAGTAGTAGTAGTAGTAGTAGTAGTAGTAGTAGTAGTAGTAGTAATAATAATAATAATAATAAAGAAAGAGAAGAAGAAGAAGATGATGAGAACTTTGAGATGGAATATTAATGTAACGATTAAACAATGATAATAACAAATGTCAAGGTTAGAGGTTCCACTAATGGTATATCAAACAAGTATAGTATAAACTCTTATTATTGAATTGGAAACCACACACAAAGGAGGTTCCAATCAGATTATATATTGTTAACATGATTACATTAGTCATCTTATTCAATTAATGCTAATACTTGTAAATCTCGTCAAGCATTCATGATTATAACTTATGTTAACAACAAATCAAGTTCCTTTCATAGCTCAGGTGTCGGTTATACCATACATTATGGGCTATGAAAGTGCCAAGCATTTGTTGTACCAAGTGTTATATAACATAAATCAAGATTAGTCATTTAACAAGCAAAGTATTAAAGAGTGAACAAGATAGCAAATATAAAACATGTTAGTATCAAACATTAAAGTCCATATTAAGTTTACATTATACTTATTCTTACACCATTAGTGTAACCTTTTCACCTTGACATAATTAACTTAGCTAGACATAATGAAAGAAAGCAAAATAGATAAACAAAATAAGAACATAAAAGTTAACTAAGTAAAGGAAAGGAAATGAAAGGCATAAACTTAATATTAATGAAAACAAAGCATAAAAAATACAAAGAGAGAAAGGAAGAGCATGATCTTGATCTGGAAATCAAGATGCCTAAATGCATGGCAAATGCCTCCTTTTATAGGCCAAAAATGGGAACTATTGATTTGATGACTAATTGATAAGTGGGTGACCAACTTTTGACTTGGTGACAATCCTTATCTTCTCTTGTCTGCCCAAAACGTCATTGATAACGTCAAAATTGGAGCCAGTTGTAAACATGAAAGTTGTAGGCAATTGTCTCAGCTTTCTTGTGTAAAAACTTCAGCTCATTTGGACTTCTAGAACTCCAGATATGGCCAAAATACCGAACAGTGCTCGGGCTGGAAGACAGATTCGGGCTTCTTTGTTGTTGCTACAATTTGGACTTGATAATGGCCTTTTTAGATCTTGGGCTCCATATGAAAGTTGTAGGCCTATGTCTTACCTTTCCATCCATATAAATTTGACCTAAATCTGAGATATATAGCTCTAGATATGACCCAATTACCGAACAGTGTTCCGGTTTGGATTGCACCGACATCTCTTTTCTAAGTTTGGCCATCTCTTTATCCTTGCAATTTAAGTTCTTCAAGTCATCAATCAATCCTTTCATTTATGTGATAGATCTGCATTAAAAATAGACATTTACCATAAATTATAGGTATCTTATATTATTAGATACATTATTATAAAACATATTTAAGTTAAGGAGTTATTGATACTTCAAGTGCAAAATGATGATATAAAACCATGATAAAAATGCACTTTTAAGTACTAATCAATAACATTGATGAACAAGTATGGGCAGAAAATAACCATTGGCAAGAAAAGTTGTGTTTTCTTTATATAGAAAAATTGCATGCAAGACTCCTAAAAACTAGAAAAAATACATTCAGATGTACGCCTAATATTTATTGTTGTAATGGTGCCCACTATGCACATAGGCCTGGCCTAAATGCTGGAGATAGGGGACCTCTTATGCTTGTGTTATGCAAGCAATGCAGTATGAAGGGACCATACATGGGGAAATTAAAAAAAAAATTTATGTACCATTACAATATACTAAAATGCCTAGGCATTTTACTCCAACAATCCAAAGTAACCTTTTTTAAAGAAAAAAAACTTCATCCTTAATTTTTTTTTCAATTCCAGCTTTCTGTGATAAATTTGTTAAAATTTACTCAAGAAAGATAAGATTCAACAAAAGAGGATCAAAGTGTAAAATAAGGACAAGTCTCATTTCTAATCTCAACTTCACATGAGAAAGTACTTTTTTGTCCATCTATTTTTCTTTGTCTTCCTTCTCAATCACTATAGTTTTTAGAATTTTTGATCTAGTCTAAAAATTCAGTTTTTTAATTTTCAGTCATTGAGTTTAAGAGATGAAAGACAAAATCACTGTATTACTAGGAATGAGAGGGGGGAAATCATCGTTTGGCCATTTTTTGATGATAAAAAAGATGATCTTCGTGTCAACGTATTCAATTCGACAAGAGAAGTTTTATTAAGGGGATTTTAGACTTTCAACTAGCTTAGAAAAGTAAATCAAAGTTGAGGGAGAAATTTTTTTTGTTTGTTTTTGTGTTTTTAGAAATATTTTAAGTTGAAAAGTTGAGTTATTTAGGTACTAAAGCAATTCATTTTGTGTTTTTTGGACAAACTTGATGGGGGCAAAATGGATTTTTCAAACTAAAACACCCTAGCCCTACCTCTCTAGTGGTCAAAATTTAGACAAGTAAACGAAATCATCCACTTCTTAAAAAAATAAAGGAAAAGAAAAAATTAAATGGCCCAAGCGCACGAGCTTGGACTAACAAACCTACACATAAGAGCTTTGTGGTAAAGGCCTAACTATTGGGTCACTTAGGCCCACGTGCCTAGAATGTTTTTATTTTTTTATATTAAAAAAATTATTCTTTAACATTTTTTATTGATTTTTTAAATTTCATCTTTCATTTTGAACCGGTCTTCATGATTTATTTTGGATTGTTTTATATGGAGTTATCACAATCTCAAACAAATGTTCTAACATTGATTGATTGTTGATTTTGAAAGTGTTTATTTTTATTATCATATAATTAAATAAAAAATATTTCAAAAAATAAATTTATTAAGCTTAGCAGAATCTATAACCTGGATAGAAATTTTAGTTGGTTAAGCAATGAAACCTGAGTCGATCCAGTATGTCATTGTTTCAATATATTAAAAAAATATTATCTTGATTTTTTAAAAATAAAAAAGTCAAATCATGTTTTTATTGGTCATCTAGATTACCTTTGAACTTGCCAAGTTGGTTAGGTCACATCCAGGCATCTCGCATGATTTAATTTGAAACCCAAATTATATAAGGATTTAGGTAGAAAGGTTACAAAGTTGACCTACTAGGCTAAGTTTGGTAATATTATCAAAGATTTTCCCACAATCTAAAATTGTTTTTACGTTTAAAAATTTTTTAGTCTGAGGATGGTCATCTAGTCAGATACTATGACTTAAGATTTATTTTTGAAAAATAATGCATGAACTTGGTCAACGTGATTCAAAATTAATTAGAGTATTTTTTCTCCCTTTCTTTTAAGTGGTTATTCGCATTATCTAAACCTACCAATTTTAGATATAAGATCTACTATAAGAATTTATCAAATTATTATAGTTCAAATTTTGATTGTTTTGGTATCTAAAATTCAAATCGGAAGTATCTTAAGATATTATTTATATTATTGTTTTCAATTCAATCATCAAAACCCTATTTCTCTAATCAATAATTGCCCACTAACATAGATACATATATGTGGGTGAAATGTTACTTTAGACTTACTTTATTATTATCATAGTTTTTAGTAGCAACAATTAAAATTAAAATTCAAATTAATATCATGTAAATATTTTTTATTTTTGAAGAACTATAAGATGGTAATTTATGAAAATAATAAATAAAAAAATTAGAAAATTATCCTACTTTTTATTCAAGAATTTAACTAATTTTTGGTGGAATAAAAAGGTTTATGGATTAAAAATGATGTGCAGCTCCTAAACCTTTATTTCATAATGATAATATCCCCAAAAATCAAAGTAGCTTAGGAGCACAGTTTATATGTTGGATAATAGGTTAATATCTTAATTCTAACAATCTAATCAATTCTCATTGACTAAAGTGACTAGTAACTGATACCTAGTTCGTCGTAGGTTAAAATGGTTGGTGACCGGTAATTATTAAAGGTCCCTTTAGATAGATTTGGATACTCTCAAATACTTAAGTAAATATCTTTTTAGAGAGAGAAGACAATAATATTTTAGAGAGAGATGCTCTAAAAATATATATGCAGTAGAGAATAAAAATTATGAACTTTGAGCTTAAAGGATTTATATAGTATTTTTAACCCATGAATCTTGTCTTTTTATGGAGAAGATGTGTTATAGTGTAATTTTACCATAATAGTATTAATAAGGGATAAATATCCCTTAAACAAGTATTAGTAAGAGAAAATATATCTAACATATGCATTAATAAGAGATAAATATTACTTGCACAAATATTAATGCGACAAAAATATGATAAACCCTTGGGAGATTTTTTATATACTTAAGAGTGTAGGGAAAGTAGGATCTAAAATGTAACTGAGCTCATGAAGGCTGAACTTTTCTTCTATGCTGAGCCCATTAGGGTTGGGCTCTTTCCCTAAGCTAAGTTCATGACATTGAACTATATTTTTCCCTTATGTTGATCCCATAACATTGGGTTATTCCCCTGAATTTAGCCCATGTATGATGGGTTTTTTCCTTTAGTAGAGCTCATGACATTAGGCTCTTCCTCAAGGATAAGCTTACGAGGACTAAACTATTCCTTTTGACTAAACCCATGAGGGTTGGGCTTTTCCCTAACTTTAAGTCCATGGGCAATTTTGCCCAAGTATGTTATTTGAGACCGTGAGTTTTTCACCTTTACAGTTTTCTAGGCCTCTTAAATTTATAAATAGTCTTCCAAGTGTTTATGATAATTATACACAAAGACTTTGTAAAAATATCTGATACGACGAGATTGTTGAATTTTTTATATAAAAAAAGGGGTGGAAACCTCAGGTAATACACTAGAGAGCCCATGTATAGGGCATACACCATGGTTGAAAAATAATTTCTAAGCATGTAGAGGAAAACCAGGAAGGAACCTGTATTAAAAAAGGTTTTTCAATAGGTGGAGAAATCTATAGAGAAGGAGTTTGTACCAAGAAAATTTCTAAGGAGTAGAGGGGATGGACCCATGTCGACGCCCATACTTAGAAAAATTGACAAGAGATAGAAGGAAACCCAATGAGGGCCAACCTATACATAACATGTTTGTTAAAAGGCTAGGGGGAATTCAAGAAGGGCAAGCCTTATACTTAGAATATTTTTTTAAAGGCTGGGGGAACCCGAGTTGGGAAGGTGAGTCTTATACTTAGAAAATTTCTAACCACTGAGGAGAACCCATGTCGATGTCCATACTTTAAAAAAAAATAAGGGACGAAGGGGACAAACCCATGAAAAAAAAATTAAAGGATAAAGGGGACAAACTCATGTCTACATTCATCCTTAGAAAAATTTTAAAAAGATAGAGGAAAAATCTAATGAGGGTGATGTTATTGCATTAGAGAGACCTCCGATACATCTCTAAGAGAATGAATAAGGGGAACCTATGGTGATGCACATATTTAGAAAAAATTATAAAGAGCGGAAGAGACAAACTCATGTCTACATCCATAGTTAGAAAGATTTATAAGGGGTGAAAGGTATAAACCCATGTCTACACCATACTTGAAAAAATTTCTAAAGGACGGGGGGAAACCCAAGAAGGATGGTGTTTGATTAGTACTTAAAAGTGCATTTTTATCATGGTTTTATATCATCATTTTGCACTTGAAGTATCAATAACTCCTTAACTAAAACATGTTTTATAATAATATATCTAATAACATAAGATACCTTTAATTTATGGTAAATGTTCATTTTAAATGCAGGCCTATCACATAAATGAAAGGATTGATTGATGACTTGAAGAACTTAAATTGCAAGGATAAAGAGATGGCCAAACTTAGAAAAGAGATGTCGGTGCAATCCAAACCGGAACACTGTTCGGTAAATGGGTCATATCTGGAGCTATATATCTCAGATTTAGGTCCAATTTATATGGATGGAAAGGTAAGACATAGGCCTACAACTTTCATATGGAGCCCAAGATCTAAAAAGGCCATTATCAAGTCCAAATTGTAGCAACAACAAAGAAGCCCGAATCTGTCTTCCAGCCCGAGCACTGTTCGGTATTTTGGCCATATCTGGAGTTCTAGAAGTCCAAATGAGCTGAAGTTTTTACACAAGAAAGCTGAGACAATTGCCTACAACTTTCATGTTTGCAACTGGCTCCAATTTTGACGTTATCAATGACGTTTTGGGCAGACAAGAGAAGATAAAGATTGTCACCAAGTCAAAAGTTGGCCACCCACTTATCAATTAGTCATCAAATCAATAGTTCCCATTTTTGGCCTATAAAAGGAGGCATTTGCCATGCATTTAGGCATCTTGGTGTTCAGATCAAGATCATGCTCTTCCTTTCTCTCTTTGTATTTTTTATGCTTTGTTTTCATTAATATTAAGTTTATGCCTTTCATTTCCTTTCCTTTACTTAGTTAACTTTTATGTTCTTATTTTGTTTATCTATTTTGCTTTCTTTCATTATGTCTAGCTAAGTTAATTATGTCAAGGTGAAAAGGTTACACTAATGGTGTAAGAATAAGTATAATGTAAACTTAATATGGACTTTAATGTTTGATACTAACATGTTTTATATTTGTTATCTTGTTCACTCTTTAATACTTTGCTTGTTAAATAACTAATCTTGATTTATGTTGTATAACACTTGGTACAACAAATGCTTGGCACTTTCATAGCCCATAATGTATGGTATAACCGACACCTGAGCTATGAAAGGAACTTGATTTATTGTTAACATAAGTTATAATCATGAATGCTTGACGAGATTTACAAGTATTAGCATTAATTGAATAAGATGACTAATGTAATCATGTTAACAATATATAATCTGATTGGAACCTCCTTCATCAATCTTTTAGTCGTGTCAGTGTTATTGCATTAGAAAGGCTTCAGATCCATCCCTTCCAAAAAGAGTTATGTTATCGCACTAGGGAGGCTTCAAATATATCCCTTCCAAGAAGAGTTATGCAATCACACTGGGGAGGTTTTAGATTCATCCCTTATAAGAAAAGTTGTGCTATCATAATAGGAAGGTTTTAGATTCATCATTTCCAATGAGACTTTTGTTGTTGTACTAAGGAGACTTCAGATCCATCATTTCCAAGAAGAATTGTGCAATCATACTAAAGAGACTTCAAATTCATCATTTTCAAGAAGAGTTATACAATTGCACTTAAGAGGCTTCAAATTCATCCTTTTCAAAAAAAATTGTGTTATCACACTAGTTAGGTGTTAATGATGATATCCTGAAAAATCTAAATAGCTTAGGAGCAAGGTATGTATGTTGGATAATCAGTTAATCTCTTGATTATAGCAATTTGATCCATTTTTTCTGGCCAAGGTGGCTGATAGCCAATACCTAGTGCCTAGTAAGCCAAAGTAACTCATGACTGGTAACTGTCAAAGATCTTCTTTGGTAGATTTTAGAATTCTTAGATGCTTAAGTAAATATCTTTTAAGAGAGAAGACAATGGTATTTTAAAGAGAGATATTCTTAAAATATATATGCAGTAGAGAATAAAGATTATGAATCTGAACCTAAAGCTTAAAGGATTCATGAAGTATATATAGTTTGTAAGTCTTGTTTTTTTATAAAGCGTAGAGGTTAGAGTGTAATTTTACCCTGATAGTATTAATGAAAGATAAGTATCTCTTAATAAGCATTAATGAGAGAAAATATCTTTAATATATATTTAATAAGTAATAAATATCACTTATACAAATATTAATGTGATGAAAATATGATAAGTCATTGAAAGATTTTTTATACACCTAAGAAAACAGAGAAAGTAAGATTTAAAATATAACCGAGTTAATGAAAGCTAAACTCTTCCCTAAATCTAAGTCCATTGGTGTTATATTGCCTCAAATTATGAGTTTTTTACATAACATTAAGGGAATTATAAAAAAGAAAAAATTTAACCTATTAGAGTTGATTTAATAAAAAATATATAAAAAAATAGAGATATCTTGATGTTTTTTTTACGGTGACTATTATCTATCATCAATCTAGCTCTAGATTTTGGTAATGAAAGAAAAGGTCCATATAATATTGTAGTATAATTACTTTTAAAAATATTTTTTATTTGAAAATAAATTAAAATAATATTTTTTATTTTTAAAATTTATTTTTATCATAGCACATTAAAATGTTTTAAAAATATTAAAAAAATTAATTTAATTTTTTTTTTAATTTTCAAAAACACGTTTACTTGGTTTTGGTCATGTTTCCCGAGAATTACTAACCAATATTATTATTACTATTGAACAAAATGAGGACCAAGTAAACAAGACTGCATGTGGGAATTACCAAGCAGTGTTTATCTTTTTCGTAGCTGCCTATTTTATTTTTCGAACGAATTTCCATTTCCCCAAGGCGCAAACGGTCTCTCTCTCTCCCTTCTTGTTCACGGTCAAGTTCCCACCTGGACGCCTCTTCTTTCCCTTCACTCTCACGTCGTACCCTCTCTTCCTCCATCTCTTCCTCCCCCCTCTCTATATATACCTCATATCTATATGCGTAACTGAATATATAACCAGCAGAGCAGAAAGAAAGAAAGAAAGAAAGAATGGTTGAGAAGGTGAGAGCGAACTGTAATTATTCTGGTCGGGTCGTGGAGGGACCGACGAACCCGATCGTAACGCCTCTTTTAACGGATCTTTATCAGTTTACAATGGCTTATGCTTATTGGAAAGCCAATAAACATCAAGAGCGAGCTGTGTGAGTAGTTTGCCTTTTTCTTTTTTCTAAGGATTCTGTTTTTATTTATTTGGCTGTTGAGGGAACTGAAATGTTTTTGTTTTCCTGATAAAATAATAATATTGCATCTGTTAGTTGATTCCATGCTCAATATGACATTATTTATAGTAGTACCTAATTTGACAGGGGAATTAATACTTTGAATTACATTGCAATAGGAGTTTTGTTTTAAACATTAAAAAGCTTGTCTTAATTTCTTTCGATTTTTGATCTGGGGCTCTTTAATGTTTTTTGTTATCAGGTTTGATTTATATTTTCGTAAGAATCCGTTTGGTGGGGAGTACACAGTGTTTGCTGGTTTAGAAGAATGCATCAGGTTAATTGCTAATTTCAAGTTCACCGAGGATGATATCTCTTTCATCCGGGAGAGTCTTCCTGGTTCATGCGAGGTAAATGAGGCTTAGTGGTTTATTGTTTTCTTATTTATTGTTCAGTCACTGCTTCTCGTGGCTTTTAAATCTGAGGAGAACTACCACTTAATACATGATCTTGCAGGATGGTTTCTTTGATTATCTTAGAGGATTGGACTGCTCAGAAGTCGAAGTGTATGCCATTGCAGAGGGTTCAGTAGTCTTCCCAAAGGTTCCTCTGCTAAGAATAGAAGGACCAATTGCTGTTAGTACACCTTTCAACTGGTTTTCCCTCTATTTTCTTGTTTACAGTTTACCATGTACATTTTGTCTCTCAACTGGATCTTACTCGATTAATGTTTTTGCAGGTGGCTCAATTGCTGGAAACCCCATTAGTGAATCTTATCAATTTTGCATCTTTAGTGGCAACAAATGCAGCTAGGCATCGATTTGTTGCTGGAAAATCAAAAATTCTTCTTGAGTTCGGGCTTCGACGGGCTCAGGTTGCTGACTGTATTTTGATTCTTTTTATTTTTTAATGCTGGCTTGAGTTATCTTTATGAGAAAACTCATTATTTTATGCTTAGGGACCTGATGGTGGGATATCGGCGTCAAAATATTGCTACCTTGGAGGGTTTGATGCAACAAGGTAATTTCTAAACATTTCAGTTGCTGCCTTTTGTATCGTGCAACAATTCATCTCTTATAGTTGAATTCTCAGAATGGTTGTACTTTTTCTAATTTGCCTTCGAATCATTTAACAATGATTCAGTTTAAGCATCAACTTTCCATGTTAAGAGTCTCTTTACATTAATCCAAATGAAATATTAAAGTAGCAAGGACTAGTGAGTAGATAGCTCAGACATGTTTGTCTACTACACAAGATTTTTTAGTTTATAGTTCAAATTCAGCTTTTGAATTTCTTCCAAATCAGTTGACCTGTGCATTGGCTAAGGTGATTCAAGATTGGTTTGGGTGGACATAGGTCAATGGTTCTGATCCTGCCTTCAGGAAAGGGACCTAAAACTGAGACAGGGAGCTTCTTCAAAGCTGAGGAAACTATCTTGGTTTACAAGATCATTGTATCTAATTGTTCCTTCAGGAAAAGGAACAAAAACTGAGACAAGGACCTTCTTCAAAGCTGAGAAAAACATCTTGGTTACTAGGTACATGAATTTGATCTGGAAAAAGAATATACACCTCCTCTCCAAAAGAAATGTTTTATTTTCACCCATGCTTGCTGGCACATGGTTCCCAAACTGGCTGAAGGGAGGTCTAAACTATGCTTGTTCCTAAATTAGGGTAGGATAGCTTTTATAGCATGTTGGTGCTGGAACAATTATGTTTCTGAATTTTGAGTGAATGAGATATGGTAGGGGATATTTTAAGTGTTCATTCTTACCCCGTGCCACCCCCACCCATAACTTATTTGACAGGTTTAAATTTCTAAGAATTCAGTAAACCTTAGTAATGAACAACCAAATGAGATTTTGGTTTTCTTTTATGAAACGTGGATAAAAAACAATTGAATGCAAAAATCACATTTCATTCTATGTTACTGGCTGTTGTTCAACATATTAACTGGTATTTGCCTATTTCTGCCTTCTGTTTTGACAGCAATGTTGCAGCCGGACGGTTATTTGGGATACCTCTACGTGGGACTCATTCCCATGCATTTGTCAGCTCATATATGGTTGGTAATCTCGAAAAGCATTATAAGACATCCAGGCTAGGCTTTCCCCTTTTATTTGAGAAGTTACAGATCCTTCATTTCATCTCCCTAGGCTCGTAACCTGACTCAAAAGTAACTAACCTCTCCGGAGGCCCTTCTTCGGTAGTTATTTCCAAGTTGAGAAGTACCTTTTGAAAGCCCTTTGTCATTGCAATGGGAAATTTCAGAGCACAATAATTAAGATAATGCATGTTTCTTCATATATGCTTCAGAGTAGCATTTCAATTTTGCAACTTCTTTTTTAAGTGCATTATTAACTGATATAGTGGTCGTTTTGTGCTGTTGTGACTTTTGGTTCATATGATATGTTTTCTCTTTTTGGCATTGGTCTCTCTCTCAATTACAGGCCTGTTTCTTTTCTGTGCTATTTAATAAATTTGTCATCACAAGTTTGTGCCCATGTTTAAACATTCATGCAATGTATGTTAAACAATAGTATTTCATTGCTTGAGGTTTAGTTAGTCCTCCATCTAAATTATCCAGTGGTTTGCAGAGCCCTGATGAGATCATAGACAAGTCGCTTCAAAGTGCTGATGGATCAAGTAGTTGCAAGGACTTTGTCAGTTTAGTTCAGACATGGATAAATAAAATTCAGGTTCTGTTCATTGGCCCTCTTCATTCATTTTGATTATTCATCAAAAGTTGTCCGTCCTCTGTTCATCTTTAGCTAGAGATGACTAAATTAACCTGCTGCCTTTCTTGAATGTTTAATAACATAAATTAGGGCGGTTAAATTTTCATATTCTTTATCTTATTGGAGATAACTGTTGTGCAGCTTATGGATCTATATGTTGTCAGCATGGGTTAAAAAAAAGGGGGGAAGTAAATATTAAAGTTTTATTTGTTGATGAAAATTCCATAGGTGTGGGATGTGTAATCAAGAATGCCTAGTTGGCGTGCTTCAGATCCTAGTTAGATTTCTCTATGAAAGCACCAAAGAACTATTGATGATAATGCACAGCATATGGAATTCCTTGAAATATAATTTAGCTGGTGGCCATGGCATGAGACTTTTATGTAGTTTTGAAGATTTTACAATGCAGAAAATATCATGATCTTCTTGCCAAAAAAAAGGGACAAGGTTCTAATTTTAGTTCCAAAATATAAAAATTCCTATGGTTGCTTATACAAGCAGTTATGTTTGTGCATTGCATGCTAGCTTTTTCATGTTAAACAGTTTTGATATTATCATTAAAGTGCAATCTCTCTCTTTCTCCCCATTCCTTTCTGTTATAATTGTTCTGGGGTTTTTAAATGTAAGAGTTAAAAGTAATTTTCCTGAAGTCCTAACTCTGAATCCTGGAAAGATTTTTCTTTTCTTTACACAGATTTTAGGTCCAGAAAGGGGGATTTTTGTTGGGCCTTGTAAAATTAATAGTTTCTTTGAAACATTGTTGATCGATTCCAGAGAACCCATGGAGGGCCTTTTTGATATATAATATATAAGATTCAATATTTTAGGAACTTGATGGTTAATAACAGGTACTATTTCACGGAGAATGTCTAAAGCTGCAAGCCATTTTGATAACTAATATTGATTAAGAAGTTTTCTTACTTCCATGACAGCTAATTGGTGTGAACAGTGTCTCAATCATACAATTCATACTTCATTTGTTTATTCTGCTCCCCTTTCATTTTTTGTTTTTCTTTACATTTTGATTTGATTAATATGGTTTATGCTATGCAGTGGTCAAATTCCTTACGTGGTATTTTTGGTGAGACCAATCAAAGTGAGCTAGCAGCTTTCACCTCCTATGCCTTGGCATTCCCTAGAAGCTTTTTAGCTCTTGTGGACACATATGACGTGAGTGTAGTTGTTGCTTCTAGGTTGATATGTTTCAATTCTTTGGAATAAAACTGATAGCTGTTTCCTGGAAAAGATTTTTTTATTTTATTTGTCAAGATATGACATATAGCTAGTTGATATTGTGCTTTTCTTCAGATTATTATCACTATGAAAAGTAAGTTTTTACATACAATCTTGGGTGCTTAGGGTAATCCCTCACTGAAAACTTGTGTCTACATGTTTAGCACCAAACGTTGTAAAGAACAAGCCAAAGTCAACAATTGTTTGATCAAATTTCAGTAACCTCATAACTCTATTGTAATTTGCAATCACAGTTTATGAAGTTGATCTTCTCAAAATGCTTGTGTCATCCAGGCCACTCGATACCTTGAAATTTTCAAAAACCATATTCTTTTGAATGAATTGAGACATTAACTTCTCATGCAGAGATGCAACTACTCAAATCATGAAGCTCTAATCACACTCAACCTTTAGGCAAATATCTGCAAAATTTAATGATATGCTGTCTTCACTTTTAGCTGCATGCTGCACTTTGCCTTGTTCATAAGCTAGGTGGTTATTTTGAAAAAACATGCATTCAGTAACCAGTAAATGTGTCCAAGAATTTGTAGGTTAGGATAAGGGAAAACTTATTAGGGTCTATAACCTTGGAAATTTCTTCCAATTTACCACATCTTTTTTATGTATACAACTGATCTTCTCAAAATGCTGATGTTTATATCTTGCATAATCATGCATGTGGCATTTCATACAAGTAGTCATTAACTTTTCGATTATGAAATGGTGCAAGTGCTCTTATAACGTTTCCATGACCATACTTTAGTATTAATGGATTATATTTGCAAAGGTTAATTATATGTTGCATCTTCTGTTTGCTGCATGCCAAACTGTCTTGTTAATTAAGCCAGGTGGCTACTTCAATCAATAATCACTTTAGTGCAGTTAACATTGCATTTATCTGTTCTGTCTCTTTTCCAGGTAATGAGGAGTGGAATCCCAAACTTCTGTGCAGTTGCTCTAGCACTTAATGATCTTGGGTAAGCCTGAAAGATTTACGAGTGTGATGGCATTTTTACTGGGCAAAATTCCTTTTTTAATCGTCATGGGAACTGAAACATACGATCTTATATTTTTTAAAACTTCTCCTTGTCATCCTGTTTGGGTAACAGTATCTCTCTCAAAGGCTTGATGCCGACATTACACTATTCAAGTTATTTGTTGGCATGCCAGCATCAAGATTGCATATTCTGAAACTGCGACACTGCCTCTACCTTGGCCAGTGCTTTCATTTTCACCTATCTAGCATTTAAATCACATCTTTACATCTACCAGATGACTTCTGACATCCCTTTGGTTTACACCAATGGCCTGGTATCTTTCCCTAGTGGCCTATTTTTTCCTTCAACTGGGGATTCAACCAAATATTCCTGTAGTTCGGGTTTCAACCAGATATTTGCAATATCCAGTTGAACAATTTGCTATGTTTTAGAAGCCATATGCAACATTTTCCAAAGCCTGTTGCGATGGTTTCTCACAGCCATTTGTCATGATTGGCATCCAACAGCAATGCCTTCATTTTAAATCAAAGCCATTGATATCCTTCATCTTTAACCACTGTCACATTAGTTTGTGATTCAATTGTCTATCTTTTATTTGCATAGCATCCTGAAGACTTGTCCTCTTTATAATTTTTCTATGTTGACTTTTTAATATTTCTCGATAAACACAAGTGATTTTAGATGGTTTACTTTGCAGATATAAAGCGGTAGGCATCAGATTAGATTCTGGTGATCTAGCATATTTGTCCTGTGAGGCGCGGAAGTTCTTTAGCGCCATTGAGAAAGAATTTGGAGTGCCTGGTTTTGGAAAGATGGGCATCACTGCTAGTAATGACCTCAACGAGGAAACTTTAGATGCTCTAAATAAACAGGTATTCATTCTGTAACAAAACCGCTCCTGTTCTATGTGCAAATTACATACATTTCCCATTTTGGAGCTTGCTGAAGGCATCAGTCATCTATTAGTTATTCTATGGAAGCATATTTTAACGGAGATAATTCAGTAATTCTCTAGCTTTGTGTGTTTGCTCCTTGCACAATCAGATAAGTGTAACATGCTACTAAGAGAAAATTTCTGACAAATATCTGGCATCTGATTTGTCTCACTTAGCTGCATGCTGTGAAAAGATGCCATCTCTAAATTTCACTAATTTTACTTCAAGCCTGGGTCTATTTATACATTTAACGGAGATAATTCAGTAAGTGAAGCAATAGAGTTAAGAAAAACAGAAAGGGAGACAAAAGATCTGTGCTTCAGCTGTTACCCCATAAATTCAGATCTTTGTTCATAATACTGTTTCTTAACTATTGAAGATAAACAAACTTTAAAATGCTACATGATGTGTGGATAAATTTCTTAATCCTTTACCTAATTCTGCCCTGCTAAGTATTTATATGTTTTTGTCTTAATATGCCTTCCAGCATTCCTTTGGCATCCACTTCTATGCCTTTTATCCATGTGGAAATTTTAAACACAGAAATTATGAATTGTGTATTCTGTTCTGTTGGGCAATTATTTAGTTGAAAAACATTTTGGTCAAACATTGAATGCCAAAGTTGTTGCTGATCTGCTTGTCTCAAATGTGTTGCAGCAGCATGAATAACATTTCCATTGTAAAGCAACACAAACAGTGGCCAAATATCATGCTCGTATAAATAATTTATGTTACTTATCTGCCTCAGTATGTTAAAGCATGTATGCCTCATTATGTAAATGCTAGACATACATTTTGTACGACCTAAATCTAATTGATATAGCTTTTTTCGGCTGCACAGGGTCATGAAGTAGATTCATATGGTATAGGAACCTATCTTGTAACTTGCTATGCTCAAGCTGCTTTGGGTTGTGTCTTCAAGCTTGTTGAAATAAACAATCAGCCTCGCATCAAACTTTCTGAAGATGTTTCAAAGGTTTGATCTAAGTCGAAGCAACTTTTATTAGTTTTTATAGAATCACTGATTTTTCTCCCCTTTGTTATTTTACCAGGTTTCTATACCATGCAAAAAGCGGTCTTATAGATTGTATGGAAGAGAAGGGTACCCACTGGTGGACATAATGACAGGGGAAAATGAACCATCTCCAAAGGTAGTCCATCAATTAATGATTTTATCAGTAAAGCACTCCACATGCTCAAATCTTTGATGTTTTATGCTCTACCAAGTATCACCACCATTATCCTTTATCTTGTGCTATTTATCAAATGTAATCTGAGAGTGCTGGCATGATCAACAAGAACGTTTTCACTAAGCAAGTTGAGAGCTCAATATTCAAAATCATGGTCAACATTTAATGGATTTATGGGTGAAGTGCTCCATGTGCTCTAATCTTTTGATGTTTTACCTCTACCAAGTACCATCATTATGAAAGATTTTCTTAACACTGAGCTGGCCGAGAGGTTGGTGTTCAAAATCTTTGATCTACTTGTTTTATATGGAGAATTAAATTTTGAGTGCAATACATATTCAAGATATAATGGACTTCAGAGTCTGGTGAGATGTCAGTTATTGATTTATACACTGGTTTTACGAGTTTGGTCGTAAGAGTTCATTGTCAACATCAACAATCACCAACTTTTTATCTCATGTACATTTTTTTCCCTTTTGACCCATGATTGAGCTACCTGCCTGATGGAATCAGCTCACTGTGGTGATTAGTTGAAGGCGAAAACATAATATCTTCTTTCTCTAAACTTTCAGGTGGGAGAACGGATACTGTGTCGCCATCCTTTTAATGAATCCAAGAGAGCGTATGTGGTTCCACAGCAGGTTGAGGAGCTTCTAAAGTGTTATTGGCCTGGGAGCTCAGGTGGGGATTTCTGTGAAGTGAAATATTTTGTATATGATATCACAGTTGAACATGATGTGTTGAGGATCTGCTTCTTCACAAATGCTTACACGTGCAGGGATATAATTATTTCTACATATGGTTTCCAAAATTTTGCAATTATTTGATTTGTAGTTAAGATAAGATTTGAGGACTCAGCATTGTATCAAACCCCACATAATATTGTTTGTCCACAGGCTGAGCTTACTTCATCTATAGCAATGTCTGAAATATGTTTTTGTTTCTTGAAGATAAACCAAGAGAAGATTTACCTCCCCTCAAGGACATTAGAGATAGCTGTATCAAGCAGCTTGAGCGAATGCGTCCTGATCATATGAGGAGGCTTAACCCAACACCGTACAAGGTGATGTTTCCATCTGTTGTGAATAGTTTCTTCTGTAATTTTAGATAGCTGCAACCATGGAAATGTGAAACTTCAATGCTTAGCAGGTGAGTGTAAGCGCAAAACTGTATGATTTCATCCATTTCCTGTGGCTCAATGAGGCACCTGTCGGGGAGTTGCAGTGAGGATGGGTCACCAAATAAGATACTTGGAGCACTGTACAAAAATGCAGGTCAAGTAATGATTCCAATAAAGTTGGAGGAGCACTCAACATATAGATGATTCACTTTTCATAAAGATGAACCTTGGCCTTGATAAACCGATATGTTTCCCTATTTATTAATAAAGTTATTGATTGTTTTCCTTTTCTCCAATATAGACTATTGTTATTATTATTATAAGAGTATTTGGTTTTAAATTGTCCTGTATACTTTCGCTATGGCATTTTAAAAAACTAGATTTTGGTTTTGATTGGTGTTAAGATCTTTACAGAAAGGAGAGCAAACGATATTTGAAGACAGAAATTGTGCTTGGAGGAGAGAAAATTCATGATCGGTCTTTTATTTGGTTTTTAAATTGACCCATGATGTAAATTATAGTTTTTTAAAATATGATAGACAAGTGTAATTTTAATTAAATTATAAAATATTAAGGATAATTTTTTTCTTTTACAAATAAATTATTATATCTTATATTTTTATAAAAAAGTTAAAAACATAATAAAATAGATATAAAAGTAAAAAAATAAAAAGAGTTATCACTTGAGGTATAATAAGAAAAAAATATAAAAAAAAAATTATTCCTGAAAGCATAATAATTACTCTCTTCAAAAATATTTTAAAAGATTTCTGATTTGTAATTTTTTTGAATTTTTATCATAATTTATAATAATTCAGCCTTAAAAAGTTTATTAAACCTCAAATTAAAGAATAAATCTAGAGGTAATCTTCACAATAATTATAAACATCCCCATGGACCTTTTAAACATTAACCTATCAGGGCATATTGCAGTCGTCTCTCCTTGCGATCATAGAAATGTCCAAAAAGCTGGCTAAGTACGCTGTCTTATGACTAGTGTGCACCATTGAAGGTGCGTGCCACTGCAAGCATGGAATCACAACCCAAAAGTATTTTTAAGCATGGAGGGAGCTTGCTTGGTACATCTAATGGAATTTAAGCTTGGAAAGAATGATAATCTCATTAGACAAAATTCTCAAGATCAATGTTATATGTGGGTTAGTCTCAAAGTTGTTAGCGTCTTGTTTGGAAGTCCGTTTTGAAATGTACAAATCAATAGCTCATTTGAGCACTCCCTGATTTTTTGTGCCTGTACTATCTAACTAACACACAGTTATGCCATTGCAGCTTAGCCAAATGAGAAAGACATGCGAAAAAGAGACCAACCCCCCAAAGAATAGAATGACCGAGCATGAAAAGTCATTTTAATTAAAATAGATGACATCAATATAATGTGAATGCTTTTAAAAAATATTTGTACTAATAAAATATTAAAGACGCATAGGGCCTAACCCAATAAATTTATGATATATAATTTAAAGATTATTTCTTCCACAAAATACATGAGTGATTAAAAAGTTCATTAATAACAATCTATCAAATAAAGTGCACAATTTACCAGAATATTTTTGTACCCGTGGGTAAAAAAAAAGCTATGGAAAAGCTCTAAAATATTTACTTTCAAGTTTCAACATGGCCTTGGGCACAAATGAACTAGCCCCATCAAAATTGAAGTATTTTAATTACTTTTTAAGAACACGCACAATTTGATGGAAAAATTCTATATGGGTCTGTTTGCTTAGTGCTGGCTCTAAGCCCAAAACTTTTTTTGGTCAAATTGTAACCTCAACTAAAATCTATAAAAGATTTCAACACGATAAAAAATTTGCTGAACTTTTACCACTAGATTTAAAAAAAAAAGAAAATCTAAATTTATACATAATACAAGGAATCGACAAATAAGATGGTTCGCCATTGAAGAAGTGGCGCATATTTCCATTTCCATACAGCAGAAAGTTAGAATGCTCTGACCAGACTTATACCTGATATTTACATATCGCTTGGCAAATTATACTGTGACTGCAAGGCCATCCAACTGCACCCACCCATAAGCGCATCTGTCCCTCATCTTTTTAACTGTTGAAAGTGCCATATCGACCACTGGCCGGATTTTCATCAGCGCCTTTTCTACCAGTATTCTAGTGCCTGCGTCCGCCTGCAACTAGATCAACCATGAAACGTCAAGCTAAATCAGCACCAGAGCATGGCAACTTATCATGACAAATCAACAACTAAATAAAGATACCAACCTTTTCAATGCAGCAAGCAGTGTCGAGCAAGTGACAGAAATACGACAGTTGCTTGTACAAATCTGCTTCCGTGTACTGGCGAAAACACATTTAGAACCAAATTTCTCAGCAACTAAATACAATCAATGGAATAAATTTCTTTAAAGTTCAGTATGCGATGTAAACCTTTCTCACTAGACGCCCATTGCAGCGTGGATAGCTTGGACAAACTGTTCCTCTCTCGGAATCACCAACCAGCCTCAGGTTGACACTCCTAGTGGTATGCTTACAAGTTTCATCATCACACTGAAAGCAGACTAGATTTAATTATTATCATGGTTCATGTATGTTGATCTTGTATTCCTTATAATAATGTGCAACAAATAGATTACCATCATGACGCCTTTATAGTATGTGGAAACAAACCCCTCTGCTTGCCTTTTGACCTGAAATAGAAAGGTTCACACACACCGCTCTTAACTCAGAACTCAAAAGAGTTGAGTGTTTAATAAATAATTCACTTGTGGATCCAGTCCATCTCAATAAAACACTCCAGAAACATCTTTCAATGTCTTGACAGCGAACCATGTAATATTTCTTTCTCCAAGTGCACAACATAGAAGAAGATTAAGATAAAAACCTGATTGGCCATAATTGCAGGAGATATTCTGCCCAAGTCACCTTCCGCTGGGCATTTAGGGCAACACAATCTATGCCAGAAATTGGATATAGATTCTTCGATTTGTGGGTTTTTTGATTTCTCAAGAATTGACGTACAAATGGAAGTGAAGACAGGAGGACAGTGAAAAGTACCAGAGCAGCTGGGACATGACAAGATTAGCGGCTCACAACTCTGATATCTGCAATTCAATTCAAGGAAAAAAAATGGAGTGAAAAGGAACCAGAAGAGAAAAGGATTTCACATTACAGTTTCAAATATAATTGCATTTATACCCTACAATGTATTCCAAATTTTATTAATTAATTCTGGAAATGATGCCTTGGACACAAATAACAAAAGCTAAGCTATTGAAATTAAATTGAGGCACAGAAGATATTTGAAAGCGTAGGACCATAATGGCATTGCTAGGCATAATAATTACCTTTCCTCATCATCAGCAGCAAACAGGAGTGAGCTAGAAGGGACAGATTCACTTGATTTACTTTGGAACTGTAAAAACAATTAATCATGGGTTAAGTGCTGCATACAAATTGGAAAATATCATAGCTCTTAGTCTGGCTAGGAAGAATACCTTGGATGAGTCAAGCCCCAAGCAATCAGCCAAACGCTCTGGGCTTGTACCCTGGATTGAAGCACATAAACGTGATACCACAGGATGAATTTGCTGTGACAAATAGTACTCAATGTCTATAATCCATTTTCCATCATCACATTTCAATTCATCAGGATGTCTTGCACGCTGGGCTATCCCTGTTAAACTTACTGCAGAAGCACCCGCACCCTGCTCGATTGAAAAACAAGGGCAGAAAATAAAAGAACATCGAACAAGGTTACATTTTAAATACAAGACTTGGAATGCTATACCCAAATTACATCAATCAATACCTGCTCGCAGCAAATTATATACGGTACTGTATCACCAGCAGAGCAACCAGCTGTATAGCCACTTTGCTTCAACCTTAGTGCTACCTGGAAAATGGTGCACAAAAGTAAGAATGGATTAGTCAAATGGTACAAACCATGAAAATATGGTTAAAGACCCGTTAAAGAACAATTCAAAAATGTTCAGACTCACCAGAACATGAGGTTGATTTTTGGCATCAGGATAGGCTTCAGGTGGTTTAGTCAATGTCTTTGTGATGACATATTTCTCAAGGGCTACTTGTCCACTCCTCATATCTTCCTGGACCTGTTAAATTCACAAAACTGAACAATAAGACTCCAAATGGAAAGGCAAGTTTAAAGCACAGACATCATTCAATGGCAACTCTAGTTTTCCAAACAAGTTGAGATGATAACACCTTTCTCTACCAGGATCCATAACCCCTTCAACTGCCTTTTATTTGTTCAACAATAACCATATTGAAATGGCCATATATCTCTTTTACCATTTTCCTGACAATTTGCCTTTTCTTTTAAAAAAGAAAGGAAAGGAAAGGAATATTGACAATAATTCAACGTTACCTTCATGAGGGAGTTATGTATTGATTCAATTACGTCCTCACATGACCTGTGAGCACAAGAGCCAAAGGCATGACAAGGTAAATGGGGACTCCAATCACTTTCGTTGAATTCCAGCCAAGTACAAAGTCAAAATGACTGTAAAAAAAGGACAGTATAGCATACCCTCCAGACAAAATTTGAGCCAGGCAGAAATCTCCCAATTCCTTTGATAGCAAGCTCCAGTCACGACGAACCATGTCAAGACCTTTACGTTCAATAACCTGCAGCAAAAAAGTTAATATACTGATCTTATTCAAGACAACAGTAACTGAAATGGCAAAAAAATATTTATTTTTACAAAAATTTACCTCATATGGTGTCCCATCCTTGAATTGCACCTTAACAGCTGCATATTTCTTCTTCTTAAGAAGAAGCATTCTTTTGTACAAGCCATCAAGATCAATTTCTAGACACCTGTACTTCTTGTTAACCTAGATACAGCTAAACAAAGTTAGATCCAATGTAGAGCATGCAAAGAGAAGAGGAATCTAATAGTAGCAACATGACAAGGAGAAAACAAAGAAGACTTCATTTGGTTTAAGCAACTTGCATGCTGGCAAGTTGGAGTTAAAACATTAAATTTGGAACTTTATAGATGCCCAAGTCTTATGGATTTTGGATTTGTCAAAAAGTGCAGTAACTGTATCCCACTGTTATCTATTCACTAGGAATATGACAAGGTCAGTTCATTTAGACACTTCATTGCATTTTGCATTTTTTAGCATGGGATGCTGATAGGCCTCCATATAACTGTTTTTGCAACATAAGGTACATAGAATTTTTCCAACAAGCACAAAGTGCATGACCATAATTTTACCTCCTGGATGACTTTCCCTGCAATAGCTTTTGCTTTTGGAATATCATCTAGTCCACTATAAATCATAATTGAATCTGTATCACCATAGATCACCTGCAATTCAAAGTAAAAGGCACTCTTCAAGAGCTAACCACAGTGCTAGTCATGTGAATTTATGAACATAAATACTAGAAGAATTTGACAACAATTTCTATACATCAATGCAGAAGGTCTTACCTCCAAGTTCAAATTATTCTGAACAAGATCAACAGTACTTTGTAAAATCTCCCTTCCCTAAATATCAGTCACTTGACTTGGTCAATACATCAGTTTTTGCTTGAGAGCAAGACATTCAGTTTCAGAAAAAGCAATGTTTATCTTACTTGTAGAGTTATTAGTTCTGCAAGTGGCTTTGCATAGAATCTTGAATTGGAAAACCCAAGGCATCCATACATACTGCATGACCCAGCCATGTCAGAATGCATGAGAAAAAAAAAGTAGGCATTATGTAATGAACAGCAGTGACATTGATTGAGAAAAAAAACCAAAATCTAGATGCCAAGAAAATAAATATAAACCTATTTGCAGTAAGCTTTAGCGCTTGTTGCTGAATGTCAAGCTGCTGGACTTTGAGACCAGATGCATTCTTCATCCATGACTTCACCATTCTTCTTCTCTCAACTAAATTTTTCAGCAACTGTCAAAGAACATGTAAAATAAATTCCTGGAAACCACTTTAGCTCAAAACAATGGAAAAAGAATGGTACACATGCAATGCATTGAAGAGCATAAATGCAAATGATGCGGGTAGATAGCATGCACTACAATTTTTAACAAGCCGTCTAACAATTATTTTTTACTGATTAAGCTTACAAGCAATGAGGTGATCATACCTCAGGCAGAACTCCAGTTGTTTTACTGGAAGGTAAACGAGGAACCAATCCATCCATAGACCTTTCAACTGTTGTGAAGCAGATATTGTATTCCTGTATAATGAATTAAGTATTAGTGCCATGAAAGTGGTCGATCAATGAGGTAATCAAGCAAGAGAGAGGGTGAGGAGGGAAAAAGATACTAACCTGAATAATTGAGGGGTAAAGACTATTGAAATCCAGAAGCAATACATATTTGTCATATAAACCTTTTTTAGGCTCCAAAACCAATCCACCTGCATAGGCAGGACCTTTTTTTCTTTTCCCATGATCACTCTGTTTATTGTCATTTTCGAAATAGGCAGCATCAGTGTCAAACTCATCAGCATTTCTCTCCTCAATGCCATTATTAATTCTCCTCTTTGTCATTTTTGCTTCCTTTACACGAGAAGACATCTTGTCTGGGACAATATATTTCTTTGCATGGAATGCATGCAATAGAAGATACTCTACTCTTTGTGCCCTGGCACCCTGGAAAAACATATATTACACATTTGTAATGATGTTTTGGACACAACTTGCAGAAATAAATCACAAAAAAGGGAAAACCAATTCCACGAGAACTCACTTGAAGAGT
This sequence comes from Populus euphratica, assembly GCF_000495115.2. Lineage (NCBI taxonomy): Eukaryota > Viridiplantae > Streptophyta > Magnoliopsida > Malpighiales > Salicaceae > Populus > Populus euphratica. The sequence continues at coordinate 297,365 of NW_011499966.1, forward strand.
TTTCCCCCAGAGATTCCCACTGATATTGGTCAGCTGGCGTGTGAGAGGAAGAATGCTCAAATGAAACATGAGTTCCATAGATAACCATGCATCTGTCTCACCATATTCAACCTGAACGCATTACTGACACCTTGAGAACCATAATAGACCGGAAAAGAGGGGACCACTCATAATTTTCTTGTAGCGGGTAAAGCAGACCACAAGCATCATCACATTACCTTTATGGGCTTAAAAGATGCCCTGATTGACAAGCGAAGACAATTTACCTAACTAAGCTAGTTTAGGCTGTCATTTGGCTACTAAAACCACCATAGCCCGGATATATATGAAATACAAGGTTAAAATTATTTGCAAACTTTATTACAAATGTTGCAAATTATATGCCTGAACCATCCAAGTTGTTAATCTTAGAACTAGTAAAGCCACAATTTTCACGACCACAAATTGTCTGTTATCACATGGAACACTCTGAATTATTAAGAAAGATGTGCACTTCTATAGAAATACAAAAAACATACTAATTTAACCACAATAAAATTGTTTACCAGGACAAGAAAAGTTCAAACTCTAATTTCTACAAGGAATATATTACCTAGCATGATAATTCTGGTCAGGTAATTGAAGTTAGAATCAGAACTTACTAGTTCAATAAGGGACTTTGATGTCTGGAACATTGTGGGAATATCATGTGGTGCAATCTCCTTGCGGTCTTTGTTCAGCCGAGTCTTAGCAAGTTGTGTCAAGGAATAACTAACCTGGATGAATTGAAGTTGAACTGTGAGAAACTACAGTTTTTGTCCAGCATTAACTGCATGATGTGACATTTCTAATCATTTTTGTGCCATTAGGTGTGCACAATACCTCTTTTAATAAATCACGGGAAGCCAAATATGTATCACATAAAAGCCGGCCAGCAATGCAAGACAGGATCCCTGGACTTGCTCCAGAGCCGAAAATGGCATTTCCTTTTGTAAGTTTAGGCATCACAGAACGCTTGAGACGTCCTATTTTGGACCATGTGCTACTTGGCACCCGGCAAGCCTACACAAATTTAACAAGAACTTTACCTCACATAATCTTTCTGTTAGGAAGCATCACAAAAATAACCCCACCTGTGTCCTATGTAGGAGAACATCCAGGTCAAAACCAGATATATTATGTCCAACAAGAAAATCACTATCTAACTTGTGTAATGCAATCATCAGACGATTTAACAAAGCTCTTTCACTGCAAAAGATGTAAAAAATACTTTAACTACAGGTTCCAGAAATATGATTAGAAAGAACAAAGAAACAAGAAATTGAAAACAGGATACAAAAGAAAACTCACCTGCTTTCAATAGCTAAGACATTTGATCCAGCAATTGTGTTTCTGTCTGTAACCTCTTTGGAAAATCCCATTGGGAATATCCCTCCATCAAGCTTGCGAACAACAGTAAAATGGCTCAGCATGCCAGGTTTCTTCCACTCGGAGGCCAACATGGGAGTGTCAATCTGAAAAGTGAAACAGAAGTAGTAGCTTATCTTAGTAATGCACATAAACTTGTATGGCATAAAATGGGAAAGCACTTGTGAAATCAACTTTATCCCGGATTAGAGCTAGAAGCCTACATGGTAACAATGTCAAAACTTCAATTAGAGATCACATAACGTAAGCCATAAAGTGGAGCATATTTATGAAAAATAATGGGCATCAAGCTGATGTAAATATTTCCCTCCTGACCAAGGTCACATTAAAAATGAACTTCAAACCCTTTTATGAATTACTTTGTAGTGCCATACCAACAAATTCCGGAAGAAAATTGTGGATAACATCCAACAAAACATGGTAACTTAAAAAGTTAGGACTCCAAGGCACAAAGTGAACAATTTTTATTTGTATTGTATCATTACAAGAACATAACCTACATCTTACTCTACCAGTAAATATTACGTGATGCCTTTTCCAAGTGCCTTTTTACTCAAATTGACATGTGAACTAAGATCAGATGACAATGTCATTGCATATATGTGCTTGAACCAACAACTTCAAAGGCAGAATGAATGACATCCAAATGAAAAATGCTTGAAATCAAAATGAATGCAGAATGGCCCATGAGAGCTCTTGAGCAAACCTTGGCCTTGTGACAGCAGATGACAGAAGCAGAGACTATTTCATTCACATTCTGCTTTTCATTTATGACAGTTTTCAGATTTATTGCAGCAACAACCACTGGAGGAATCTCTATTTTGCTATTTGAAGAAGAAGAAACTTGTATGTCCTTTGGAGATTCGACAATGATCTCAAACTTGCACCAGCTCACCTGACCAAGATTGGTACAGAGGAAACATAGAAGATATTATAAAGGAGTTCATGAGGGATAAGTGAACTGATAAAAGATGTGTTGATTGAAAACCTTACCTTTTGAGAAGCTGGGCAAGTTGCAAATTTTGAAACTGAAAGCCACGAAGGTCCCTTTACCTTCCTTTTAACGAGAAAAAGCTCTAAAGCACTGTAAATGATAACAATAATTATTTTCCACTTCCATAAAAGAATTTATTGTTCATTATGTATAACTGTCCACCCCTCGAAGCTGAATTGGAACTTGCCAGGACTAAAATTGAATAAAAGATGATAAAGTTGACTTCACTGGCCTCAATTCAATATTTATATCAGATTCAAACAAGACTCTAAGTTAACACAATAAAGCTGTATCAGTGGACATTGAGACTTGTATAGGTGATCAATAAGTGTATTGACTAATCAACTAACTAGCTAAAGCCATCTAATCTCTTTCTTACCTTAGTTATTGAGTTTTGAGAAGGCTAGGCTGTTTAGCTCATTGAGATTTGACAAGTCTAGGACAAATCAATCAAGCAGTAGAAGAGTTATGATGACAAATTCTGAATACATGCCAAAATATTGACAGCACTTGTAATAAAAAGAAAGAGATGGTCTGTAAGCTCATTAAAGCAAGTTTTCACATTGAATTTCTCACACTCTTATATAACTCGTACACATGGATTTATTTAAGAGGAAGTAATGTCTGGTTGGAATTTAAAAGTGCACCCTTTAAGCCCGGATGTTAGCAAAAACCCCAGATCTATTACCTGCAATGAGTTCCTAGCAAAGCACAGAAAGTTTCCCCTTTCAGATCTGCTGGGAGCGGAGGTTCCTGCACTCAGAGAATCCAAAATATATAATTCAAAATAGAAAGGATTTCAACAGAGCTTGATAGTATCAAACTAGTAACTTAAGAAACTCTAAGATGGACAAATATGACATCTGAGTGTCTCAAATATAGCTCAATGATTTAAACTGCGTTACTATGTTTAACAAATTGGTGGAAACCTTAAATGGATAGTTGATCTTGAGTGCATAATTCTCTCCAGCTGGTATATCAGAGCGCTCAAATGCATATCTCCTCTGTTAGTTGGTCACCAAAATAAATAAATAAAATATCAGGAAATATGAACAGCACAGCAGAATATAAGTAGTGCATTTTGAGAAATGCGCGGTTTTTGACATTAGAATGAATGAATCTGCAAACCTTAACCGGAGCCATGCTGAAACTTGAAACATTGAGACTTAACAATTGGCTTGCAACTTCATTCTTTAGTTCATATGCCATGTCCTGCAGAAGAAAATTGCATAAAAGCATTAAAAGCAGCCAGAAAATAAAACACAAAGTTATGTGTTCCATAATATAAGACATTTGTTCCATAATTTAAGCACGTATATGTAGATACATTTGTATATGAGAATGTACTTACTTGCAGCTTTTTATGGAAATCCGTGGAAGAAATCCGTGACTCTTCAACCTCTTTCTCTAGCATGCTTATCTCATCAGTATGAAATGTAGAACTATTTGGAATTGCATAAACACATCTGTGCATATTCTTTACAACCACACAGCAACTATGATATGTATTTCCGGCTTTCACCTAAATACCAAAGTCAGATGTCAACATCACTACTAACCCCAGGATTTATACCAATAACACATAAGAAATAGATAAGTTTCGTTGCATGCCACTGTGCAAACTTGATTGTTGGACGGATTGGCTATCTATGAAATGAAAGCCACCACCAGCTCAATAATGTACTAATTTGTCAGGTTTCATGACAAAAATGGAGAAACATCCAAACTGCATAAATATATTCCTGAATGTTTTTCAATAAGTACAGCGTCATCTTTGATCATCACTAATCCCAACTTAAAGCCTTATAGAGTTTAATTATCACACATAGTTAACTAATTAAAAATTACCACTGGGAAATTAGTTATCTGATAGTGTTAATTAAGGGCAATCACTCACCCTACTGCCACCCATTCTAATTTGTTAGGACAGCCCATTTTAATCACCCTTGAAGGAAAATTAATGAATCGTCCAAGTTCTTGTAACATGCACTGTTAACATTCTACAAAAAAGTGTTACAGGATCACCAAAAAATATCAAACAAGTATACATTACCTTCCCAAACAAAAAGATCGTGCCCATGTTCGCACCAAAAATCTCTTCATAAGCATCAAGAATGTAGAAGGGTAATGACCCATCACCATCCAGCTCAAACTCAGATTGCTCCTCACAATTTGCTCCACTTTTAACCTCCTCCACTACCCCAGCGCCACCAACAGCCTCACCCCCATTCTTACCACTCATCACCTCCTTCCACCCGGCTGTCGCACTCAAAGCTGGATCCCTCTCCTCATGACTAATCTTCGCATTAAGTGTACGTCCACCATCCTTCTTCACAACTGCCTCGTCTGCTTTCACTTCCAAAACACTTACAACCTCCTGTTTAACCGGATTAGACAATTTATCCTCTCCCTTCTCTTTCACTTCCACAATTCCCTCCTTTTTCTCATCAACACCACTCTTATAATTAATAAAATCCCTATCCAATTCAGCTTTAGCCATAAAATTAACATCATTACCGTTATCAAAAAATCGATTTTCACTCTTAATTGGTGTAGCATTCTTCATAATCAACTGTCCTCTTCTACGCCTTTCTCTATCAGCTTCATCAGGTGCAAACTCCGCGATAACATCATCAACAATATTGTCACAATCAAAACTCTTTGCCTTACCAACAGAATCCCTATTTTTAAAAACATTTGATGTAAACATAGCCGATATCTTCGTTTTCCCCATAATCGCCGCCGCAGCAGCCGTCAACGAAGCATTACCTTTCTTCACATCTTTCTCTTTCTCTTTCTCTTTCTCTTTCTTTTCACTTTTCTTCTTTCTAGATCTACTCTTATTCAAACCCTCGCCGTCCGATTCATCCGACGACGGAGGTAATCCGGCCTGAGACCAGTCCTCTTCTTCACCTTCGTCCCCGTAACCTAGGCCGTTATCGTCAACGATGAAACCCTGAGCTTCCTCGCGGCGGCGAGCAACGAGACTGTTATACTCGTCCTCGGGGACGGAATCATAGATTGGATCTTCCATTTTGATGGCGTACCCGCCGCCATTTTCAGATCTCCTGCCACCACGACGGAGCGCTTTGAGTCGCTCAAGGGCTTCGGATCTGGCGGTGGCTTCTGCTCCTCTTCTTCGCTTCCCATTTAACGCTGCTGGCTGCTCGTCTGCCATCGATGGATCTCTCTGTGTGTGTGGATTGAGTTGTTAGGGTTCTAGAGAGTGAGGAAGAAGGGGAATGGATGTTTTTGGAGGTTGGTTCTTCATGGCGGGAAAATTTATGGCTTTTGGCGCCAAAATAGATATATAAATAAGAACGAGGAATTATTTAAATTGTGCATTGCTATTTAGTGAATTAAATATTTTTGCCGCCATATCTTCATTGGATGCTTTGTCAGTGCCTCATGAATGAAAGATTTTTCCTTTCCCTTTGTAACCTCCAGAAAATTTATCAAATCGTGTATAATATTAGCATGTTCCAGACATATCCTTCTAGAATCAATTAGTAGATCACATGTTAAATCTCTGAAACATTTCACAAAAGCAAACAAACCTAACAGAGCAGAGAGTTTAAAGAAGATTTAGCCCTTTAATCAACATCAGGTCTCCATGGCAGTCATGCATTAAATCTTTGAAACTCCTAGACTTTTACTGTATACTCTCTCTAATTTTATATAAATTCCTACAATAAAATTATTTTTTTTACTTTTTATCGCACAGAATTCATAACTTGTTTTTAGTGGTAAAATAGTTTTTTTTTTACTTGATTAACTTGTTAATTTAAAATTCATAGAGATATCGAGGGCTTTCCCTTTCTAGATGTACAATAAAATTATAAACTACCTTGAAAGCTAAATTAATTAAAATGAAAAGTGAACGGTTTTTCAAAAATTTTAAACTGTGAAATATACAAATTATCCTTTTAATTAAATTTTATTAAAGTTAAGGTCACGGGAGCCTTCATCGTTTCGTATAAGTTTTTTTTATAATTTACAAGTTAACTTAAGAGTATTTAAGTCTTTTAATTAAAATATAATATTATTATAAATAAAATATTGATGACATGTCCACAATGGCGCTAGCGCCTTTTAAGTAGTGCCTATTAGGCCGAACAAGATATTTTAAAAATATATTGTCATTGTAAAAAAAATAAAAAAACATCTTATTTATTAATTTTATTATATTATCATTGTAAACCGTGTCAAATTTAATTTATTTATTTATTTAATTTCATCATTTAACTTTTAACTTTTATATTAAATTTGTCTTCTTACTTTATAATATTTCAAGTCTGAAATTAAATTTCTTGATTTTTAATTTTAATTCTTAACTCTTTTAATTTTTTTTTTAATTTTATTATTGGATCCATGATCTTATTTTAAATTCAATCCCTTTTATCCTGATTTTTATTTTTATTTTTAATTCTTTTATGAAATTGATTTTTCTTTTCAATTCAAAATTTGAAGATATTTTAGATTTGACCTTTAATGTTTTAATTTTTAATTTTGATTGTTTGCTCTTTTATTAAAATCTAATTTGTTTTCAATTTCAACCTTAGATTTATAATCTTGATTTTTATATATTTTTTTATTTGATCCTTGTTTTCTTTATTTTATTTTTTTTAATTTTGGAATCTTTTGTTAATTTGAATTGTGTTTTGCCATTCAATTCAAAATTTTATGTTGTCCTTCAAATGTTGTTTCTACATGATGAGATTTTTATTTTTTTAATTGTTATTTTTTATCTTTGATTTTTTTATTATTCAGTATTTAATTTATTGGGATTTGGTTTTCATGGTTTTTCCTATGGTTTTTAAATGACCCAAGACAAGTACTGATTCACAAGTCGAGTAGGTCGAACCGAGTTAATCCAAACCAACTAAATTTTTTTATTTTATAAAAAAGTAAAAATAACATCAATTGAAAAAAAATAATTAAAAAAAAATAGTCAACAAGCTTGAGCTAATCTTGATTGGTCGGTTAATCAATACAAAAGTCAACCCAGGTTTTTTATTGTTTCACACTAGATCAATTGTCCTCAATTTCTTTTAAAACTCGTCTCGCCCAAAGCCTTAAGTCACAAGTCCACCTATCAGATCGAGCCGAGTTTTAAAATAATGGCTTTAATCAATAGCTAAAGAGTGGTGGTGGTGTGTGGAAACCACATGTCATCAATATTCTTCTACTTATAGCTTTGATTTCGGTAAATCTCAGACATGCCAAACATCTAATAAGGTTGATTCATAATTTCATATATTTTTTTAGACAAATTGCTATAATGATGTTAAACTTTGGAACATGATGTTTATTATTATGTATAATTTTGGATTATTTGGATATTATTTAATTTGAATTAATGTGTGTTTTTTATTTGATAATTTATGTTAGGTTGTGTGTTTATTTTTGGGATTGTGATTGCTAATTGAAATTTAATTTTTGATTCATGGATTATGTTTGGGTTTGGTGTTTGCTTGTTATTAAGATGGGTTTGATTATTATTGTTTTTTAAATTGATACCTTGTTCAATTAACATGTTATTTGTTTATGCGTTTTAAAAGCGTTTTTAAAAATTTTATTTTTAATTTTTTTTTATTAACTTCAAATTAATATGTTTTTAAATCATTTTAATGTGCTGATGTCAAAAAACATTTATAAAAAAAATAATAAAAATATTATTAACATGTATCTTGGCATGAAAAGTTATTTGAAGAGTAACCGCAATCATACTGTCAAATAACCTATACACGAGATGTTTTTCTGGTATTAAATAAATCAATTTCCTTCCATAAAAACAACAACAACAAAAAATCTTTCTTTAAAAAATAAAATTTTTATTTTTATTAGCACATGGTTAAGTCTCTCTAAAAATATAATTATATTTGCATAAATAATAAAAATAAAGAAAAACAATACACGACATGATTTAACATCCTTACATGTAAAAATTCACAAAAAATAGTTTTATTAATATCTTTGCATGCAATTTTTGATTTAATAACCAATTTATGAGAACTTAGATTATATTTAAAAAATACAAAAAAAATTATCTTGCTTGTTCAAATATCAAGAATTACAAACTCATATATAAAATGTATTTTTAATATTAACAAAATGTCAAAAATATATCTTTTTTAATATTTGAATGATTATATTTAATCTGCTAAGATAAAAACTTATTTATTGACAAATACTTTTATATAACCAATCTAATTTATAGAAAACCCAACCATGTTTTAGTTTATATAAAACAAACAAACAAAACAAATTATTCTAAATAAAATATATTAGAAGTGATAAGTGATCCATTTATATATAACCAATCTTTTTATTCATATTAAAAAACTATTTAATATTTATAGCAGTCAAAATACTATTTTTACTTTTGCTTCTAAAGTCAAAGAAGACCTTCCTCTCTAATTGTTTTTCTTCTTCAAATCCTCCCTTTCATTTTTTTTCCCTCTTTCAAATTTCCTCCTTTATTTTCTTCTCTTTGGATTCTTACTTTAATAAAATTGGACTTAGACTATTATACAAGCTCTATATTATTTTACTTGATAAACCGATATGTTTCCCTATTTATTAATAAAGTTATTGATTGTTTTCCTTTTCTCCAATATAGACTATTGTTATTATTATTATAAGAGTATTTGGTTTTAAATTGTCCTGTATACTTTCGCTATGGCATTTTAAAAAACTAGATTTTGGTTTTGATTGGTGTTAAGATCTTTACAGAAAGGAGAGCAAACGATATTTGAAGACAGAAATTGTGCTTGGAGGAGAGAAAATTCATGATCGGTCTTTTATTTGGTTTTTAAATTGACCCATGATGTAAATTATAGTTTTTTAAAATATGATAGACAAGTGTAATTTTAATTAAATTATAAAATATTAAGGATAATTTTTTTCTTTTACAAATAAATTATTATATCTTATATTTTTATAAAAAAGTTAAAAACATAATAAAATAGATATAAAAGTAAAAAGAAATAAACAGAGTTATCACTTGAGATATAATAAGAAAAAAAATATAAAAAAAATTTATTCCTGAAAGCATAATAATTACTCTCTTCAAAAATATTTTAAAAGATTTCTGATTTGTAATTTTTTTGAATTTTTATCATAATTTATAATAATTCAGCCTTAAAAAGTTTATTAAACCTCAAATTAAAGAATAAATCTAGAGGTAATCTTCACAATAATTATAAACATCCCCATGGACCTTTTAAACATTAACCTATCAGGGCATATTGCAGTCGTCTCTCCTTGCGATCATAGAAATGTCCAAAAAGCTGGCTAAGTACGCTGTCTTATGACTAGTGTGCACCATTGTAGGTGCGTGCCACTGCAAGCATGGAATCACAACCCAAAAGTATTTTTAAGCATGGAGGGAGCTTGCTTGGTACATCTAATGGAATTTAAGCTTGGAAAGAATGATAATCTCATTAGACAAATTCAAGCTTGGAAATAATGATAATCTCATTAGACAAAATTCTCAAGATCAATGTTATATGTGGGTTAGTCTCAAAGTTGTTAGCGTCTTGTTTGGAAGTCCGTTTTGAAATGTACAAATCAATAGCTCATTTGAGCACTCCCTGATTTTTTGTGCCTGTACTATCTAACTAACACACAGTTATGCCATTGCAGCTTAGCCAAATGAGAAAGACATGCGAAAAAGAGACCAACCCCCCAAAGAATAGAATGACCGAGCATGAAAAGTCATTTTAATTAAAATAGATGACATCAATATAATGTGAATGCTTTTAAAAAATATTTGTACTAATAAAATATTAAAGACGCGTAGGGCCTAACCCAATAAATTTATGATATATAATTTAAAGATTATTTCTTCCACAAAATACATGAGTGATTAAAAAGTTCATTAATAACAATCTATCAAATAAAGTGCACAATTTACCAGAATATTTTTGTACCCGTGGGTAAAAAAAAAGCTATGGAAAAGCTCTAAAATATTTACTTTCAAGTTTCAACATGGCCTTGGGCACAAATGAACTAGCCCCATCAAAATTGAAGTATTTTAATTACTTTTTAAGAACACGCACAATTTGATGGAAAAATTCTATATGGGTCTGTTTGCTTAGTGCTGGCTCTAAGCCCAAAACTTTTTTTGGTCAAATTGTAACCTCAACTAAAATCTATAAAAGATTTCAACACGATAAAAAATTTTGGTCAAATTGTAACCTCAAAACTAAAACCTATAAAAGATTTCAACACGATAAAAAATTTGCTGAACTTTTACCACTAGATTTAAAAAAAAAAGAAAATCTAAATTTATACATAATACAAGGAATCGACAAATAAGATGGTTCGTACTAGATTTAAAAAAAAAAATCTAAATTTATACATCATACAAGGAATCGACAAATAAGATGGTTCGCCATTGAAGAAGTGGCGCATATTTCCATTTCCATACAGCAGAAAGTTAGAATGCTCTGACCAGACTTATACCTGATATTTACATATCGCTTGGCAAATTATACTGTGACTGCAAGGCCATCCAACTGCACCCACCCATAAGCGCATCTGTCCCTCATCTTTTTAACTGTTGAAAGTGCCATATCGACCACTGGCCGGATTTTCATCAGCGCCTTTTCTACCAGTATTCTAGTGCCTGCGTCCGCCTGCAACTAGATCAACCATGAAACGTCAAGCTAAATCAGCACCAGAGCATGGCAACTTATCATGACAAATCAACAACTAAATAAAGATACCAACCTTTTCAATGCAGCAAGCAGTGTCGAGCAAGTGACAGAAATACGACAGTTGCTTGTACAAATCTGCTTCCGTGTACTGGCGAAAACACATTTAGAACCAAATTTCTCAGCAACTAAATACAATCAATGGAATAAATTTCTTTAAAGTTCAGTATGCGATGTAAACCTTTCTCACTAGACGCCCATTGCAGCGTGGATAGCTTGGACAAACTGTTCCTCTCTCGGAATCACCAACCAGCCTCAGGTTGACACTCCTAGTGGTATGCTTACAAGTTTCATCATCACACTGAAAGCAGACTAGATTTAATTATTATCATGGTTCATGTATGTTGATCTTGTATTCCTTATAATAATGTGCAACAAATAGATTACCATCATGACGCCTTTATAGTATGTGGAAACAAACCCCTCTGCTTGCCTTTTGACCTGAAATAGAAAGGTTCACACACACCGCTCTTAACTCAGAACTCAAAAGAGTTGAGTGTTTAATAAATAATTCACTTGTGGATCCAGTCCATCTCAATAAAACACTCCAGAAACATCTTTCAATGTCTTGACAGCGAACCATGTAATATTTCTTTCTCCAAGTGCACAACATAGAAGAAGATTAAGATAAAAACCTGATTGGCCATAATTGCAGGAGATATTCTGCCCAAGTCACCTTCCGCTGGGCATTTAGGGCAACACAATCTATGCCAGAAATTGGATATAGATTCTTCGATTTGTGGGTTTTTTGATTTCTCAAGAATTGACGTACAAATGGAAGTGAAGACAGGAGGACAGTGAAAAGTACCAGAGCAGCTGGGACATGACAAGATTAGCGGCTCACAACTCTGATATCTGCAATTCAATTCAAGGAAAAAAAATGGAGTGAAAAGGAACCAGAAGAGAAAAGGATTTCACATTACAGTTTCAAATATAATTGCATTTATACCCTACAATGTATTCCAAATTTTATTAATTAATTCTGGAAATGATGCCTTGGACACAAATAACAAAAGCTAAGCTATTGAAATTAAATTGAGGCACAGAAGATATTTGAAAGCGTAGGACCATAATGGCATTGCTAGGCATAATAATTACCTTTCCTCATCATCAGCAGCAAACAGGAGTGAGCTAGAAGGGACAGATTCACTTGATTTACTTTGGAACTGTAAAAACAATTAATCATGGGTTAAGTGCTGCATACAAATTGGAAAATATCATAGCTCTTAGTCTGGCTAGGAAGAATACCTTGGATGAGTCAAGCCCCAAGCAATCAGCCAAACGCTCTGGGCTTGTACCCTGGATTGAAGCACATAAACGTGATACCACAGGATGAATTTGCTGTGACAAATAGTACTCAATGTCTATAATCCATTTTCCATCATCACATTTCAATTCATCAGGATGTCTTGCACGCTGGGCTATCCCTGTTAAACTTACTGCAGAAGCACCCGCACCCTGCTCGATTGAAAAACAAGGGCAGAAAATAAAAGAACATCGAACAAGGTTACATTTTAAATACAAGACTTGGAATGCTATACCCAAATTACATCAATCAATACCTGCTCGCAGCAAATTATATACGGTACTGTATCACCAGCAGAGCAACCAGCTGTATAGCCACTTTGCTTCAACCTTAGTGCTACCTGGAAAATGGTGCACAAAAGTAAGAATGGATTAGTCAAATGGTACAAACCATGAAAATATGGTTAAAGACCCGTTAAAGAACAATTCAAAAATGTTCAGACTCACCAGAACATGAGGTTGATTTTTGGCATCAGGATAGGCTTCAGGTGGTTTAGTCAATGTCTTTGTGATGACATATTTCTCAAGGGCTACTTGTCCACTCCTCATATCTTCCTGGACCTGTTAAATTCACAAAACTGAACAATAAGACTCCAAATGGAAAGGCAAGTTTAAAGCACAGACATCATTCAATGGCAACTCTAGTTTTCCAAACAAGTTGAGATGATAACACCTTTCTCTACCAGGATCCATAACCCCTTCAACTGCCTTTTATTTGTTCAACAATAACCATATTGAAATGGCCATATATCTCTTTTACCATTTTCCTGACAATTTGCCTTTTCTTTTAAAAAAGAAAGGAAAGGAAAGGAATATTGACAATAATTCAACGTTACCTTCATGAGGGAGTTATGTATTGATTCAATTACGTCCTCACATGACCTGTGAGCACAAGAGCCAAAGGCATGACAAGGTAAATGGGGACTCCAATCACTTTCGTTGAATTCCAGCCAAGTACAAAGTCAAAATGACTGTAAAAAAAGGACAGTATAGCATACCCTCCAGACAAAATTTGAGCCAGGCAGAAATCTCCCAATTCCTTTGATAGCAAGCTCCAGTCACGACGAACCATGTCAAGACCTTTACGTTCAATAACCTGCAGCAAAAAAGTTAATATACTGATCTTATTCAAGACAACAGTAACTGAAATGGCAAAAAAATATTTATTTTTACAAAAATTTACCTCATATGGTGTCCCATCCTTGAATTGCACCTTAACAGCTGCATATTTCTTCTTCTTAAGAAGAAGCATTCTTTTGTACAAGCCATCAAGATCAATTTCTAGACACCTGTACTTCTTGTTAACCTAGATACAGCTAAACAAAGTTAGATCCAATGTAGAGCATGCAAAGAGAAGAGGAATCTAATAGTAGCAACATGACAAGGAGAAAACAAAGAAGACTTCATTTGGTTTAAGCAACTTGCATGCTGGCAAGTTGGAGTTAAAACATTAAATTTGGAACTTTATAGATGCCCAAGTCTTATGGATTTTGGATTTGTCAAAAAGTGCAGTAACTGTATCCCACTGTTATCTATTCACTAGGAATATGACAAGGTCAGTTCATTTAGACACTTCATTGCATTTTGCATTTTTTAGCATGGGATGCTGATAGGCCTCCATATAACTGTTTTTGCAACATAAGGTACATAGAATTTTTCCAACAAGCACAAAGTGCATGACCATAATTTTACCTCCTGGATGACTTTCCCTGCAATAGCTTTTGCTTTTGGAATATCATCTAGTCCACTATAAATCATAATTGAATCTGTATCACCATAGATCACCTGCAATTCAAAGTAAAAGGCACTCTTCAAGAGCTAACCACAGTGCTAGTCATGTGAATTTATGAACATAAATACTAGAAGAATTTGACAACAATTTCTATACATCAATGCAGAAGGTCTTACCTCCAAGTTCAAATTATTCTGAACAAGATCAACAGTACTTTGTAAAATCTCCCTTCCCTAAATATCAGTCACTTGACTTGGTCAATACATCAGTTTTTGCTTGAGAGCAAGACATTCAGTTTCAGAAAAAGCAATGTTTATCTTACTTGTAGAGTTATTAGTTCTGCAAGTGGCTTTGCATAGAATCTTGAATTGGAAAACCCAAGGCATCCATACATACTGCATGACCAGCCATGTCAGAATGCATGAGAAAAAAAAAGTAGGCATTATGTAATGAACAGAAGTGACATTGATTGAGAAAAAAAACCAAAATCTAGATGCCAAGAAAATAAATATAAACCTATTTGCAGTAAGCTTTAGCGCTTGTTGCTGAATGTCAAGCTGCTGGACTTTGAGACCAGATGCATTCTTCATCCATGACTTCACCATTCTTCTTCTCTCAACTAAATTTTTCAGCAACTGTCAAAGAACATGTAAAATAAATTCCTGGAAACCACTTTAGCTCAAAACAATGGAAAAAGAATGGTACACATGCAATGCATTGAAGAGCATAAATGCAAATGATGCGGGTAGATAGCATGCACTACAATTTTTAACAAGCCGTCTAACAATTATTTTTTACTGATTAAGCTTACAAGCAATGAGGTGATCATACCTCAGGCAGAACTCCAGTTGTTTTACTGGAAGGTAAACGAGGAACCAATCCATCCATAGACCTTTCAACTGTTGTGAAGCAGATATTGTATTCCTGTATAATGAATTAAGTATTAGTGCCATGAAAGTGGTCGATCAATGAGGTAATCAAGCAAGAGAGAAGGTGAGGAGGGAAAAAGATACTAACCTGAATAATTGAGGGGTAAAGACTATTGAAATCCAGAAGCAATACATATTTGTCATATAAACCTTTTTTAGGCTCCAAAACCAATCCACCTGCATAGGCAGGACCTTTTTTTCTTTTCCCATGATCACTCTGTTTATTGTCATTTTCGAAATAGGCAGCATCAGTGTCAAACTCATCAGCATTTCTCTCCTCAATGCCATTATTAATTCTCCTCTTTGTCATTTTTGCTTCCTTTACACGAGAAGACATCTTGTCTGGGACAATATATTTCTTTGCATGGAATGCATGCAATAGAAGATACTCTACTCTTTGTGCCCTGGCACCCTGGAAAAACATATATTACACATTTGTAATGATGTTTTGGACACAACTTGCAGAAATAAATCACAAAAAAGGGAAAACCAATTCCACGAGAACTCACTTGAAGAGTTTTCCCCCAGAGATTCCCACTGATATTGGTCAGCTGGCGTGTGAGAGGAAGAATGCTCAAATGAAACATGAGTTCCATAGATAACCATGCATCTGTCTCACCATATTCAACCTGAACGCATTACTGAAACCTTGAGAACCATAATAGGCCGGAAAAGAGGGGACCACTCATAATTTTCTTGTAGCGGGTAAAGCAGACCACAAGCATCATCACATTACCTTTATGGGCTTAAAAGATGCCCTGATTGACAAGCGAAGACAATTTACCTAACTAAGCTAGTTTAGGCTGTCATTTGGCTACTAAAACCACCATAGCCCGGATATATATGAAATACAAGGTTAAAATTATTTGCAAACTTTATTACAAATGTTGCAAATTATATGCCTGAACCATCCAAGTTGTTAATCTTAGAACTAGTAAAGCCACAATTTTCACGACCACAAATTGTCTGTTATCACATGGAACACTCTGAATTATTAAGAAAGATGTGCACTTCTATAGAAATACAAAAAACATACTAATTTAACCACAATAAAATTGTTTACCAGGACAAGAAAAGTTCAAACTCTAATTTCTACAAGGAATATATTACCTAGCATGATAATTCTGGTCAGGTAATTGAAGTTAGAATCAGAACTTACTAGTTCAATAAGGGACTTTGATGTCTGGAACATTGTGGGAATATCATGTGGTGCAATCTCCTTGCGGTCTTTGTTCAGCCGAGTCTTAGCAAGTTGTGTCAAGGAATAACTAACCTGGATGAATTGAAGTTGAACTGTGAGAAACTACAGTTTTTGTCCAGCATTAACTGCATGATGTGACATTTCTAATCATTTTTGTGCCATTAGGTGTGCACAATACCTCTTTTAATAAATCACGGGAAGCCAAATATGTATCACATAAAAGCCGGCCAGCAATGCAAGACAGGATCCCTGGACTTGCTCCAGAGCCGAAAATGGCATTTCCTTTTGTAAGTTTAGGCATCACAGAACGCTTGAGACGTCCTATTTTGGACCATGTGCTACTTGGCACCCGGCAAGCCTACATAAATGAGAACACAAATTTAACAAGAACTTTACCTCACATAATCTTTCTGTTAGGAAGCATCACAAAAATAACCCCACCTGTGTCCTATGTAGGAGAACATCCAGGTCAAAACCAGATATATTATGTCCAACAAGAAAATCACTATCTAACTTGTGTAATGCAATCATCAGACGATTTAACAAAGCTCTTTCACTGCAAAAGATGTAAAAAATACTTTAACTACAGGTTCCAGAAATATGATTAGAAAGAACAAAGAAACAAGAAATTGAAAACAGGATACAAAAGAAAACTCACCTGCTTTCAATAGCTAAGACATTTGATCCAGCAATTGTGTTTCTGTCTGTAACCTCTTTGGAAAATCCCATTGGGAATATCCCTCCATCAAGCTTGCGAACAACAGTAAAATGGCTCAGCATGCCAGGTTTCTTCCACTCGGAGGCCAACATGGGAGTGTCAATCTGAAAAGTGAAACAGAAGTAGTAGCTTATCTTAGTAATGCACATAAACTTGTATGGCATAAAATGGGAAAGCACTTGTGAAATCAACTTTATCCCGGATTAGAGCTAGAAGCCTACATGGTAACAATGTCAAAACTTCAATTAGAGATCACATAACGTAAGCCATAAAGTGGAGCATATTTATGAAAAATAATGGGCATCAAGCTGATGTAAATATTTCCCTCCTGACCAAGGTCACATTAAAAATGAACTTCAAACCCTTTTATGAATTACTTTGTAGTGCCATACCAACAAATTCCGGAAGAAAATTGTGGATAACATCCAACAAAACATGGTAACTTAAAAAGTTAGGACTCCAAGGCACAAAGTGAACAATTTTTATTTGTATTGTATCATTACAAGAACATAACCTACATCTTACTCTACCAGTAAATATTACGTGATGCCTTTTCCAAGTGCCTTTTTACTCAAATTGACATGTGAACTAAGATCAGATGACAATGTCATTGCATATATGTGCTTGAACCAACAACTTCAAAGGCAGAATGAATGACATCCAAATGAAAAATGCTTGAAATCAAAATGAATGCAGAATGGCCCATGAGAGCTCTTGAGCAAACCTTGGCCTTGTGACAGCAGATGACAGAAGCAGAGACTATTTCATTCACATTCTGCTTTTCATTTATGACAGTTTTCAGATTTATTGCAGCAACAACCACTGGAGGAATCTCTATTTTGCTATTTGAAGAAGAAGAAACTTGTATGTCCTTTGGAGATTCGACAATGATCTCAAACTTGCACCAGCTCACCTGACCAAGATTGGTACAGAGGAAACATAGAAGATATTATAAAGGAGTTCATGAGGGATAAGTGAACTGATAAAAGATGTGTTGATTGAAAACCTTACCTTTTGAGAAGCTGGGCAAGTTGCAAATTTTGAAACTGAAAGCCACGAAGGTCCCTTTACCTTCCTTTTAACGAGAAAAAGCTCTAAAGCACTGTAAATGATAACAATAATTATTTTCCACTTCCATAAAAGAATTTATTGTTCATTATGTATAACTGTCCACCCCTCGAAGCTGAATTGGAACTTGCCAGGACTAAAATTGAATAAAAGATGATAAAGTTGACTTCACTGGCCTCAATTCAATATTTATATCAGATTCAAACAAGACTCTAAGTTAACACAATAAAGCTGTATCAGTGGACATTGAGACTAAATGAGAACACAAATTTAACAAGAACTTTACCTCACATAATCTTTCTGTTAGGAAGCATAACAAAAATAACCCCACCTGTGTCCTATGTAGGAGAACATCCAGGTCAAAACCAGATATATTATGTCCAACAAGAAAATCACTATCTAACTTGTGTAATGCAATCATCAGACGATTTAACAAAGCTCTTTCACTGCAAAAGATGTAAAAAATACTTTAACTACAGGTTCCAGAAATATGATTAGAAAGAACAAAGAAACAAGAAATTGAAAACAGGATACAAAAGAAAACTCACCTGCTTTCAATAGCTAAGACATTTGATCCAGCAATTGTGTTTCTGTCTGTAACCTCTTTGGAAAATCCCATTGGGAATATCCCTCCATCAAGCTTGCGAACAACAGTAAAATGGCTCAGCATGCCAGGTTTCTTCCACTCGGAGGCCAACATGGGAGTGTCAATCTGAAAAGTGAAACAGAAGTAGTAGCTTATCTTAGTAATGCACATAAACTTGTATGGCATAAAATGGGAAAGCACTTGTGAAATCAACTTTATCCCGGATTAGAGCTAGAAGCCTACATGGTAACAATGTCAAAACTTCAATTAGAGATCACATAACGTAAGCCATAAAGTGGAGCATATTTATGAAAAATAATGGGCATCAAGCTGATGTAAATATTTCCCTCCTGACCAAGGTCACATTAAAAATGAACTTCAAACCCTTTTATGAATTACTTTGTAGTGCCATACCAACAAATTCCGGAAGAAAATTGTGGATAACATCCAACAAAACATGGTAACTTAAAAAGTTAGGACTCCAAGGCACAAAGTGAACAATTTTTATTTGTATTGTATCATTACAAGAACATAACCTACATCTTACTCTACCAGTAAATATTACGTGATGCCTTTTCCAAGTGCCTTTTTACTCAAATTGACATGTGAACTAAGATCAGATGACAATGTCATTGCATATATGTGCTTGAACCAACAACTTCAAAGGCAGAATGAATGACATCCAAATGAAAAATGCTTGAAATCAAAATGAATGCAGAATGGCCCATGAGAGCTCTTGAGCAAACCTTGGCCTTGTGACAGCAGATGACAGAAGCAGAGACTATTTCATTCACATTCTGCTTTTCATTTATGACAGTTTTCAGATTTATTGCAGCAACAACCACTGGAGGAATCTCTATTTTGCTATTTGAAGAAGAAGAAACTTGTATGTCCTTTGGAGATTCGACAATGATCTCAAACTTGCACCAGCTCACCTGACCAAGATTGGTACAGAGGAAACATAGAAGATATTATAAAGGAGTTCATGAGGGATAAGTGAACTGATAAAAGATGTGTTGATTGAAAACCTTACCTTTTGAGAAGCTGGGCAAGTTGCAAATTTTGAAACTGAAAGCCACGAAGGTCCCTTTACCTTCCTTTTAACGAGAAAAAGCTCTAAAGCACTGTAAATGATAACAATAATTATTTTCCACTTCCATAAAAGAATTTATTGTTCATTATGTATAACTGTCCACCCCTCGAAGCTGAATTGGAACTTGCCAGGACTAAAATTGAATAAAAGATGATAAAGTTGACTTCACTGGCCTCAATTCAATATTTATATCAGATTCAAACAAGACTCTAAGTTAACACAATAAAGCTGTATCAGTGGACATTGAGACTTGTATAGGTGATCAATAAGTGTATTGACTAATCAACTAACTAGCTAAAGCCATCTAATCTCTTTCTTACCTTAGTTATTGAGTTTTGAGAAGGCTAGGCTGTTTAGCTCATTGAGATTTGACAAGTCTAGGACAAATCAATCAAGCAGTAGAAGAGTTATGATGACAAATTCTGAATACATGCCAAAATATTGACAGCACTTGTAATAAAAAGAAAGAGATGGTCTGTAAGCTCATTAAAGCAAGTTTTCACATTGAATTTCTCACACTCTTATATAACTCGTACACATGGATTTATTTAAGAGGAAGTAATGTCTGGTTGGAATTTAAAAGTGCACCCTTTAAGCCCGGATGTTAGCAAAAACCCCAGATCTATTACCTGCAATGAGTTCCTAGCAAAGCACAGAAAGTTTCCCCTTTCAGATCTGCTGGGAGCGGAGGTTCCTGCACTCAGAGAATCCAAAATATATAATTCAAAATAGAAAGGATTTCAACAGAGCTTGATAGTATCAAACTAGTAACTTAAGAAACTCTAAGATGGACAAATATGACATCTGAGTGTCTCAAATATAGCTCAATGATTTAAACTGCGTTACTATGTTTAACAAATTGGTGGAAACCTTAAATGGATAGTTGATCTTGAGTGCATAATTCTCTCCAGCTGGTATATCAGAGCGCTCAAATGCATATCTCCTCTGTTAGTTGGTCACCAAAATAAATAAATAAAATATCAGGAAATATGAACAGCACAGCAGAATATAAGTAGTGCATTTTGAGAAATGCGCGGTTTTTGACATTAGAATGAATGAATCTGCAAACCTTAACCGGAGCCATGCTGAAACTTGAAACATTGAGACTTAACAATTGGCTTGCAACTTCATTCTTTAGTTCATATGCCATGTCCTGCAGAAGAAAATTGCATAAAAGCATTAAAAGCAGCCAGAAAATAAAACACAAAGTTATGTGTTCCATAATATAAGACATTTGTTCCATAATTTAAGCACGTATATGTAGATACATTTGTATATGAGAATGTACTTACTTGCAGCTTTTTATGGAAATCCGTGGAAGAAATCCGTGACTCTTCAACCTCTTTCTCTAGCATGCTTATCTCATCAGTATGAAATGTAGAACTATTTGGAATTGCATAAACACATCTGTGCATATTCTTTACAACCACACAGCAACTATGATATGTATTTCCGGCTTTCACCTAAATACCAAAGTCAGATGTCAACATCACTACTAACCCCAGGATTTATACCAATAACACATAAGAAATAGATAAGTTTCGTTGCATGCCACTGTGCAAACGTGATTGTTGGACGGATTGGCTATCTATGAAATGAAAGCCACCACCAGCTCAATAATGTACTAATTTGTCAGGTTTCATGACAAAAATGGAGAAACATCCAAACTGCATAAATATATTCCTGAATGTTTTTCAATAAGTACAGCGTCATCTTTGATCATCACTAATCCCAACTTAAAGCCTTATAGAGTTTAATTATCACACATAGTTAACTAATTAAAAATTACCACTGGGAAATTAGTTATCTGATAGTGTTAATTAAGGGCAATCACTCACCCTACTGCCACCCATTCTAATTTGTTAGGACAGCCCATTTTAATCACCCTTGAAGGAAAATTAATGAATCGTCCAAGTTCTTGTAACATGCACTGTTAACATTCTACAAAAAGTGTTACAGGATCACCAAAAAATATCAAACAAGTATACATTACCTTCCCAAACAAAAAGATCGTGCCCATGTTCGCACCAAAAATCTCTTCATAAGCATCAAGAATGTAGAAGGGTAATGACCCATCACCATCCAGCTCAAACTCAGATTGCTCCTCACAATTTGCTCCACTTTTAACCTCCTCCACTACCCCAGCGCCACCAACAGCCTCACCCCCATTCTTACCACTCATCACCTCCTTCCACCCGGCTGTCGCACTCAAAGCTGGATCCCTCTCCTCATGACTAATCTTCGCATTAAGTGTACGTCCACCATCCTTCTTCACAACTGCCTCGTCTGCTTTCACTTCCAAAACACTTACAACCTCCTGTTTAACCGGATTAGACAATTTATCCTCTCCCTTCTCTTTCACTTCCACAATTCCCTCCTTTTTCTCATCAACACCACTCTTATAATTAATAAAATCCCTATCCAATTCAGCTTTAGCCATAAAATTAACATCATTACCGTTATCAAAAAATCGATTTTCACTCTTAATTGGTGTAGCATTCTTCATAATCAACTGTCCTCTTCTACGCCTTTCTCTATCAGCTTCATCAGGTGCAAACTCCGCGATAACATCATCAACAATATTGTCACAATCAAAACTCTTTGCCTTACCAACAGAATCCCTATTTTTAAAAACATTTGATGTAAACATAGCCGATATCTTCGTTTTCCCCATAATCGCCGCCGCAGCAGCCGTCAACGAAGCATTACCTTTCTTCACATCTTTCTCTTTCTCTTTCTCTTTCTCTTTCTTTTCACTTTTCTTCTTTCTAGATCTACTCTTATTCAAACCCTCGCCGTCCGATTCATCCGACGACGGAGGTAATCCGGCCTGAGACCAGTCCTCTTCTTCACCTTCGTCCCCGTAACCCAGGCCGTTATCGTCAACGATGAAACCCTGAGCTTCCTCGCGGCGGCGAGCAACGAGACTGTTATACTCGTCCTCGGGGACGGAATCATAGATTGGATCTTCCATTTTGATGGCGTACCCGCCGCCATTTTCAGATCTCCTGCCACCACGACGGAGCGCTTTGAGTCGCTCAAGGGCTTCGGATCTGGCGGTGGCTTCTGCTCCTCTTCTTCGCTTCCCATTTAACACTTCTGGCTGCTCGTCTGCCATTGATGGATCTCTCTGTGTGTGTGGATTGAGTTGTTAGGGTTCTAGAGAGTAAGGAAGAAGAGGAATGGATGTTTTTGGAGGTTGGTTCTTCATGGCGGGAAAATTTATGGCTTTTGGCGCCAAAATAGATATATAAATAAGAACGAGGAATTATTTAAATTGTGCATTGCTATTTAGTGAATTAAATATTTTTGCCGCCATATCTTCATTGGATGCTTTGTCAGTGCCTAATGAATGAAAGATTTTTCCTTTCCCTTTGTAACCTCCAGAAAATTTATCAAATCGTGTATAATATTAGCATGTTCCAGACATATCCTTCTAGAATCAATTAGTAGATCACATGTTAAATCTCTGAAACATTTCACAGAAGCAAACAAACCTAACAGAGCAGAGAGTTTAAAGAAGATTTAGCCCTTTAATCAACATCAGGTCTCCATGGCAGTCATGCATTAAATCTTTGAAACTCCTAGACTTTTACTGTATACTCTCTCTAATTTTATATAAATTCCTACAATAAAATTATTTTTTTTACTTTTTATCGCACAGAATTCATAACTTGTTTTTAGTGGTAAAATAGTTTTTTTTTTACTTGATTAACTTGTTAATTTAAAATTCATAGAGATATCGAGGGCTTTCCCTTTCTAGATGTACAATAAAATTATAAACTACCTTGAAAGCTAAATTAATTAAAATGAAAAGTGAACGGTTTTTCAAAAATTTTAAACTGTGAAATATACAAATTATCCTTTTAATTAAATTTTATGAAAGTTAAGGTCACGGGAGCCTTCATCGTTTCGTATAAGTTTTTTTTATAATTTACAAGTTAACTTAAGAGTATTTAAGTCTTTTAATTAAAATATAATATTATTATAAATAAAATATTGATGACATGTCCACAATGGCGCTAGCGCCTTTTAAGTAGTGCCTATTAGGCCGAACAAGATATTTTAAAAATATATTGTCATTGTAAAAAAAATAAAAAAACATCTTATTTATTAATTTTATTATATTATCATTGTAAACCGTGTCAAATTTAATTTATTTATTTAATTAATTTCATCATTTAACTTTTAACTTTTATATTAAATTTGTCTTCTTACTTTATAATATTTCAAGTCTGAAATTAAATTTCTTGATTTTTAATTTTAATTCTTAACTCTTTTAATTTTTTTTTTAATTTTATTATTGGATCCATGATCTTATTTTAAATTCAATCCCTTTTATCCTGATTTTTATTTTTATTTTGAATTCTTTTATGAAATTGATTTTTCTTTTCAATTCAAAATTTGAAGATATTTTAGATTTGACCTTTAATGTTTTAATTTTTAATTTTGATTGTTTGCTCTTTTATTAAAATCTAATTTGTTTTCAATTTCAACCTTAGATTTATAATCTTGATTTTTATATATATTTTTATTTGATCCTTGTTTTCTTTATTTTATTTTTTTTAATTTTGGAATCTTTTGTTAATTTGAATTGTGTTTTGCCATTCAATTCAAAATTTTATGTTGTCCTTCAAATGTTGTTTCTACATGATGAGATTTTTATTTTTTTAATTGTTATTTTTTATCTTTGATTTTTTTATTATTCAGTATTTAATTTATTGGGATTTGGTTTTCATGGTTTTTCCTATGGTTTTTAAATGACCCAAGACAAGTACTGATTCACAAGTCGAGTAGGTCGAACCGAGTTAATCCAAACCAACTAAATTTTTTTATTTTATAAAAAAGTAAAAATAACATCAATTGAAAAAAAATAATTAAAAAAAAATAGTCAACAAGCTTGAGCTAATCTTGATTGGTCGGTTAATCAATACAAAAGTCAACCCAGGTTTTTTATTGTTTCACACTAGATCAATTGTCCTCAATTTCTTTTAAAACTCGTCTCGCCCAAAGCCTTAAGTCACAAGTCCACCTATCAGATCGAGCCGAGTTTTAAAATAATGGCTTTAATCAATAGCTAAAGAGTGGTGGTGGTGTGTGGAAACCACATGTCATCAATATTCTTCTACTTATAGCTTTGATTCCGGTAAATCTCAGACATGCCAAACATCTAATAAGGTTGATTCATAATTTCATATATTTTTTTAGACAAATTGCTATAATGATGTTAAACTTTGGAACATGATGTTTATTATTATGTATAATTTTGGATTATTTGGATATTATTTAATTTGAATTAATGTGTGTTTTTTATTTGATAATTTATGTTAGGTTGTGTGTTTATTTTTGGGATTGTGATTGCTAATTGAAATTTAATTTTTGATTCATGGATTATGTTTGGGTTTGGTGTTTGCTTGTTATTAAGATGGGTTTGATTATTATTGTTTTTTAAATTGATACCTTGTTCAATTAACATGTTATTTGTTTATGCGTTTTAAAATCGTTTTTAAAAATTTTATTTTTAATTTTTTTTTATTAACTTCAAATTAATATGTTTTTAAATCATTTTAATGTGCTGATGTCAAAAAACATTTATAAAAAAAATAATAAAAATATTATTAACATGTATCTTGGCATGAAAAGTTATTTGAAGAGTAACCGCAATCATACTGTCAAATAACCTATACACGAGATGTTTTTCTGGTATTAAATAAATCAATTTCCTTCCATAAAAACAACAACAACAAAAAATCTTTCTTTAAAAAATAAAATTTTTATTTTTATTAGCACATGGTTAAGTCTCTCTAAAAATATAATTATATTTGCATAAATAATAAAAATAAAGAAAAACAATACACGACATGATTTAACATCCTTACATGTAAAAATTCACAAAAAATAGTTTTATTAATATCTTTGCATGCAATTTTTGATTTAATAACCAATTTATGAGAACTTAGATTATATTTAAAAAATACAAAAAAAATTATCTTGCTTGTTCAAATATCAAGAATTACAAACTCATATATAAAATGTATTTTTAATATTAACAAAATGTCAAAAATATATCTTTTTTAATATTTGAATGATTATATTTAATCTGCTAAGATAAAAACTTATTTATTGACAAATACTTTTATATAACCAATCTAATTTATAGAAAACCCAACCATGTTTTAGTTTATATAAAACAAACAAACAAAACAAATTATTCTAAATAAAATATATTAGAAGTGATAAGTGATCCATTTATATATAACCAATCTTTTTATTCATATTAAAAAACTATTTAATATTTATAGCAGTCAAAATACTATTTTTACTTTTGCTTCTAAAGTCAAAGAAGACCTTCCTCTCTAATTGTTTTTCTTCTTCAAATCCTCCCTTTCATTTTTTTTCCCTCTTTCAAATTTCCTCCTTTATTTTCTTCTCTTTGGATTCTTACTTTAATAAAATTGGACTTAGACTATTGATTAGTACTTAAAAGTGCATTTTTATCATGGTTTTATATCATCATTTTGCACTTGAAGTATCAATAACTCCTTAACCAAAGCATATTTTATAATAATATATCTAATAATATAAGATAACTTTAATTTGTGGTAAATGTC
>NW_011499966.1:325030-346609 GCF_000495115.2 Populus euphratica
AGTTACACCCAAATATTTGGTCAATCTGTAATTTGATATCTAATCATAGCTTTTTTCTATAAACCAATATATAAATTTATTTTTATTTTTCCTCCCCTGAAACATAATTACCTTCTCATCATTAAAATAAGGTGGATTGGTTTATAATGCTGTGTAGAATTTCTTATCATTATGACATAAAGATTAAAGCTCCATATTTAACGACAAGTTCCAAGGTATAAAATTTTGTTGTTGCAGAGAATCTAGTTAAGTAGTGCTCAATCTGGCTAGATAGAATGTCAATCAAAATTAAATATTATTTATAAATAATTTTAAGATATACTCATTGTTTTACATCATGATCTTAAGATTAAAATTTTAAAATATAAAAAATTAATTTAAATATTTTATTTTTAGAAAAAAAAATTAGTACCACCTGGGAAGGCAGCCGACTTCAGAGAAAAAGTACTCGAAGCAAAATCTTTAACTCCTAATGACGAACTACCCTGAAGCTAGTGTGGGTGGGTGGCTGTCATTCTTTCCTAATTCCATAAATAATCAGTCCCATCATGCCAGCTGCTGCCTGTCTCTCTCGGCAATGCGACTTCACCTTTTCTTTTCATCTATATAACCTACACATTGTGACAAAATGTAGACATGCAACAAACCCCTATTTGATTTTCACTGAATTGTTTTACTACTGGCTCAAAGATAGTTCCAGGCTCCAATGTCTGAACACAAAACAGGTCTTATGACCGACAAGTTATCAAGACCAACTTCAGTTTTCGGTTTAAGATTATGGGTTGTTCTTGGTGTCTGTGTAGGGACAACCATTGTATTGCTGCTTTTCTTTATTACTCTCTGGCTTGCTTCAAAAAAGTCCAGGAGGAGTGCAAAAAAGAAACCCAAAATTCCGATTGTGACTAAAGAGATTCGAGAAATCAGAATTGACCAACCCGTTAAGCCAAACAGGGGACAAATCGAAGCCCTTCAATTTCAAGACCAGGAAATGATGTCTAGAAAGAAAAGGGAAGATTTATTGTTGCTTATGTCACCGGAAGAGGAAAGTCCAATGAGCTATCATGGGGCTCAGATTGATATTGGAAAAGGGCGTTTGATTTCTTACCATGGTTCTTCTGGGGAAGCACCATGTGGCGGTGGCGGTGAGCATGTGGCTGCTATGGTGGTGCCTGAGGTGTCCCATTTGGGGTGGGGACATTGGTATACTTTGAGAGAGCTTGAGGTAGCTACTAATTCTTTTGCTCATGAGAATGTGATTGGCGAGGGAGGGTATGGGATTGTTTATCATGGTGTTTTAGAGGATAGAACTGAGATTGCTGTCAAGAACTTGCTCAATAACAGGTAGCCTTTTGAAATTTTAATCCCATGTTTATTGTTTTGAACTGTATTGGTGTTTGAATTTCAGCTCTAATTTTGAATTAATTTTATGTGTTTGATGCGTCTTTTTGAGTGTTGCTATCTATGATAATGAATTGGTTATTGATAGTACTGTTCAAATTCATGTTGATTGATAGGGGACAGGCTGAGAGAGAATTTAAGGTTGAAGTGGAAGCCATTGGAAGAGTCAGACACAAGAATTTAGTAAGATTGCTTGGTTATTGTGCCGAAGGAGCTCAAAGGTACTTTTTGCCTATTTAACCATGCTTCATTATTTCTAGGTTCAGTATTTTTGGTATTTCAGAATGAAATTAATTTATATTACTGCCAAAATAATGTGGTTATTGTATATTGTCAAATAATTTTAAACAATAGTTGCTTGTTTTCTTGTTTCGTAGGATGCTCGTGTATGAATATGTGAACAACGGGAACTTGGAACAATGGCTTCATGGTGACGTAGGGCCTTGCAGTCCTCTTACCTGGGAAATTAGAATGAAAATCATCTTGGGAACTGCAAAAGGGTATGATCCTAATGCAGTTAACACCTGTCATACAGCGCTTCTATAAATTCCGATTGCCTGCTCATCATCCATGCAATAGAGGTAACAAATGAACACTGATGCAGGTTAACTTACCTTCACGATGGACTTGAACCAAAAGTTGTCCACCGTGACATAAAATCGAGCAACATTCTACTTGACAAGCAGTGGAATCCCCAAGTCTCTGACTTCGGCCTTGCCAAGCTCCTTTGTTCAGATAGCAGCTACGTTACAACCCGTGTAATGGGAACATTTGGGTCTGTAGACTCTCTCTGGGTGCGTTCATTTTTTTCGTGTTCGTGCTTGGAGAAGTAATAATTTTTGTGCTTTTGTAGATATGTAGCTCCTGAGTATGCAAGCACAGGCATGCTGAATGAAAGAAGCGATGTGTACAGTTTCGGGATTCTTATCATGGAAATTTTGTCTGGAAGGAACCCGGTGGATTATAGCCGGCCTCCAGAAGAGGTTCGCACTATATATCATTTTCATTTTTGTGATGATATATTCAAATGAGATAAATGATTAATCTCAGAGAAGTATTTTCCCCCTTTTGTTCTTCTCGATATGTTTTTCATTAAATGAAGAATTTTCAGGTGAACTCGATCGATTGGCTTAAAAGGATGGTTAGTAACAGGAATCCAGAGGGGGTATTGGATCCCAAACTACCCGAGAAGCCTATTTTGAGGGCATTAAAGCGGGCTCTTCTTGTTGCTTTACGCTGTGTAGACCCAAATGCACAGAAACGACCAAAAATGGGCCATATTGTACACATGCTCGAAGCTGACGACTCCCCCTTCAGAGAAGTATGTATTCGATCTAGTTGACAATTTCAGTTCAAATCACACTTTTTGGTAATGTGCCGAAGTTTAGAGATGTTCTTTTCAACGTTATATAAAGATCAAGCTGGCATTACTACTTGGTTCACTGTCACATCAAAACACTAAAGTAACAAACATTGCCAAATGGAGCAAGGACTTGGTAAATAATGAATTGCTCAGCATCTGACTTCGGGCAGCAATGTTTATTGGGAAGATTCATTAGCTACTTATCTCCAATTTCATTCATATATGTAATGCCACAAATTCTTGCCATTTCTTTTTCCATATGATTCGTTTATGAGTTCGCATCCATGGTTTGATGACCTATTTCCTTCCCTCCTTTTTCCTACTTATTTGAGATCGGTTGAAATCTGGATCCATTAGGTTTACAAAATAAAAGGCTATTAGTGTATTTATACGTTGCAGCTATGTCATGCAAAAGTTAAATTTTGTAATTTTCTTTCATGCCAATTTCTATTTCAAATAGCCTTGATCTCTTTATTTACTCCTTCGAAGTCTGATTATGTGGTTTTAGGAGCGTAGAGGAGGAAAGGACCTGGGACGCACACATTGTGATAGCCCCAAGGAGGTGATGGAAATTAGTGTGAAAGCGGGCTGCACGCTGACGAGGCAAGATGAAGACATCAAGAATGCCGATAAACAATCCACTGGGGAGATTTAACCGAGCTTCATGAGGTGGATGAGGAATATTTTACTGCCTGCTGCTTCATCTAGATGCTGGCCTTGTGCAAAATGCCTACTACATTATCCAATTTTTTTGCTATCACTTATGTTTCCCTCTATTAATGGTAGCTTCTATGGCTGCGTAGCATGTGCTCCATAGGAAGATTCAATTCAAATGTCAAAATCAAGGGCCTTTTGTTTAGAAGCTTTGAGATCTTCATGTAATTCACAGGCACGCTCGATCGTTTTTAAGAAAATATAAGATTGTCACATATTACAAATTAATTTTGGATAATTATTATTACCAAGTATCCGAGTAAACTGAAATGAGATTGTTGAGATATTCTTGTTGCAGAATTGGCGCATGTAGGGGTTACGGACTGTTGAGTTACTTGCCAAAACTCTGAAGAGACTGGTAAATGCTTGAGTTGCGTTACATTAAACATGAAAATCATGAATGTTTGATGTATCAATTGTCAGCATCAAAGCCTGTATATTTAATGAATAAGACAACTTTTCCAGCTAAGTAGGTTGGGATTGGATCATATTTTCATTATTTAGTGTCCCTTAGAGTAACATGGCTTGCTAGTTGATGTTCCAGTAGAGTGGGGACTTAATCCTTGCAGCCACTAGCCAGGAATGTTAGCCTTCTCTTGTTGGAATCTTGGGGCCCCTCCATATGGCTTTCTGGTCCTGCCTTTTAGGACAAGTCACAATGCCTTGTGACTTGTTAAGTTGTTCTGTAACTTGATGCTGACGGGTGTTAATCATAGAAGGTCACCTCAGCTAGAAGCCATGCATGTTCTTCGGTGAATTATCTTACTGTTGCTAGACATTCATCAATTTGGTAAGGAATACATGTTTCAGCAAGTCCTTTTTGGGACATGTTAGCAGAAAACTTTTACCCAAGAAAGAGTAACCAGTAGCTACATAATTTTTTCCCCAGTCAAAATTTACTACAGCTAAAGAAGTTTGAGGATACTGTCAAATGGTGGCGATTGACAGAAATTTTACATACAGAATGTATCTGTGGAACCATAGTGGAGTTCTAGTTGGGTTGGCTATGCTGACAGCCCCCATGCCTACCAGCTATATGATTCCTGTAAATTGAGTAACATCCGCATGATTTTTCATTCAAATCGAAGTCGTTTTCTCTGTTCACAAGGCCCCATTTATGTTCATTTCACATACAACATTAGATGATGCTCTTGCATTTCTCTGAAAGCGCTATACAGAACGAATTTGTCCTTAATTTTTCCAACTAGATTATAGAACTGGGTGCAAAACATTGACGTGAATGGATCATCACTTTCTATACAGAGGTTATGTCTACAACCAAGAATGGTCATTCACAATTTATTTGTAACAATCTGTGTACTTTTCATGGTTAATTGTGTTCTGTCATGGATGATGAAATGACGACTTAATACAATAATCATGTGAGGATATTCTCGAGCTAACTTTCTTGCACCAAGATCAAAATTCCGTTTGCTAGCGCGGTGCACCACACCGACAAACAAAGCAAGGTCCTCTCAGGTCTGGTTTTGAACAGGACATCTATGCTTAGCTGGTTATGAGCATGTGCTTTCAGTTTGCATTGCCCTCCTTCACGACAGTCTGGAGCACAACACCAACCAACAAGAACATTACATCTGGGCGGGCAACAGCAGAAGGTAAGTTTAAAGTTCAAGCACCTTTTACCGATGCACATTTGTACTCCTATCTGCACTCAGTTGTGATCAGCAACAAGCTAGACTCCGATGCAGGGGATTTTTCTTACAATTCATAAACAACAGCTTTTAAATTTTCATTGATCCATAGCTCTTTTGTTCTTGCAAAGCAACAAATTACATCCGCCTACTGTCACATGACTCGCATCTACTCGAGAGGACTACTGCTAATTATCAAAATTACTACACTAAGGTGGGGTTGCTGTAATGTCGATGTCTATAACAAAGTGGACTTTACTTCAGTGATAACTTTTCATTATTCCATACAACTTGAATGATGTAATATGCATTGACATAAGTATCGGTCCTCTAAATTTCCCATGAGTTCGCACAAGAATTTCAATCACCATCACATCCATAATTAAGGGGTTCGGATATGCTAGGAAATATAATAATAATTATTTTTAAAAATATCTTTACTCTGAATTACTTTAAAATAATATATATTAATTTTTTAATATTAATATATTAAAACGATCCAAACATATAAATAAAATTAATTTTAAATATTTTTTTTTAAATTTTAACAAAACTCTGTTTAAGTTACACTTTTAAATAAAATTAAATCTCAAATAAAATTTAATCACATGCTACATATCAGCATGTAGTTTTAATAAAAATATATTTTTTATTTAAAAAAATAATTTCACTTAGGTTACACTCATCTAATCATAACTATAATTCCACCCGAATAGACTTGAAAGATTTAATGATGGTTCTATGCTTTAACATTTATTGTTGCCAATTAAATCTTACTTGGAAGTGAAAGTGATATCTATTTTTTTTTTAAAAAAAAATAATAGGAATTCTAGATCTAGAATCCTAAAAAAGGGCTATCTATTCCAAGAAGCACCATTATACAAAAAATAAAAATAAAAATTAAGGAAAAATGATTACTATTAACTAAAGCTTATGAAAATAAAAAAACATAATAAATACTCTCTAGAAGAAAAGAAGAAGAAGATAAAATTATAGGAATTGAATATTTAAGATTGATCATCATTTATAATAGTATCTGACCCTATTTATATTATTACAAAATTTAAATCATGCTTACATGGATAATTCTAGTATTATATAGAATTAGTATTAGAATAAAAAATAATATATTAAATCTTAATACAAGCCAAACTCATTGATACTTGTATTAATTCCAAACTAGTTTTTGACTTTTGATTAGTTAGCTGAGTGTATTCAAAATTTTTTGGCTGATCACTTTCTTTTGGTCGAATATAACTCTTAATCATTAGGTCGATGACTTTTTCAATTCCTAGTTGATCAAAGACTCATCCAATATGGTCAAGTTTTTTTATTCATAATTAATATCAATTATCTTTCATTGTTTTGTGTTGAAATCATTGTTCTATATGATATATTAATTTTAGATGTAAACAATGCACCTCATGTTACTTTATTTCTCAAATAAAGGAATATTAACCCTATCATTCTTGTATTGAATTTGATTAATTAAATCAACTAAGTATGATATGAAAAATATCATTATTTATTTAAAATCAATTAATCATATTTTACATATGAAATGTTTCCATTAATTAGTTAATTTTAAAAACTACCCTTACCAATTACATTACTTTGTTAGGCAAAAGAAAAGAAAGCTTCGATAAACAATGAAAGTATTAAAAGATCTTTGATTTCATTTAGCTAATTAGAATCACCAGCAAACCTCACAAAGAACTTTTAGCTATTATTTTTCTATTTTGATCAAAATCTAATCATGTTTTTCTTTTTAGTTATAAGATGCAAACTATTACTTTGCATGACCCGACTTTAATTAGAGGTTTATACACAACAAGTGAGAAGTTTTATGTTTCTACTTAAATTCTGCAAGTCCTTTCCAAGACTTGCTGTTAAGTGTTCTTAAATTTAATTTATTAATGAAAATAATGAGAGAAAAGATAAACTTGACTTTTAATGGAAAACATATGACCTTCCTATTATATTAGATATGTAGATACCTGATATACTCTAGGTTTAAGAAACCAATCAAAACTTATTTGAAGATATCAATCATTTTAATTAAAGGTAGGATAATTGCCCTAGGACCAAAATGCCAAACCATATACGGAGATCACCATTTTATGATGAAATATAATGTTTATGGAATCTTGTGGTGGGTACACACATGAACAATTACCTATTTTGAAGAATTTAGTAACATTAGAGAAATCTTAAATCTAGACTTTATCTATAAAGGAAATAGCCTTTTAAATGCTTCTTTTGAGAATAATTCTATTATAAGATACACAAAACCCCTTATGTCTTTTATAAAAAGGATTGGTGTTTTAATATCTTCCTTTACATTTATGAAGACAAAGCTTCCGAAGGCCTTTCCCTGTACCAAAATTTTAATTCTAAGAAGGATATAAATGGTTTGAAGGAGTTTTCTCATATATAAGAATCTACACTTTGAGCTAGCAATTAATCAAGTGTCAAAGAATAATTAATGTTATTGTTAGCCCTATAATTTTTATTTTATTGCAATACGATTAGAATTTATCAAAAACATTCATCTTCCAATATATTATATTATAAACAAGTTAGTTTAGATAAGATAACTTTTAACAACCTAGAGAGAGTGGAAGAAGTTTATAAAATAGTTGAACACCACTTCCCTACTTAAACATACATAATACATCTATGATTTTTCTTTTTATACAAGAAAACTATATACATATTATATACATTTTTCTTATAAGAAATGGTAATGAGGTAATCTTGCAATGAAAAGTCTTCTAGTAAAGGCCTTAAAATAAAAATCTTTGATAGTTTTTTTAAATAAAAAAAAGCCTACTTGAGAAATCTTAGGAAATAACATTTATCTTTAATTATTTCAATCATAATTTGTTATTTGCTTATGTTTTTTTTATATGTTCTTATGCACAACTTAGCTTATCACGAGTTCTCAATTTAGACTAATAATGAATTATATGAGGACCCAACATTCTCCTATTCCAAAATAAAATAGTGAAGATAAAACTCTTATTATCTATTTGAGAAAAAAAGCTTTTAGTAATATATCTTATTAAAGACCATCTAATATCTTAATAAGTATTTTAACGTTTTAGTTCATTTCTTTTTCATTGTTGTTTAGGAGATATTGATTGCTTTTGCATTATTTTTTTTAGTTCCATTAACAAAGATGATAACTAAGATGTGTTATACATATTGTCTTTGATTAAAGGCTTATTTTTTTAAAATACAATGTCACCTTCCACTATTGCAGTAGCTCTTGAAGTTGTTAAAATGCTACCTTCTAACGTTATTGGTCATTATAAAATAATTAAATTGAATCTTAATGCTTTTAAGAGAAATCTTTCACCATTTAATACTAATAAACCTATTACTAGAGTAAGTTCTTCTAAGTCTTGAAAACATATTTTTCTATTGAAGTTTGGTTATAACTAGAGTGACCATTTATGAAGTGAAGTACTTCATTTTTTGATGCTACATCAATCAATATATCATATATTATAATAATATATTCATCTTTTATAATTGTAAGATTTGTATTTTTTAAAATCTATGCATATTTTTAATTTGTTATTCTTTTTTAATACCAGTACTTTGTTGGATATCCACTCAACATATCTTATTAGCTTTATAAATCTAGCTTTTAAAAGCCATTTGACTTCTTCCTTCACACAATCAACCATGTTTAGAGATGTTATTTATGAAGGTTGTCTTTATAGCTTAAATTTAAGTGTGATTGGTAAAGGATGTCCAACCAAAACTCTATCTAAGCCAAGTATTTCATCATAATTCTAGGCAAAACAATATTTATAAGTGTGTTGCAATGTTTCCAATTCCTTACAAAGCTTTTTTTGGTCTACTAGCTCTTATAAAGGTTGGTCTATGCTCATATTTAATTCATAGATTAAATTCAATTAACATGTCCTAAATCTCAGCTTATCCATCATCCATATTTTGTGGTGCTCAATGAAGATTTATCATATCAATTCACAATTTTCATCTATTTTTAGTGAATAATTTATTTTTCGATGTCCAATATATCTATGAGATTCACCATATGGTTGTTTGTATGTTAGAAAAAACGATTGATGTGTTATGATCTATCATGTCTAGGTTGAGTTATATTTGTTGTATCTATCATATCTAGGTTGAGTTATGTTTCTTGTTATGTGTGACATATGGAGAAATACACTATTGTATAAGGTATATTTATTTCAAACACCTTCACTAAGTGCTCATTGTTGCAGAATTCTAAAGGATATTCCTCAAATGTGTAGGTCTATGCATTACTAAATATATTTTATATTTAATTAAACTGATCAAATATAACCTGTATGGTTTGATTGACCACATCTATATAATTATGATATATCATGTTGTTATGTTCTCCATCTCTATTTCAATATCCTTTATACTTGTAAAAAAGATTTATAAATTGATAATAAAATGGTCATTCAAGAGAAACTGTGGATGTTTAGTTAAAATTTCTCATAGCTAGTTATGACCATTGTATAAAGCCAACTAACTCATGTAATGAATATGTGTATGGTTGTGTATAGGGTACTCATGCACCAATACACACATATATTGTTTATTATGATGGCTCCATTATAATTAATGGACACATAAAGAACTATATAAAGATAATATGAATGTATTCACATATAATTTTATTTTGTAATAGAGAGTTAGATGATGAACATCTTTAGGCATATTTAATACCGGTTGATTCGCCAGAATTTATAACGATGGTAGATTATTAGGCTTTTCATGGATAATAAGCTAACCTCTCTTTATTATTTATGCTAACTGTTAGTCCCGTGCAACAATAATGAATAACATGTTTTAATGGTTTCTAGAATAAATGATGAATCTTGTCTTGCTAGGTATTGTGTTTCCAATTTAATCTTACTTAGGATTGAACAGGTAACAATTACCTTTATCAAATGGGAAGTAATGACTCTAGATTTTGAACCACCATAAAGGGCTAATAATATTAATGTTCTAAGAAGCATCACCATGCAGGAAAAAGATAGGGGTTTTAAGAAGAAAAGGATTATAGAAAAGTAAAGTGCAAGAAGATAAAAAAAAAAAGAGTTGTATATAAAATTGTAAATAAAAAATAAAAAAATAAAACAATCCTTTAAAGAAAAAAAGATAGGTAAAATTATATGAATGGAATATGCCGAGCTAACCATCATTTACAATATTATTTGACTCAATTTATTATGTTACATAGTTTGATTTTTTTTTTTTTACGTTGATATTTCTAATTCTATACAAAAAATTAGTATCAAATAAATTTTTTTATTAAATCTTGATACAAGCTAAACTCATCTTGTAGCGATATATATCTAATCTTAGACTAATATGTAATTTTTAATCTATTATCTTATTAATTATTCTATTTTTGAATATAATTGTATCTTCTAGTTATCTGCACATATTTAAACTCTATTTTTTAATTGTTTTTTTTTTGGGTTAAACATTGCTTTGTTGGTTATACATTACTTGGTTAATTATTGGAATACTTCTCCAACTCTTTTGATCGATAATGGATTCTTTTAATATGGTTAATTCTTTTTGTTCATAATTGATTTCCGCTTCTTCTTCTTCTTCTTTTTTTTTTTGTTTTTTTTTTATTTTTATATTGAACAATCATTGTTTTTTCAGGATTCACATAAGTAAATTTATTTTAGGTATAAACTCAATTCCCCTGAAACCTGTAACTTCTCCCGAAAGGATTTGTCATGCGCTTGCAAATCAAAGCACATAAATCATCAAATAATAATGTGTGTACGATGTATACCATTATCTTATAGACAGCAACCATCGATACGAGGACGTCACGAGTATGGCAAAATTCATCCATCAAACAATATTTCTGAAAGGTTTAAAAAGTTACGTGTAAATGCGCAAATCAGCATAATTACAATCATAATAGAAGTGCCATCATCAAGATTGTTCCGATCAGCCACCATAGTTGAACCGGCTTCCTATCCAAAGAAGCAACGTTGGAGGGAGTGACACTAGGAACTCGTGAGTTTCCTCCAGCAGCAGCAGCAGGTGGAGGAGGTGCAGCTGGTGGAACATCACATGTACCAAATGTAGCATTTGCCTGCACATGAATGACTCATTATTGGAGGTATTGGAAGTTAATCATGGATGCTTGAAAAATTATAAACCATGTCGTTTGTGTGTCACTTCCAAACTTGTGTATCCCTGCTTGATTTTGTGAACCTATTCTTGAAAATCTACATGCAAAAGCATGACACGCGGATGGGCAATTGATAAGAAATATGATGGACAAGCTA
The DNA here is from genome assembly GCF_000495115.2 of Populus euphratica. Lineage (NCBI taxonomy): Eukaryota > Viridiplantae > Streptophyta > Magnoliopsida > Malpighiales > Salicaceae > Populus > Populus euphratica. The sequence goes on from NW_011499966.1 coordinate 336,484, forward strand.
ACCCTAAATGATAATTGAAGCAAATAGGAGTGGTAACATACCCTGCAGAAGGCAATATTGTCACATCCACAAGTAAGGTGTCCGTTTGCTTCATCCACAGCTTCTGGGGCTCCCCCACCATCACTCCTCTGGAACAACAAATCAAAAACATCAATAGGAAAACTACTTTGCAATTCTGTTTCTTATGATTAAGAATTGCTGCAAGTTCGATTAAGTATATCTCTTCTGTTGTGATAATCTATTGAATGCAAATCAACAAAATACCTGATAAAAATCAACAGCAATGAAGTTTGGCCACCGTTTGCCAGATGCTTCATAGCAAGTATTGGTCATGCTAATTAATGGAGCTGAATTGTCCAAGCAAACTCCTGTTACGTTTGGATTAGTAGGAAAGTAATTCTGAAGAACCAAGGATACCGTTTTTGTGTTCATAGGAGATGATTCAGCTCGATTTGGACATAGACCTGCTTTCATCCCATCATCTCCATCTGCGTTAAAGTCACCATCAAATGATTTAACGATCTCTTAGCTATCCTAACTGAATAGTTAATGATGATATACATTTTGATCACATGTAATGAACACGAGCTTACATTGATTTTCTACTACATATTTCCAATTGTAGGCAATTCCTTCAGTAGCCTCTTTATTTGATTTGGAAGTGAAGACCACTAAACGCTGATTCTGCTTGACCATATCATCAACTGTTGGCCAATCTTCACCCTTTTTAGGCATCTTAGATACAGGAAACCAATATTTTCTTAGGCCAGAAGCATTAAAAAGCTTTGTCAAGCCTTGTCGGGATGTCACATAATCCTCAATAAAAATAGTGACAACCTCTAATGGATTTGCTGCCAAAAAGGTTTCTATCTCTTTCAACACCTTGATTGCAGGTTGCTGGAGATAATCATAGTTGGTGCACAGTCAATTTAAAAATAGTGACACTCTTTTTAAAGCATTAAATGGATGCCAGTGAAAGTTAAGCAACATGGAAGGATTAACTTACAAATGCTGTGTAGTTGTAACAGGTACCACCAATGGAGTGACATAACCAGATATCATTCATGAAATCATACATGTCTAGCATGAGTCCCCGAACCCCATTCTACAAGAAAGTACCATTCTTAGCGGAAAAATAATGCCAATTATATAAGCTTTAAAAGGGAAAAAAAGAAGTGTTAAGAATCTTAAGATCCATTTAGCTTAGTTAAGCATTAGCTTGTTATTTTAGTCCAAGACGCCATAACAGTACCACAGCTTCGACGCTTAATTTACAAGCAAAGGACAATAATCATAGACAGGCCAACTGGGCAATGCAATGCAATGCAGCAATTTTCAACAATGCTTGCCTTTATTTTGATTCTCAAATACCAAACCACTTTCCCTACAAAACTAACACATGCCCTCTTTGCACCTAAATGGGACACATATCAATATGCGACCTCATACCCGAGTAAGAAAAAAGCAAACTGACCTAAAAAGTCAAAAGAGAAGTGTTTTTTTCTTCTTCTTCTTCCTTTTTTTTTTTAATATTTTCAGTGAATTAAAAATGTCAAAAACCAAATGCAGAGACCGAGTCTCTTACCTTAAGCTGTGTAGTAACCGTGTCTTCTTGATTTCTAGGAGAGAACAGAGGTGAACCAGTATCTGATAGAGCATCCATAAGAGCATAAGAGTTGTGTGTTGTTAACCATGAATACTTATTGAATGCCAGACCCTTGACCTAACCAAATGCAATTCTTTTCTAATCAAAACATTGAAAAATCCCAAAACTATATAGTGTAGCAATCAAACACCAAAGAAAGAAAGAAAGAACCAACTTTTGATGATGGAATCAATGGCTGGATCTTGGTGCATCTCTGTCGGGTATTTCCATTAGCAGAACAACTTTGACAACTTAATCCGGCATCACAGCTGCTGTTAGATGAACATGTCTCTCCCATCTGTTTCATTGATCATAGAATTTGAAATACAAAACATGAAGGAAACACGAGTTTCTTTTCTTGTTCAATGAAAGATGCTAATAATAGTAACTTGGGTTTGCTAAAGAAATCAAGACCTTGAGGCTGGAAGAACTGGCAATGAATAGACAAAGTACAATGAAGAGAAGTTGGATAGAGAGAACACTACGGAAACCATTTGATCCCTGCAAAAAAGAAAAGTAAAGTTTTATGGGGTTTGTGGTTTAAACAAAAGAAATCTATCTTTCCCCCCACACACACACACAGAGGATTTGGAATTGTGATGAAGAAGATTTGAGCTTGCCTTCATTTCCGGATTTCCCTACACTGACAGAGGCAGAGAGAGAGAGAGATGGGGGGGCTGTGATTGTTTAAAAAGATTAAAAAACTTGGGGCATAGAAATAGGGCCGTTTAGTGGGAAACGGACGAAAAGGAAAACATCCGAGTTTGATGACGAGAGAGGGAAACAAAACCTGCTTCGTTAGGTTCGTACCTTTTTTTTGTCATGTAGCGTTTTGAATGTTGTGTAAATATATGCTGTTTCACTAAATTATTAGAAATGCTCTTAAATAGTAATATTAATCAAAACATTCCTGGACACAGTAGCAGATATATATATATAACCAGATTTACCAAAATAATTGGGAAAAGCACGGTTCATAAGAGCATTGTTTTTTTTTAATCATCAAACTTTTTTCATTTACAATTTCATCCTCACAAGTTACAATAGCATGATTTTATTTTATGTATTGGTATTTTTTAATATTTGCATTCTCTTGCATGTACAAAATAGCAATGATAAATTAAAAGATTGATTTTACATAATAAAACTTTATTAATTCTTGAACAAAGAAATTAAAAAAAATAACAAACCAACTTTTAAAGTTTTATTTTATATATTGTTTGGTGCATGTTGTTTTAGTACTTTATATTTCAAACCAATTCTTTTTATATTTTAGTCTCTAGAAGTTGAAAGACAAAATAGAAAGTGCTTAGATGATGATATTCTAGCTATCAAAAAAGTTCATTTTAGTGTTAATAAATTTATTTGTTTGATAAAAATTTAATGGAGGTGATATAACCTTCTAATCATGCTAAAAAAAATTAGAATTTTTAAAGTTGTTTTAAATTTGTTTAATTTTATTTTTTTAGAGAGATTAAAAGTTTTTTGGGTTTAGAAATGGATTTGTTTAAGTTTCTAGAATGCCATTTAGGTATTTTTAAATGAAAATAAATTTAAAAACAAATTTTTAAGATAAAAAAACTTGGATTTCAATTTTAAAATCACAATGACATTCAAAAACTAGTATCCAAGTCTACTGAGATTTGTGTAGGAATAGAAATGTAAGATACAAAAACTCTAGAAAAATAAGAGATCATTAGTAAATAGATGAATGCTACTGAATGGTGTAAATCTTATTGGAGATTTAGGGCAATAAATTCATATAACTTGCAGCTTATTTTCTAGTTTATCTTTTTAATCCATGGATTCTGTTTTTCATAAGATTAATTCTATTTCAACTTCCTTTACCTCTGAAACTTTTAAAAGTAGAAGGATTGTACAAAGTAAAGAGATAAAAATTGAAGATTTTAGAAAAAACATTGATGAATGGAAAATTTCAAATATTTCTCAAACACAAATTTATCAAAAATCCAAATATGATATTTTCCAAATAGATTTTACTATCAAAACCACAAAAAGAGATATTCGGTTTACAAAATTTTTTGAAACCATCCAACTTCTCTCTAAAAAATCCTTTAAAAAATCTGGCTAGAAATTATAAATATATCCATGTTGGTCTTGTCCAAGTTGGGATAAAACCACTAACAAAAAAAGGTTTAAACACCTCTATTCTAGTTATCCTCCGAGATGCTAGATTTTAAAACTTTCAAGACTTACTCCTAAGTTCTATTAAGTTTAGCCTTTGCAATGTCCTGGTTTCATTTGATTGTTATTCAAACTTAACTATATCCTTCAAAGATAAAAGTATCTTGCAAAGTATGTTACTACAAATAAAGACCTATAGTTATGACATGCTAGAAGAATCAATCCTTGTTACTCTTATATTTAAAATCCATTATAAAGCCATATTCTCAACCTTTGTCAACAAACATAAATTTCAATCCCAAAAAGAAGAAATACTCCTACAAATAGATTTACCCCACTCAAACATTATTGTCTATAAATAGATTTACCCCACTCAAACATTATTGTCCCAAAAGCAATCCAATAGAAAGATATATCCCTTCTAGAAGATTGGATCCTTGAAAGAGTGGTACAATCAGAATTACTCCAACCACCTCAACCCAATGTCCAAATAAAAAACATTACCCAGTACACAGATGGCAAAGTCAAATTGTCTTTCCATCAACACTCTACAAGTTCCAGATTCTTAGAAGACTCATCTTCTTCCAATACAATAGACTTGGGCAGAATTTCTAAAATCCCTTATGTTATCAATATCCCTTATTACGCTAATCCTCCTAGAAAATTTACTTCTAATATCCCTTCTACTAGTTTCTAAAATGCAGATTATATTACAAATATACCAAAACCTGTTTATATAGACATTGAATAACCATCTTCCCCAACATCACTAACCTTTTCAGCAGTTACTGAAAACATCTAAAATGAGCTGAATGTTTTGACTTCAAAAAAACATTTTATTCCTAACAAAACTCTTTAAAAAAAAAGATTTTTATGATGCCCATAATTCTGCAAAACAAAACTGGTTTTTTATAGCACTTCCTTCAACAGAGAAGTGAGCTACAAAAATAGTTTTATAATTTTATTGAGTTATATAAAGTATAAATTCTATTCTTTGATTGGTTTGAATTGTATTATGCATCTGAACATCATATTACATACCCTTTTGCATCCCTCAAACATGCATCCCCAGTTATATTAAGATCTAAAACCCTATATAAAACCTCACTAGTGGACCAAAAGTTGAGTTTAAACATTCATCCTAGAGAAATATCCATATAACCCATAACAACTAGATTATAGATACAGCTCTCTATAAATTACCTAGTGATGACACCTTTTTCAAAACCAAATATATCATCCACCAAAATAACTTTACAAACATTAACCTCAATACCTTAGGTAAACATCTTACCTGACTAGAAAAACAAATACAAAGAACTACTATCAGTTTAGTTGACACCAAAATCTTAATCGATCTAAAGCTAAAAAACCTAACCTCTAAACCTTATTAAATTACAAAAACAAGCCAAATACAAATCCAAGAAAATCATACAGATTTACTTAAAGCCATGAAAACACACTTACAACACCTTGATAGTTCATCCTTAACTGTCCCAGAAACACTACAAACAACTAACCCCTCTACATCCATAAATCTAGTCAATACCCTACAAAATAGTTTTGAGCAGTCTTCTGATGAAGATGCTTCTCCAAACCAACCTCTGGAATTAAACAAACTTATCTAGCAAGCTCCCAAAATAACCATTGCCCCAAACATTTCCATATCTACCGAACCATCTATCCTCAAACAATATAAATATAATGCCTCTTCCCTCTATGAATGAAATATAGATGGAATGTCAGATTACAACATCATCAACACCCTTCAACAGATGACTATGGCAGCCAATGCTTACAAAACCCAAACAGGAACCCCAAACAAAGCTATTGCTGAATTGTTTATTGTTGGTTTCTTTGGCCAATTAAAAGGATGGTGGGATTAGCATCTCATTAAAACCGACCACCTACATATCCTAAACTCCTTCCAAATGTATGAAGACCAAGTACCCATCTGTGACCCATCTAGAAACACTATCCAAGATGTTGTATCAACTCTTATTTTTACAATTCCCTTTTTGTTGGAGACCTTTCCTATTTGAAAGACAAAAATAATAAACTCCTTTCCAATTTTAGGTGTAATAAGCTAAGTGACTTTCAATGGTACAAAACACACCATCCTTATCAGCGTAATGCTTCGGGAAGATTCAAACCAATCTTTTTAGAAAGAAAAATTCCTTGTAGGCGTACTTATTCTCTTAGGAGAAAAGGTCAGAAACAAAATTAAAGATATATTTACAACTGAAACCATACCATATGACCAGCTTACATATGGTGAACTTATGAGCTTAACTAAAAAACAAGGCCTTAAGATCTACTAGGACCTCAAACTCCAAAAATATTTAAAGTGGGAAATGAAACAAACCAGGCAAGAACTTGGTAATTTTTATCATCAGTTTGACATTTCCACCAAAAAACTCTAATGGAGTGGAAACTATTCAAAACCCAAAAATTATTTGAGCTAAAAACCTCCTTATAGATCATCAGCCCATAAATATATATAAAAAAAGTTTTACTCCAAACCAGAACAAACCTACTACAAAAAACCCTATAAAAAAGTTACAAAACCCTATAATCCTTTCCAGTTAAAACCAAAACTGAAATTTGATCTAAAAAACATTACCTGTTACAAATATAATCAGAAAGGACAGATATCCCATTTCTGCAAAGTTAATACCAAACTCCATAAGTTCCATATATCCCGTTTCTGCAAAGTTAATACCAAACTCCATAAGTTCCAACTAGATGAAGAAACCATTAACCAAATACAAAACCTATATATTGAAGCCAAAGACACTGACCCCTCTCCTTCAAACACTTTTGAAGAAGAATTTCAAATAGATGAAATAGCAACTACTAGTGCTACTTAAGATACCTCTACAAATTCCAAACAAATTAACATCTTAACCCAAGACCAATACTTTATTCTTGAGGCTATCAAAAGACTTGATAATCCCTAACTTTAAAAAACCTATCTAGATAAATTGTTGAAAGATTTCAACCAATCAGAGCACCCTTTATCTAACCCTCCAAACCGCTCTATATTACCCTCTATCAGTAACAATACCTATGACCTTACAAAAATCCTTAACAAGAAGAAATCCAAAACCACATTTATAATCTTAGAATTACATTATGAGATTAAAACCCTCAAATCTAAGTTACAAACCCTAAAACAAACCTAACAGAAAGACTTTGCCATCCTACAATACCTTTTGTCTAAAATTGAGAGTCAGTTTGACACTAAGTCTGAACCAGAATATTAAACCATCGAATCCCATTCATTATCCCATGCACTTACAAATATTGAGCATATTCCAGATGGTTTCTTGAATGTGTTAACCCAAATATCTTCAAAAAAAATATTTGATTAAAATTATGCTAATTTTTTCAGAAGATTTCCAACTTAATACTATTATCTTATTTGACACATGTGCAGATTTAAACTGCATCAAAGAAGGTGTAGTTCCAAAATGATTTTTACAAAATACCTCTGAAAAACTCTTTGCTGCTAACAATTCAAAATTGCATATCACAGGCAAAACCTAACCCTCTATTTTTAACAAAGACAGTCTCTTAAAACATTATTTGTCATTACAAAAGATATTAATCATACCATCATTCTTGGCACTCTATTCATCGACATAATCACTCTTTATCAAGCACATCATGATTGAATTACCTCCAAAATCAATAACATCAAACTTGTTTTTCTATTTTTAGAAAAATCTAAGACTTGAAATTTGAATTTGATTAAAGCATGCTCCATACATATCCATCATACTAATGCATTAATTTATGGAAAATAATTCCATCTACATGACTTACAAAACCATGTTTCCTTTTGTCGCATTAACAAACAATTACAAAACTTTGATTTACAAAAGAGAATCATTGATTTACAAAGTAAGATTGAACAACAAATTTGTTCAGACTTGCTTAATGCTTTCTGGAAAATAAAACAACACATTGTTTATCTTCTTTATGAACACCATTTCCTGGAATGTTATGCCTTTTGGTTTAAATAATGCACCATCTGAATTTCAATGCATCATGAGTGACATCTTCAATGCACATTTAAAATTCTGTAATATCTACATTGACGATGTACTTATTTTTTCTAGTTCCCTATATTGACGATGTACTTATTTTTTCTAGTTCCATAAATCAATATTTTAAACATCTTTATGCATCCTTTCAAACCGTAAAACAAAATGGTTTAGTTGTTTTTAAAACAAAAATTTCTCTATTTCAAACTCGTGTCCGTTTCTTAGGCCATTTTATCTGCCAAGGTACTATAACACTAATAGAGAGATCTTTAGCCTTTACAAATAAATTTTCTAATAAAATTATTGATAAAACCCAATTGCAAAGGTTTTTAGGTAGTTTTACTTATGTTATAGACTATTATCCCAACATTAGTCGTCTTGCCAAACCTTTACATGACAGTTAAGAACCAACCTCATTCCTTGGTTGACCTCCATACCAACCTCATCAAACAAATTAAGAAACAGGTCCAAACCATTCCTCTCCTCCATTTAGCTAACTCATTAGCTTCTAAGATTGTCGAGACAGATGCCTCCGACCTAAGATATGGTGAGATTCTTAAACAAGTATAAGATAACAAATAACAAATACTCTAATACACATCCACCCATTAGAATGATTGTTAGAAAAATTACTTTACTATAAAAAGAAGATTTTTTCAATTGTTCTTTGCATTATAAAATTTTAAAGTGATTTATTAAATTAAAAATTTCTTTTACATGTTGATTGCAAATCTGCAATAGAAGTTTTACAAAAAGATGTTTAAAATCATGCTTTAAAACATATTTTTGCTTAATGGTAAGCTATTTTAAGTATTTTTTATTTTGATATTGTCTTCACTAAAGGAGATTCAAATTCTATCCCTGATTTCCTAACTTGCGAATTCCTTCAAAACATGTCCTAATGCCTCTTAAAGAAAAATCCAAAGACAAGGGGAAAGCTCCCCAAACCCAACCTACAAAACCAAAGAGCCCCAAGCCTTCTGCAAAACTCATGTCTTCAGCCATCTTAGCTACCAAACCTATCAAATCTCGGTATGAGGCAGTTATTGAAGAAGGAGAAACTTCAAAACCACCACAAGTACAAATAGACATAGTCCAACACTAGGTTGACATTATATCTAGGATAGATTCAGATTTCTTCATTGTTGCTAAAATTTGAACTTCCAAACAGCAGAATGAGTCTTGCATTCCTCATGAATCTTTTAAGCTTATGTCTTAACTTTTTAGCCATATAAACCAAATTGAAATCCAAGATCTAAAACTCTAGATATTACCCAATGACTGAACAGTGTTCTAGTTTGGACTGAACTGACATCTTTTTTTTAAGTTTCACCCTCTCTTTGTCTTCCCAATTTCAGTAGTTGAACTCATTAATCAATTCTTTGATTTATATGACAGACCTGTATTTAAGATGAATATTTACCATAAACTAAAGGTATCTTATAGTATTAGACTTGTTATTATAAAATATATTTTAGTTAAGGAGTTATTGATATTTCAAGGGCCAAATACTGATATAAAACCTTGATAAAAATATGCTTTTAAGTACTAATCACACCCCCTAACTAGCTTATTTCTAGTCCTTAGTAATCAACACGTTAAAATAGAAAAATAATTTGCAAGTTCTACAAAGTAAGGCATTCATCATTCAACTTCCATCAATTTATCTAGATAAACAAACTCCCATTAAATTTATATATCTGCTCAATACCTCTTTACTAAGATATTAATAAACCTTTCTTTTGTGCTCAATATCCACACATAGTTATGGGGCTTTACTTGGATGAAAATAAAATTCTGTTATAATGTTTAAGGTTAACTTTCTTGGGTTGAGATTATTATCTTTTTTTTTTAACATATAACACAATATATCTTTAACCTATGTAATAAGCTTTCCGCTAATGACTCCCAAACTAGTTGGTCTTAGGACATTAGGTGTTGAGACACCCCTTCGAGCTTAATAACTTGGGTTACAGATACTAATATGTAGATAATATAATGTTTAATTTTCTTAAGCTTTTCTCTTCAATCTATGTAATAAGTGTTGGGCCAATGACTTTCAAGTCAATTGACTTTAGGGTATTAGGTGTTAAAACACCCATTCGGGCTTAATTGCTTAGGTTATGGAGGCTACGAAACCAAACTTATCTATGTTTTTATTATCATTAATTTTTTTTTATAAATTATATAAAATCTCTTTCCTTTAATTGTTACCTTTAACAAAAGAACATAAATAATGTAATAATCCAATATGCAACCCACAATCATATGTTAAAGTGTATGTGTG
>NW_011499966.1:346939-347206 GCF_000495115.2 Populus euphratica
AGATAGAGTATAAAAGACATCACTTGAAACACCGAACACTAACAAACCTGAAACACACTTAAAGAAATATAAAAAATAATAAAACAAAATAATATGCTAGTAATAAAATCAAAAGATATAAGGATTCACAGCTAGTAAAAAAATCAAAAGATATAAGGATTCACAAACACATATCAATTAATACTCGCTTCCTCCATCCAAAATAAGACATTGTTCTCAATGTTCTAAGGTAGAAAGATAGAGTATAGAAGACATCACCTGAAACAC
>NW_011499966.1:347447-373374 GCF_000495115.2 Populus euphratica
CATTAACATTTAACAAACCTATGGGTTTATGGTGAATGTACAGTTGGGCCCAAGAGAAAATATAAAAGATCTCTTTCAATGTACCCAGACCACATGGTGCGACAATGAAGGCATCAACGTGTTTAAACATTACATTCATTTGTTCAAATACTATGGAGATCTATAGTTCTTTTCCAATTGTTTTTTCAATGATGACGACAATGAAGGCATTAACGTGTTTAAACATTACATTCATTTGTTCAAATATTATGGAGATCTATAGTTCTTTTCCAATTGTTTTTTCAATGATGTCATATTTGTTAAAGTTTTGGGGAAAACCCCCAAAACTTGACCACCTTTAAAAAATACAGTTATTGACACTCACCCCATTAACCCAAGGCTGCCTCTCCCATATACTAAATGAATCTTTCTTTCAGCTAGTACCTGACTAAGATGATTTACTGATTCTAAAAACTCTATTTCCTTCCTAGGACTGGATCCATAAAAAACACAAATGTTTATTATGTGATAACTTGAGGAACCTGCCATTTTTACACACTTCTATATCCGTTGAATGTATAGGTTGAGTAGAAATGAAGGGAAGGAAGAGAAGATTATATAGATAGAAATTAAAAATGCAATTATACCACCTATATGTAGGCTAGCTGGAGTTTCTCTCTCTTTATTTATTTATATATAGATTTATTTATTTTAAAAAACCTGTGTTTGTATAGGTAGTTGTGATTGTGGCTCAAATCTTCCTTAATTTTACATTGAAGAATGATTTAAACGCCCTTTATATGTCGATGATAAGCTTCTCATCAAGTTTTCTTAAAAACTAGCAAATTAGGTCTTTTATAGTTAGATTCTCAAGACTAAATCGATCATGTTCTTTATGGAATTGTGACTATAAATCATGAATTGCACGATGTACATCTCTACTAGGATGTGTCTTAAGAGTTAATAGAAGATTATCTAAAGACTCCTTACTCAAATCATCCTCAGTAAATTGTATTTTATCTTCGTGATTTACAGATACCATTCCTAAAGAACGACGTGTTGGATTACAAATCTATCTGGCATATTTGTGACAAACTTTTAGTCGTTTTGCATGACATTTCTTTGCAAAAGTACTTTTATTTGTTTCAGGCATGTATAAAATAAAAGAATTGGAGGACTCGCCTGATAATCAGACCTTTGCTTCAATCAGCCAGCGAATATCTTTACGAATTTCATGATTCATTAACAACCTCAATCTTGCACATCTAGCACGGTTAATTTTTGTAAACGCATTATGAGGCAGAGTGGGAAAATACTTTTTTAATTTTTCAAGAGTGGTGTCAATTTTCAAATGAGAATTGAAGAAGAGATTCAAAAAGTGAGAAAGAGCAAATAATAGCATAAATATATACACAGATATGAGTTATTATGAGAAATTGAAAGAATCGACTTAAGTCACAAAATACCATTATTCGCCATTTGACTAGGGTAAGAGAGACTAGCAAAATAAAAGTGACACCAAAACAAAACACAAAACAATGTGAGAAAAAGAAAAATTAATCTTTATATATAGGATCACTCAATTCAATAGAGTCATTTTCAATTGAAAAATTTTCAAAGTAAACTTTCAAATAATGTTCATTTACCTTGAAAACATTGTCATTCTTTAAATTATTGATATTATAGGCCCCATATAGATACACATGTTTTACAATGAAAGAACCACTCCATCTTGATCTTAGTTTTATAGGAAATAAATGGAGTCGAGAATTATAAAGTAAGAGTTTTTGACCAATATTGAATGTTTTTCTTAGTATTTTTTTTGTCATGAAACTCTTTAATTCTTGCTTTATGAATTCTTGAATTTTCATATGCATCATTTCTAAATTTTCATATGCTTCATTTCTTATTTTCTCAAACTTATTTATTTGTAATTTTCATAGTTAACTAACATCATCAAGGTTTAAATAAAAAGCTTTAATAACCTAATAAGCTTTATGTTCAAATTCCATAGGCAAGTGACAAGATTTTTCATAGACTAGTATATAAAGTGACATCCCTAATAATGTTTTATAAATAATTTGATAAGCCTAGAGTGCATCATTAAATCTTAAAGACCAGTCTTTCTTATTAGGATTCACTGTTTTCTCCAAGATCTGTTTGATTTTTCTGTTAGCAAGCTCTACTTGTCCACTTATCTGAGGGTGATAAGGGGTGACAATTTTGTATGTGATTTCATATTTATTTATTAAAGATTCAAGTGACTTGTTGCAAAAATGTGTTATATCATCACTTATCATGACTCGAGGGATTCCAAATTGATTCAAAATATTTTCTTTCAAAAACTTTATCATTGTTTTGTGATCATTGTTTCAACTTGAAATTGCCTCTATCTATTTTGAAACATAATATACTATAACTAATATATACAAGAAAACAAATGATGGAGGAAATGGACCCATGAAATTTATACCCCAACAATCAAAGATCTCAATGACAATAATAGGAACCCCAACAATCAAAGATCTCAATGACAAGAATATGATTTAAAGGCATCGTGTGATGTTTTGAAATAGATTCTAACTTTTGATAATTTTCACAAGTTTTGTAGAATGCATGTGAGTCCTTGAACATGGTAGGCCAGTAAAATCCACTTTGTAAGATTTTTGCAGTTGTCTTTTTTTTATGAGAAATGACCCCCACATGCTTCAAAATTACAAAATTTAATGATACTACTTACCTTATTGTCAGGAATATATTTTTAAAATATTTGATCAGAATAATATTTGAATAAACAAGGGTCATCCCAATAAAAGTTCACTTCATTCAAGAACTTTCTTTTATCTTGGGTACTTCAATGAGCTAGCAATGGTCCTGAAATAAGAAAATTAACAATATTAGCAAACCAAGGTAATGTAGAGATAGAAAGTCAAGATTCATCGAGAAAGTACTTCAATGATGCTGGTTCAGTCCAAACTGGAACGTTATTCGGTAATTGGATCATAACTAAAGTTATAGATCTTGGATTTAGGTCTGCTTTATATGGATGAAAAACTAAGGCATAGGTCTAAAACATTCATGGGAATGCACGACTCAATTCTGTTATTTGAAAGTTCAAATCTTAACAACACTGGAGAAGTCTGAATCTGTCCTGCAGCCTAGATACTATTCAGTGTTTAACCCATATCTTGAGTTCTAGAAGTCCAAATGACTTAAATTTTTTTTGGTTGGAAATCTGAGACAATTTCCTAAAACTTTCATGAATCAAGCCTATTCAAATTCTAACATCAGTAATGATGTTTTGTTCAGATAAGAAGATAAGGATTGTCACCAAGTTAAGATGTGACCACCCACTCAATAATTAGTCAAGAAATCAATAATTTCTAATTTTGGCCTATAAAAGGAAGCATTTGCTATGCATTTAGATATCTTGGTTTTCAGATTAAGATCATGTTCTTGCTTTCTTTCTTTATATTTTGTAATGCTTAAGTTTTGCTTTCATTAATATCTTATTTATGCTTTTCATCATAATTATGCTTTTTTTTTTGTTTATTTATGTTTTTCTTCTTCATTATGTTTAGCTAAGTTTATTATGTCAAGTTGAAAAGAGTACACCAATGATATAAGAATAAATATAATATAAACTCAATATACTTCAATGTTTGATACTAACATGTTTTGTATTTATTATCTTGTTCACTTTTAATACTTTGCTTGTTAAATGATTAATCTAGATTTATATTATATAATGCTTGATACAACAAATACTTGGCACTTTCATAGCCCAACAGTATGGTATAACCTATACCTGTGCTTGAAAGGAACTTGATTTGTTGTTAATATAAGTTATAATCATGAATACCTGACAACATTTACAAGTATTAAAATTATTTGAATAAGATAACTAATGTAATCATGTTAACAATTTATAATTTGATTGAAACCTTCTTTGTGCATGGTTTCCAGTTAAGTAATAAAAACAATTTATACTATACTTGTTTGAAATATTATTAGTGGATCCTCTAACCTTTACATTTATTTTTATTATTGTTTAATCCTCATATTAATCTTTCATTTCAAAGTTCTCTTTAACTTCTTCTTATAAATATTATTATTGTTGTTGTTGTTGTTGTTGTTGTTCTTATTATTCTTATTCTTATTATTTATAATTTATATGGTTAACTTCCTTATGGTTTGACTCCGGTTTTATAGGGTTATTTATTACTTTGACATTTCTATACTTAGGGGAATATATTAATCTTTTGGTCGTGTCAGATGTGGAACACCAAAGTTATAAAATCGAGATGTCATTTAGGTTATTTATGTGTAAATGGATCTAAATATTAACTAACAATATTTCATTATTTATTCAAGAACTAAAAATAAAAAAGGATCTCTTCTAGACATGTGAATATATATATAAAAGGTTCAATTATGGTTACATTGATAAGAAGGTGATTGTGGTAGCAAAGTGAATATGAGTACTTTGCATACATTGATGTGCTAATTATGATATAATTGGAATGGATACGAGTATTTTATATATCAAACTTGTGATGATAGTAATGAAATTGTAACAGCCTTGATTTCCAACATCATTTTTCTCGATACATTGAAAGTTTCAACTATTTTTTTATATACTGGTTCTATCAAATTTCTATTGAAATTTCGGTAGAATCTTCTCTATACCGGTAAGTCTCAAATTATTAACAAAATCATATTACATTTTCAAGTTTAATTTACATTCTAATTCAATTAAATAAATATTAATTCAGGAGTTGATACTTAATATTATAAGTGTAATATTAAGTGTTTGTGCATAAAAATTACATTTTCAAGTTTAATTTACATTCTAATTCAGTTAAATAAATATTAATTCAGGAGAGTTGATACTTAATATTATTATAAGTGTAATATTAATTCAGGAGTTAATACTTAATATTATAAGTGTAATATTAAGTGTTTGTGCATAAAAATTAAGTAATTGTAAATACATAGTGTTATTTCATGGGCCGTAAGTAGAATTAGAATGTGAAAATATGATGGTATAACTACTAGTTAAGTATGAAGTTACATAATAATAAAATAATAACGACAATGGTTGATAAGAAATGTCTGTAATATATTTCCTGTAATGCTGCCAAGGATGAGCATAGGATAGCAGTAGCTATATATATAAACAATTTATAAATTATCTTCTTCTTTTTTTATATTCCGATTGTTTTTTATTATATTCCGATTCTTTAATAGATGAAAATAAAAAGTTATAGGGACAAACACGAGGATAAAAAAAGAAAAAAGGAAAATTCAAAGCAACAAATTTTAATTAAAGAAAAGTACCTGAAAATCTAACTGTTAAATTTCTAAAATGTGTGAATAATAATTAAGTGTTTCAATTTTGATTAATTTAACATTCATTGAACCTGACCACCCCCCACAATACAGCGACACCTAATAGCACCATCCTATCTTCATAAGGAGGGGAAAAAAAGAAAGCTGTTCATGAGAGTTATATTTTAACCCATCAACTTATTATTTTAAATGTTATAAATTTTAAGGTAACTAGAAAATTAATTAATTATTAATTTTAAAATTTTAAAAAAATTAATTAAAATATACATAAATTAACCTACACATCTATTATTATTTAAAAAAAAACTATAGTAGTCTATGACTTCAAATCCAATTGCACAAAACTAAATTACTTTATATGAAACGAGTTAAATCAATTTTTTTTAAAATAAAAAAAAGGTTTAGATTATAATAAATTTTTTTATTATTTTTATTAAATTTGATTTAGCATATTAAACTTAAAAACTCTTGAATTGTTTTTTAATTATTTTTTATTTAATAATATAATAAGACATATATTCATAAAACTAATAATTAATTCAATATCTGGATTTTTTTTAAAATAGCGTTTTGTAAATAGAAATCCATTATGGTTTTAAAAATAAATTTAAATAAAATATTAAAACATTAATTATTGATATATTATGGTTTTAAACATAAAATTCATTTTTACCTTTATATTGTTTTGTCTTTATATAATATGTTTTAAGCAAATAATCATTAAGTTAGTGAAAGATTTTCTTATTTATTTTTTATGTAAATTTAGAGGAAAAAAACATCCTATCAAATAGATACAAATTACTTTGGTTAATTAGTTTTGTTAATTGATTTAAATTTCAAAAAATTATATAAAATAAACTATAATCTATTTTTATTAATTGATTTTCTTCAATATTCACATATAAAGAAGACTTCTAATAAATTATATATGTAAAATAAATTTTACAAAAACTATATTTTTTAAAAAATAGAAAGGAATAAAAAAAAAATGGATGGGGAGATCAGACCTCGGCCTAGAACAAATAGTGTTGATATGTTGTTTAAGTAGATAATGATTATGCAGCTCTCTTTGCAGAGGACCTCGCCAACTTATGAAAAATTATTCTTTATGGAAAATTATTCTGGGTTGTTTGTAAATATAGGTATGGTTTTTTTTAATATTTTTTTTTATGTTAAAATATATTAAAATAATATTTTTTATATTTTTTAAAAATTATGTTTAAACTCAGTTCATTAAAATGATGTAAAACATAACAAATAAATAACTTGTAATAAAAAAAATTAAATTTAAAAAAAATATAAATACAACCAGATTTCTAAACATTGCCTTTAAACTTCTACAAAAGTTATCAATAACAACCATATTTCTAAACACTCCCTTTAAACTTCTACAAAAGTTATCAATAACCATATAAAATTATATTTTGAAATTGTTTTTCACTTAAAAAATATATGCAAACACTCCTAAAAGACACCTTCAACAATAAGTCAAAAAAATAATAATTCAAGATGTAAGTTTATAAATCTAAAATTTTAAATTCATGGATCTCCCAAATTAGTTTCTTGATAAAATTATCAAGACGAGAGCTTCGTTTTAATAATAATGTAATGTAATAAGACAAGACAAGATTAAAAAATTGGTGCCGCCCCCAATGCTCTCACCTTTGGAATGCCGTCATCTCTACGCACCCTGGATGTTTTTACTATATTTTATCATTTCTGAAATTACATATTGGCCCAGATTATATAAATAAAATTACAAATAAATACTTCTGTCTTAAATATATTTATTCAAGTTTAAATCTTTATTTTGAGAATTTATCACGACTAACAGAAGTTTCGTGTTTTAGTTAAGCTATTGTTTTCAGCCTTCGAATTAGTGCTTTCTAAAATTTATTGGGTAATTAATACTTTCACGTGATTAAATGTTACAATTTCATTAATGTGCCATAATTATCTTTATTATAAAAAAGCTATTATTGACTGTCTTCTATAATAAACTTTAATCCCTGAAATTATTAACATCCTATAACTGCTAAACATAAATCTTAAGGTTGTTTTGGTCTCCTTCCACTATTTGTTAATCTCACTCCTTATTTTGATATATAGAGCAAAATCCAGCCCTCTCATACTTTTTATAGAAATCTTAATACCTTTCTATTTCTTTGAATATCAAATAATAAAAAACTCTAAATTAAATATAAAACAATTGAAAAGTAAATTAAAATTAAAAAAGCTATCTTAATATTTTTCTTAAGTTATTACAGAGCAACGAATATCACAAATGAATATTGATTTTTGATTATCACATTATATTAAGGTATATTTACTGCAGGAAGATGTTTTATAAGCTAATTATATTTGTTTTGTGATATACAAAATTCTACTATGTAATTTTTAGTTTTTACTTGCTATGTGGCCATGGTGCAATTGTTGAAAAAGCTTTTTTTGACCAAAAAAATTATAATCACAAAATGAAAATTTTATGCATGAATTTAATAAATATTTCAAGAATCTTCTCTATATCAATGGGCCTCGGTATGTTGCAGGATGGATTAATCATTAGTTTTTAAGACAAATAAAATATATAAACATTAATAATGTGTTTTCTAAGAGTAAAAAAAAAATATAATCATAAATTCAATATCTAACACATATTAGATTACATTTGTTTAAAAAGTATTGGTAAACTTGAGTTAATGAATTAAATTTATGATTCGAATTATAAGATAATTCTATAAAAAATAAATAGAAAAAATATAATTTTTAATTTTTTAATAAATTTAATATTGAAGGATTAAATAAGAAACAATAATATTGAGTTAAAATAAAAAAAAAACATGAAATAATTTAGGTTAACCTGTAAAATTTATAATTCATGTTATATATCTAATTAAATCTAAAACTTTTTATTTCCAAAACTAGTTTTAATTATACACCAACCAAGAGCATGTGATTTTTTTAATCCATAACAAAAAAAAATAATATTTTTCAAAGAAGAAGAAATAAAGGTAGCTTGTGGGACTATAATAAAAACAAGGCTAATTTAAAATAAAAAAGGCTTTTTTTACACAAAATAGACTTTAAAATATTTTTAAAAAAAGGATGAAATGAAATATTTTTTTAAAGTGACAGGGGTTGAAAATTCCATGGTTATAAAATTCAAACTAACTCAATAGGTTCACCTTTAATCCAAACTTAAACTAGGCCAAATTTAAACAAGTAAAGGAAGTAATTGCCTTGACATGACTTATTTAAAGTCAGGTTTAATATTTAATTTGGATAAAATCTAGTTTGAAATCAATTGAATTTTTTTTAAAAAAACAACATCATTTTAATTTTTTATAAAAAAATAAAAAAATAAATTTATTTTTTTGATTAATCTAATTTAAACTTCCAAGTCTCTTCATGAGCCTTGTTATGGGTATGTTTAAAAGCCTTGTTAAGGGTTGTGTTTAATAATTATAAAGAGTATATGTAACACACACACATAAAAGGTTAGGTGTGTGTGCCAATCCATGAACTTGGGTAACACAAATAATCTAACTAGGATGACACATCCACATAAAGAGATTTAGCTTAGTGTGACACTATTTTTTTTTTGTTGAAATAATAGAGGATAAAGAACACACCGTTCGACTTTTTTCTCTATAAAAAACACAGATGACATATTGTTGACATTAGTGGATGACACACCTTTTATGTAAACAAATGATATGTCATTTGCGTGTCCAAAATTCGGTGACCATTTGATCACCAGAGAATTGGGGTAATGGGTTTTCAACCAAAAAATATTCTTTTTATAATCATTTTGTTTTACTAAAAATACATAGTAAACAATCTAAAAACCTAAATAAAATTATTTATACCT
The DNA here is from genome assembly GCF_000495115.2 of Populus euphratica. Lineage (NCBI taxonomy): Eukaryota > Viridiplantae > Streptophyta > Magnoliopsida > Malpighiales > Salicaceae > Populus > Populus euphratica. The sequence goes on from NW_011499966.1 coordinate 356,650, forward strand.
TCAAATAATTCAAAAATCAATCTAAAAATATACAATCAACTTGAAACCAAAAAACTTCCCGAAATTAAACATACTTTCCTCGATAATGTTAGGGTGAAATAATACCGAAGTTAAACTCTCTTCATAAAATAAAACTTGTTGATATTAAGAAAAAACTTCCCGAGATTAGACATACTTTCCTTGGTAATGTTAGGGTGAAATAACACCGAAATTAAACTCCCTTCATAAAATAAAACTTGTTGATATTAAGATGATCAATTTTTTTCATTGTTGGAATTGACTTCAACAATGATTTTTTTTCTACCATTGGAATCCAACAATCACATCCCAAACTAGGGATTAAAAAATAAGAAAAGTAAGTTTTGGGTTGTAATTGATTTTTTGAAAAATATAGTGATTGGCAAGGTTGAAAAGTGAAAGTAAAGGGATGAAAATGAATATTTTACTAAATTCTAGATTAACCATATGTTTTCTCTGTTTTTTACTCTTTGGTCTCCTATCATTTAATTTTTATGTTCTTAACAAATTATTACCAATTGGTCATCAAAGTTGGCATGGAAAGATGCAATTGAAAAAAACATTTGAGAACTAAATTAAAAAAATCATAATTCATATATTACACTGCTACAAGAAAAGGTTGATGCCTTTTAATCTCAATGAAAGAATTCTTTTTCAGTTTATAAGAATATGGAGTGGGATTAACAAGTTGTTAAGTGAAAATAACACTATCTAAGTCATAATAACTAATTTAATTTTTTAAATCTAACTTGCATGATAGCAAGTGAATTTAACACTTAATAACTTAAATGCCATCTGCATTATATTGGATCAATAGAAATCAATTTTCTCCTATATTTTTCAATCAGTAAACGTACATGGAACAAATTAGTTTCGTACATACTTTGCAAAATTAATTACGTGATCCATTATTTGATAGCATATTAATTTATTAGAACAGACGTGTAGATTATCAACATAGCTGGAAAGAATTTCGACGAACCATGACACTCTACCGTATGATAATTTTTTAAAAGTTGAATAATTATCAACATGGTTAAAAAAATAAATTCAATGAAACCAAATCAACCCAAATGAAACCTGCCACTGTGAGGAATCTATTAACACTAAATTAAACCATTTTATCTCCAAAATTGAGAGTTACGATGATATAAAATTTTAAATCTAAAAAATTCAAATCAATTTTAATGTTTATTGATTATTTAGAAATAGTTTTTGAGGTTATATTTGAATTTAGAAGGATTCATTGTGTAAAAAAGGAGAAAAGAATTGTGAGTTACCGTCGAAACCTACTAGGTTCAACAAAGAAAACAACTTGAATGATGCATCATCTGCGAGATACAAGGTTCAATACTGAGCCTTGTTTTGCTATTTTATATATGTAACCAACAATTTATAGAAGTAATCAACACTTATGTAAACTGGCTTCCATTCATGTTTTGCTAGATTCTTTCTTTGCAAGGATGATTTGGGACCAACTAATTTAAGCCTGAGTATATGGACATGTTAATGGCATCGGACTACGTGATTTACTGGGCCAGAATCTTCGACGCAAAGAGGAAGTTGCTGGTGTGGAATTTGATTTCGAGAACAGCTTAATTGTTCGCTGCTGTGGCGCTGGAGGATGAGGGCATTACTCGATATTTCTCAGCCTTCAGCAGCGGTTATTGCTTATGCTAAAGAAATCATGAGACCGCGCGCGCTCTGTTATTGCTAGCTAGCTAACTTTGAGCAACCTGGGGTCAAGAAGACATAATTGCTTCTTGACTGTTATCCTCCATGTCGCCAAGTTTAGATCTTCGTGTAACAGGGCGAGCAAAGTAAACAAACCTGTGCGGCTCGACTAAGGCTTCAGGTCAGGCCTGGGCTTGAGTTTACTATAAATAATTTTTTGGGCTATAAGAGATTATTTATTGTTAATTTAACTTTGGACTTGGAGCTAGATCATGGATAATTATTTTTTTTTAGTCCATATAATGTTTATTATATCAATGTAATTTTTATATCGATATATTTCTAGATCATGGAGAATTATTTTTTTTAGCCCATATAATGTTTATTTACTTTTTTTTTTAATTTTTTTCTTTAAAATTAACTCTTCATAGCCTACACAATCATTACTAGAAATTTAATAAATACAAATAAAAATATCAATGTAATTTTTATATCGATATATTATGGTGAATTTTACTAATATAATTTACAATTGCAATATCCATCAGTAAACATTGATGGAAACATTATGTTGATATATATTAAGAGAATTGCAATAAAAAAAAGAAAGAATAAAAAAGTTGAAAAAGTATGATGACTTGTAACTTTTACCGACAATAAACCCAATAATAAATTTTATCCATAAATATACTGATGTAAATAATCCCTTGGTATATACCGATGAAATTATGAATGATATTGTTGTACAAGAAGATTCATAACGACAAATCGTACGGTGACATGACACTTGTTGTCGATGAAATGCTTGATGTAATAATTTTATCGGTAAATTCATCAGTAATATTTAATTTATGACATGAAAATCGACTCTCATTTTCCCCTCCTCCGTTTCTCCTTCTTCCTTATGCATTTTGTTTTGCAACAAACAACCACCCTTCCTTAATCTCAATACAATTCAACCTCCCATAACAAATCTGGCCACCATGACATTTTGTTTGTCAGTAGTTGTGTTCTGATTCAGATTTTATTAAAGATTCTCCACCTTAAGTAAGCAAATCTTCTTCTTTTTCTTTTTTAGTTTGAACATAATTTTAAAATGTTATTATCTATCTTTTGTTTGGATATTTACTTGTTTCCTGGTTTTTAATCATACAATTTTGTTGTATGGATTTATGATTTATAGATGTTATATGGTTTGTTTTAGATTTTATAAAATTATATTTGTTTGTAAATTGATGAAACTTATGTCAAATTTCTAACTTTGGTGTTTTGTAATGAAATAAATAATAGCTTATTGATGAGTTCATTTTATATTTTATCAATTTTATTGTTTAGTTGTAATTTTCAATAAATATGTAGAAATTTAAATTTATATAAATATATAATTGATAATGAATTAAGAGAACTATTAAAATAGATTGAATAAAATTGAGTTAAACTAATATTTTTACAAATTTATTTAGTTGACATAGTTAATTAGTACATTTTGTCATCATTATTTAACTATGTTTGGTATAAGTAACGGATGATCATTCATGAATGTATCGAGATTCACTTTAAGAGTTATAGAGGATGGGTTATTGTAACATGGATCATTGTTTTATTAATTATACACTATCTAATCTGAGAAATATTAGTGGTGACAGTATTAGATATTCTTGTAAGAAATGTAAGAATAAAAAATTATCGATCTAGATGTTGTAACAAATCATCTTTAATAAAAAGAGTTTATGGAGAAATACTTATGTTGGTATATACAAGGAGAACCATAAGTTCCTCATGATACCAGAATAGATAGGATGGTTGGGTTAACTTCTAATACTAGCAACGTGCATGAAGTTGTAAATGAAAATAATAATCCTTATAGGAATATGATTATGAATGCGATGAAAATGAATCAAGTTCATGTTGGTTGATGTTGAAATATAGATGAAGAACCTAATGCAGATGCAACCAGATTTTTTGATCTTTTGAAAGATTTTGACGAACCATTATGAGATGGTTGCACAAATCATATTAAGTTATCTATCATTGCATGGGTATTCACTATCAAGTTGGATAAAAGATTGAGTGATGCCGGTTATGACAGAATTGTCGAATGAGAGAAAAATATTTTACCTGAAGAGAACAAGCTGAAAGAGAATTTCGATACTATTAAGTCTATGATGAAATACCTTAGTTTAGAATACCAAAAAATTAACTTGAGTCTAAACTTTTGCGTTGTGTACTATCTTGAAAATACAGAGTTGATCGAGTGTAAAATATAGGTGTATTCTCATTATAAACCTAAAACTAACAGGGAAAGATTGTTTTCATATATAGAAAACTTAGATATTTCTCAATCACACCTAGACTACTAAGTTTATTCATGTTACCAAAGACCCCTAAGCATATGATATGGCACCAATCACATGATGTGATGGATGGAGTTATGGTGTAAAGCCTAACAACACTTTAATAGTATGCATCTTTAACTTTTAGTGGAATTAAAAAACATGCGTCTTGGGTTATATAAGACAAATGTAATACATTTAAGTCATTTATTGCTCCTTAATCTTATTGGCTAGTGATATTCATGATTTACAACTTGCTACTAGGGATGTGTATAAGGTTGATGTTAATATTTTTATTTACGATCATACCCAATCTTGATAATTTGGGTCAGAATATAGATGTTTGTTTTCAATTGTTGATTAATGAGTTGAAGCAGTTGTGGTCATTCAGGGCTTTGACTTATTATGTATCGAGGAAACAAAATTTTTTAATGAAGGTAGTTTGTATATTGACTATCAATGATTTTTCTACTTATAGAATAGTTTCTGGTCGGAGCACGCATGAAAAACTAGCATATTTATACTATATAGAAAATAACAAGGCATTCACATTAACAAACAATGATAAAAAATCTTTTTTCTATTACCATAGACGGTTCTTGCCAATGAATCACAAGCATAAATAGAAAAAGAAGCATTTCTTTATTGGTAGAGTTAAAAGAGATGTTAAGCTACTGCTTCTTTTGGGTAAGGAATTATATGATGTGGTGTTGAAGAATGATGACATTATGTTTGGTTTTTAATTTGGTAAGTAAAAGTTTTCTAGTTTTGGTTTGACTCATAAGTAGGATAAGTGAAGTATTTTCTAAGAGTTTTCTTATTGGAAGACTAAACTTCTCTGCTATAACCTTGATGTGAAGCACATTGGAAAAAACATGTTTGAGAACATTTTCAATATGGTTATGGACGTGAAGGGGAAAATAAAGAACAACATCAAGACTAGAATAGATATAGCTTTGTTTCGTTAATATAAAAATATGAAGTTGGTTTATGTTAGGTCACAAGTCACAAAGTCCGAAGTCAGCTTCACTTTAGATAATAATGCACAATTACTTGTCTACCAATGATTTAAAAGTTTGTGTTTTGTTGATGGGCTTGCCTCGAACATATTAAGGATGATGAATTTAAAGGATTGCAAATTGTATGGATGAAGAGCCACGACTGCCATGTCTTTATGTAAATACTCATTTCATTAGCTTACTGAGATTTATTATCAAAAGGGATATAAGATGTACTTATAAAGATCAATTATATTTTTTTAGAGATATATGCTCCAACAAATTATAGGCACAACACTTGAAAAGGATTGAATTAAATATCATCAAGCCAATATACAAACTTGAGATAATATTCCCTCTATTCTTTTTTGACTTGATGCAACATTTACCCATACATTTATAGTTAGAGGCAAAAGTTGTAGGCCTAGTCCAATATAGATGGATGTATCCATTCAAGAGGTTAAAGATTACACATTCATCGTAATTAATTTTTTTTTTATCTTTCTTTGCATGATTCAAAACATTCTTTTAATTCTATGCGGGTACTTGTTGAACTTTAAGAGAAAAGTAAAAAATAAGATGTATGTTAAGGTTTCATATATAGGGCTTTTATTGTTGAAAAGATTTCAACATTTGTCTCATACTATTTTGAGCCTCAATTGAGAACAAAAATCAATCATTTTCTAAGGCATGACGATGGTGGAAAAATGCCTTCAAGAGAGAACTTGTCAATATTCTCCTATCCTGGATGACCCGTACCAAAAAATGATGTGAGGAGAATATATTTGTTTGAGATAAAATTTAGACAAGCACATAATTATGTGTTATTTAATTGTGATGAATTGAGATCTTTTATTCAGTAAATATACTACTTAACATGTCATTATTTTTCAAATAGTTTATCTCTTATAACATCATAAACTAATACATTGTTGAATTTCTTGTAGGTAACATCATCAATATTTACTGTTCTAAGACTCACAGTTGACTAAATCTTAAAATTTTTTTATTACAAGATGAACAATTCTCCACATGGTTTTGAAGATATGTAAGTACTGTTTAATTAATCTTATATCTTGGGATATTTAATTTTATTATATATTTCTCATTAACATATTATGGTTTGAATTTATGTACCAAGTTTATCAATTGAGAATGAATTTTAGTGTTACTTTTTCTTTACTAAATCTGAGTCTTGAAAGCAAAGTGAAGTGTTACAATAGATATTTCATCAATGAACATGTGTTTCATACTGAATAACATGGGAATGATAAAAAAAACATATAACATCAGAGTTTTTGTAAAGGAATTAACTTCTAATGAGTTTGGAATTGACTATTATGAAAAGTTAGAAAAGGTAATTGAATTGTAATATCATAGTGAATAGAGTATAGTTTTTTTACTTAAATGTTATTGGTACGACACCATCGATAGAGGAATCATAATAGATCACTATTATGATTTGGTCAAAATTAACTTAAAGGCTAGACTCCGCAACGTCGATGATGTCTTTGTTTTCTTTAAGTAATGTCATCAAGTTTATTACTTAAACACTTATTCCTTTAGAAATGATCATTCAAGAGTTGATTGATTATTCGTAGTGAAAACCAAACCCAAAGGTCGGGTCGAGGTTTTTCAAGATAGGAACGATGAATTAACTATGAGAGATGATGTCTTTCAACTTGGCAAGTTAGTTGATTTACATTGAGTTGTTTTGTCTAATGACTTAAAAGAAATTTCAAATTTTCACATCATTGATAATATTTTTATTGATGTCAATGCTAAGGGATGTTTTGAGCTCTAGGGATAAATAAAAGTTGACGAAGATGATGGTAGTGATGAAAGTAATATAGAAGATTGTGGTAGATATGAAGACGAGTCGATTGACGAAGAAGAAGACAATTCTGATTAATTTGTACAACATGAATTTGCAAATCCATAAAATATAATGTTATATTTATGGACAAAATTTACTTCAATGTAATGACAATGATGTTAATATATTATTGAATAACAAAGAAATATTTATTTTATTATTGTGATGTAAACTGGTGTTATTGTATTATCTATGAAACTATAAATTTAAGTATTGACAAAATGGATAAATAGAGAATACAGATAAAATCTAGAATCAGACATTGTTTAATACTAATAGAAATATTGACGAATGTATCCATCAGTATATTTTAGTGGTAATGAGAACTATTCCCATTCTCTTTGGCACAATTCATGGTATTAATTACATATGGATATATCGATATAATGTTTTCATCAATATATTCCAATGGCAATGAGTATTGTTTCCCTTCTCCCTAGTATTGTTCATTGTGTTAATTACACATGGATATATCGATGAGATGTTTCCATTGGTATATTCCAATGGCAATGAGAACCATTTCCTCTCTTCCTGGCACTATTCACTTTTTAAGGTAGTGATAATTAATGTATTTTTACCAATGAAATCGCTAATAGAATAGGAATTTCAATGTGCTGATAATTAATACCTTTTATTACTGTGGTAATTATTCTCTCGTAGAATCAATATTAGAATGTGAATTCTAATGAACTAATAATTAATGTTCTTTCTAACTATTGATTGCTTACTCTTTTACCGACGAAATCCCTTATGAAATGAAAAGATATTGGTAATATTATGATGAGTTTTTAAAACTTTACGTGTGAATTAACAATTTTACTTTGACTTTACAAATGAAATCACCAACAAAAATTTTCAAGATATTAATTTTTTTTTCATTAGTAAAACCTCATATAAAATACCATGAGTATAATAGATAGAGCTTTATCTCCTTCATTCTTTTTCTTTTATCCTTTCTCTATGTTCTCTTTTTTTTTTACTCTTGTTTTTGTTCACGACTCGAGCCGAAATCAAGCATCATCTTCTCTTCTCATACTAAGAAATGTTGTCTTTCTTTATTTTTCTCCTTATTTTTCTATTTTTCAGGATTTTTATCAATACCTTTTTATCTATTTTGTTTTTGTTTATTATTTTTTGTTTAATTCTCAGCCAACAATAAGCACATGATAAAGGTAAGAATTTTTCATTCCTTTTTCATTATTAGTGTTTTTTGTCATTATTTTTGTTCAATTTTGTGTTGAATTTTTGTTGTTTTTGAAAAAAAATTTTAAAAAAATATTTTTAGTTATTTTTTTTTCCAATTTTGTTGTTCAATTTCAATTTTTTTTTATTTATTTTTTAAAGATTTTTAGTTATTTTTTGTTTCCAATTTTGTTGTTCAATTTCAATTAAATGTATGATAATTTTAATTATTATTTTTAATTTTTGGTAATTTATATTTTTTTTTGTAAATTTAGGACTAAATATATTACCACTTGAAAATATGAATTTTGTGCAAAATTGAATTATTCTAATTTGGTGGAAGAAATTGAATAAAATTAACTGGTTTATAATATTTATGTTGTGTATTTACAAGTATAAAAATTTTAGGTAACCACTCATTTAGGAGAGGTGTTGCTATTTCTTTAAATAGAAATCATTTATTTTTTCATTAATTTTTATAGATGTCACAATGAAAGTCTATTGCTAATCATGAGGACAAGATCACTACTAGTTCTTCTAGCAGTGATTCTGTCAACTACGAGTAATTAGTTGTTGCCTATGAACATGCACTTGAGGCACATGCATCAACTAACGATGTAGGGTCATCAAGTGCAATGTCAAAATGTCAATGGGGGTCCTTTCATAGGAGGATCTATTTACCCATAAATACAAGGCTTAGTGGAAGGACAACCTTTCAATGTAAGAATGATTTTCTTACTTTCACAATGACATGTTTAATAATTTTTTAAATAATTTTATTTAAAAAATATAATTTCAAGTTTACAAACATTGAGGTTGTAAGAACAATAATATTTTTCTTTAAATTATCGATGAAAATTTCATTGTTTTAATAGATTTAGGTTTCAAAACATCTTAAATAAAAATCGCAAGTCAATGTATGATTTTTAAGGTCTAAGGTTAGTATTAACTTAATTTTTTTATTATGTTAATTTGGTTAGTTTATTGAAATTATTAAAATTTTTCTTGTATAATTTTTTAATATACAAGAAAATTTGAATGAGAGAGAGTTGGTGATAATGTTGAGTGGAGTGTTTGGGAGAATCATGATGCAACCAGGTAAGATTGAAATTAGGATAATTTTATTATTCTAAATATTAAAATTTTTCATTTACTAATAGATAATTTATTGGTAGTATATAGGTTGTGTGATTTTTAGTATGAGATGTAAAAGAAAAAAATAAAAATATATGAGAGAAAGTAAGCTTCTAACTTAGAATGATATGGTGGTTTGGAAATATTTTAGATTGTCACATATCTCAAAGGTTGTACGGTCTAACTACATTCAACACGTGATGTCCACATGTTTCACTCAATGATCATAGTCTAGTATAGAGAACCAACACTAAAGTGTTCACGGTTTTGTAACCATGCACACCAACAACTTCATTCTATTTGTTTCACATGTAAAACATAGGGTAATATTTTTTTTTATTAATTATATTTTTTGTTATTTTTTATAAATTTATTTAATTGGCTACATTTATATCTTATAAGTTGCGCTTCTTGAACTCGAGCCAAGCCTGATAGAACTTTTTGTTAAAATGTATGTGCGGAGTGATGAATGCCATAATGGGGTACAACAGTTTGTGGATAGCTAATGTCAGCACTTTGTGGTATGTTGGTTCTTAACTGTTTTTTTATTAAGTTATAATTTTCTTTAATTTGATGAATTTGTTTTTTCCTTCCAGGATACATATTACAATCGTTTGAAGGAGAAATATGAGGATGATCTTTTGATTCATCTGGATCTCGATCCAGATTTGTGTTTGAGGCAAGATCATTAAATGAACTTGATAGAAATCGAGTATACGAACTCTTTAACACTACGATTGAGAACTTGCCGATAGCCTGTAGTATTTTGACCATTGGACACTTACAATCGGTTTCAAGCATTCAAACTCTCAAGTTCGAGGTGATGTTAGACTAATGAATACATAATTAGACGGCTCATCTCAATGAAAAATATGAACGAATCATTGCGGATTATAAAGAACTCCACTGAGTAGTAATAGAGATAAGATCACATATGGGTGGTCCATGTGTTCCTTCTTATTTGCCCTACGATCCTAACATTAACCAGCCTCCTTCTCCTCTAGCACCACCTTTATTTTAGATTTATTCCTCCTCTTTTAGCGCCGCCTCTTATATCGATTTTATTGTATTTGAATGTATAAATGTTTAAATTTGAAATAAATATTTAATTTTTATATTCTTTTAATTATTTTTCTATTTTTTCTCAATATTTTTTTTAAATATATATATTTTAAAATATTATTGATGGGGTTATCGATGAACCACATCCATCAGTATATTTTAGAAAGTTGAAAAAGAATTACTGCAAATATCATTGCTATTGTTAACTCTTCGATGAAATTACAGATGATATTTCATTGATGATATGTTATATTTACCAACAGACAAATAAAAATACTGATGGAATTGCATACAATATTCCATTGATTATATGGCAAATGTCCCTAGGAAGAACTAACAGAATGAAGTGGCTAAAGTTTTTTGGCGTATTTTGTTTGTTTGTAAATATATCTATAAATTTATTACTGACAGACTCACCAATAGACCATAAATTACCAACGAGAGTTTTTTCGATAAATTGTTTCTATCTATGAGCTTGTTGATAAAATACTTATTGATAGACTATGAGTATAAACACCTATATATATTTCTGTTGGTAAAACTGTTAAATTTAGTAGTGAATTTTTAAGTTGTTTTTGCAACTCTTCAAAACGAAAAACTATGAAATTTAATTATAGTTTTTTGGAGGGTAATCAAAGCTAAATTATTTTGTTTCCTAAAACTCTCTATAAAAAAAGGTTTATAGATAATTATTTTCTCTAGCTCATGGAGTAAATCTAATTAACTTCTTCAGTTTTTTCAAAAAAATAAATCTTTATAAGTTAGATGGTTTGGACAATTTCCGCATCTCTGTAAAACAATATGCTATCAAGTTTAATTATAGTTTTATATAGGATAATCAAAGTTGTTATTGGAGAGAATTCCACTAGTTTTAGTCCTAAAATTCTCTATAGAAAGGGTTAAAGAAAAGTGTTTTTGGTTATTTTTTTTATAGAATATTTTCTTTAACTATTTTTCAGCTTTGCTCTTCTAGTTTTAAAGCTTCGTTCCCTCTTGTTATTTTACTCCTAAACTAGAGTTTAGGTTCCTCTTTTTATTTCACTCATAAACTAGAGTTTAGGTTTGGTTTCCATAAAGAGGTATTGAGTATAATGCCTTGATTTGTTTTTGACTTTGTTTATAAATACACCTACATAAGGTAGTGTTGTTGGAATTCTGATAGGTTTATGAAAGTAAATTCTTTTACACCATGTAAGGAATAATAAAGTTTTAAGAATAGATGATTAACACTTAACAACAACAATGAACTTTTAGATTTGTAATATTCTAAAAGGTTCAAAAAATAAGTATTTTATATGATTTAATTTTAATATAATTTCTATGTATAATTAATTTACATGTTATGATTGTATTTCAATCTTTTACACAAGTTTATATATTTGCTTAATTAGCATCCTAGTACTTTTCGTTAGAATTGTAAGTTTTCCATTTTCCTATAAATTTGTGTATTATAAACTAAATATAATTGCTCACTTATTTAATCATCTAGTATATTTTTTAACAACAAAATATCCATTACATATATATATATAATTATTATAAAATTATTATATTAGCAATAGAGTGTAATATAAAATTATTATAAAAGTGTCATCTGAAAGGTTAATATTTTGAATTGATATAATTATTTGATATGGTATTAAAATATTAATATTCAAGCAGTTAGTAATTTGTTGATAAAATTAAGTATAAGTTACTAATGGACTTGTGCATTGGAGCATTCTCTGGGATCCACTTCTTACTGTCAGGACAGCACTACAGCCAGCTGAGATAATATCCAGTTCTGATATAAATTTTAAGTACTTTAGAGAATCTACAGCTGGTGGGGTGAGATGGTTGTGAAAAGGGAATGTTTGAAATGAAAATAAAGTTGATGAAGATAAAATAATTAAATTGCTGTATTGAAAACTAATTGCGGATACCGAAGCAGAGCTGTAAAGGTTCTGCAACCTGAGCAAGAGAGCCTTAAGCTTTTTGGTTATGGCGTGCAGTATTCAATAAAGATGAAAAGAAAAATGAGGGCCACGCACAGTAATAAACTATAAATAAATAACCATAAATAAAGTGCTCCCTTGACCGGAAAACGACCATAAGATCGTGTAATTTGAGTTGCATGTTAATCATGATGAGCTGAGACGCAAATCCAGCATAATCTTGCTCTTTGCGAGTATCTTCCGGATAGGTAACTGTGTAAGTGGAAGCTAAAAACAGTAATAAATAAAAGAAAATACATGAATCAAAAGTTGCTGTTGATGCAACTTAGGCTTTATTTTCTCTTTAATAATAATTTTTTAGGACATTAACAAAACGTTAAAAGGATAAAAAATTCTATCTCAATAAAAAAATAAAATAAAAATATAAAATTACAAAAAAAAAGATGCATGTAATAAAAAAACAGGAAAATAAGATATAAGAGTGAGATTTTAAAAATATAAAGATCCAACAATTAAAATAGTGATTTCATCTAATTGAATATAATCAAATTATCAAATAAAAAATTATAGTTATTTTGAATTATCATTATGGTTTGGCACTGTCAAATCTTTTTCTAAATCTAGATATATTCTACTGCTTAATAAATATATCTATTAAATTATTTATATAATCTATTTAGAATAAATTTTCATTTAATTATAATAAAATCTCATCTAATGGAAGCCTATCTACAATCAGTAACACAAAAGTGGAAGGTTGTGTTCTGCATTTGCCCCACTTCCTTTGATCAATGGAATCTAACGAGCACGACAATGATTGCCACTCTCAGAAAATGCAGAGAAAATAAAAACATTTTTGAAGTCCTTGATGAACAAGCATCGCGGGCCTCACCCCACAAACAGATAAAAGAAGTGGCCCATCATTTGGCCGCCTGTAAACATTATCTAATGATATAAACAGAACAGAAAGGGAAATATGGCCGCTTTAAACATCAGAAACACATTGTTCCATGTACTCTCCAATAATGCAAATACAAGAGAAAGGTGGAGAGTCTATCCTTCAGTCGGCCACCTTGTTTTGGATGTAAGCAAAAAAGAAAGAAAGGGAAAGGTGGCCACGTTCTTTCCATGGAATATAAGTACTGAAATATAATTAGACATGTATATACATGTTAAGCATGGGATCCAAAATTAATTAAGACTATATACGCAATACTCCATGTACTCTCCAATAATGCAAAAATAAGAGAATGGTGGAGAGTCTATCCTTCAGTCGGCCACCATGTTTTGGAACTTTAGAAGATTATGCTGTCTGCAGATTTCTCTAATGGTAAGCATCAGCAATTGATTATGAAATATAATATTCAATATCTTATTTTATATTTAAATACTTAAGTTAAAAAGGCATACCTTGATCCATGGGAAATCTTTTGAAAAAAGAAATTTTGATAGTAAATTGATGAAGAAAATTGTGTTTCTAGATTATTTTAAGATATGTTTATAATGGAATCAAACTAACAGTTATAGGGTAAATAGATGATCAATTTTTTTTAATAAACCTCTTATATATCGCACACTCATCAAGTTTACAGTTATTATATATATAAAAAATTGATTCTCAAAATTGATTAATAAGATTTTATTATTAATATTTATTAAATTATTTAAGTACGTATTATCTCATTCATATAGATTACATCTTTTCTTCCACTTGACTCACATGACATTATTTTTCTCCATGGTTTAATAAATATATTAACATAGCATACATAGAGTAACGCTGAAACCTTATATATATATATTAATCACATCATATATCATAATTAAGAGAACTAAAAAGAGCCATGAACATCATCAATTCGACATAGTTTTTCCATGTCTTTATTTTTTAGACATTTTAATAATATTTCTTGTGGTTCATTAATTTTAGGTTCAATAATAATGTCTTTATTTTAGGGTGTATAATCATTTTTTTTGTTTTTTTATTGATAATTACTAAATTGTTTAATAATTTGGGTAACAATAATTTTAGAAGGTATGGAGAGCAAATGAACCCGTATCCTAACTTCTTCAATCTCCACATTGTGTGGTGTTTCTTTTCCACTAATTTCATAATTTTCAATGGACCTAGCATTTTTAATTTCAACAATTCTTGTGTTAAATTTATATCTTTTAGATTTTTATTCATAACTAATGACAACATTACTCATTGTTCTTAAGTCTAGTTTCTTTTCGTGTAGATTAATTACAAACTATTACTTCCACCGAGCAACCCCAAATATATAGATTATGAACTAGATTTTTACTAGTCTACAATTCATAAGGAACTTTCATAAATACCTTACTAGAAACCTTGTTTCAGAAATACATGGAAGTATGTAATGCAAATAAATGACTTAACAAACTATAAATTGTATATAATAAAATACAATTATGCATTTCTTCTAAACCATTCTATTATGTTGAACCTAACATTATGCATTGAGCACATATACCATGTTTTTCAAGAAATTTAGAAAATAAACCAGGACATTGTCTAATTTCATTATATCTTTTATAATATTTACCATCTTTATCTAACCTAACAACTTTAATTTTTTTTTAATCTATTTGTGGATGAGCTTCATTAATAAACAACTTTAAAGCATATATTGTTTGATATTTTTATACAACTATGGTCATTAATAAAGGTAACAAAATATTTTGCTATACTAAAAGAAGTAATATTAAAAGGTCACCGTATATTAGTGTGTGTGATTTTAAGAAGTTGTGTGCTTCTTACAGTTTTTCTCTTTGAGTGTTTGATTATTATTTTTTTATAATACAATCCGCAAAAATATTAAGATTAGTAAAATGCATATCTGGAAAGATATAATTATTTACCAATCTTTCTTTTTAGATCTTTTAAAACTTATAAAATAAATGGAATGAGTTTAATGATTTTAAGTCTCAATTCCTTCTAAATAACCATATTATGCAGTTCACGTTCATTTCATTTATCCTTTGTAATATTATAGTTTATTTAATAAAGACCATACTCGTACTCATGAGGCAATGAGTTGATGATAAACAATATAAAGGGAATTCTCATCTACATTTATCCTAAGAACTTAAGTCTTACTATAATATTTGTCATTTTAATAACATGCTGATTCCTAGCCAGTGATTTATCAATAGTTTGGGAACGCTCTCCACAATTATCATAAATTCCTTAGGACTTTTAATTTTGAAAAGAGATGACATGATATTATTAGTTGTATGTATTTTTGTAAATATTAGACTAAGCTTTTTTTTATTTTTTCTAAGATTTATAGAGATTTTTTTCTTCTAGTACCGCTAGTGTCACTAATAACAAGTTTCTCAACTTGAAATGTCAAATCAAGATCTAAAATACTTAGATTAAATTGAACTTGTTCACACCAATCTAAGAAATTTATCCCATTAAATATCGGAACAAATAAAACATGTAAATGAAAAGAAACATGAAGAGATACTTCGGGATTAATAAAAGTGCTCAAACATTAATGCTTTGAGTAAAATCTTGATATATCGATGTTCTTCTTTGAGCAATGCAATGATATACAAAAAATAACTATAATTATACTAATAAGATTTAGTAAATATACAAGTAACTATAATTATACTAATAAGATTTGACTTGATTTAGTAAATATATATATTCTGAATAGATAAATTTAATATCTTCAGAAATGTAATAAAAAATCTTGTTTGGTTATTTAAATATATAAACAAATCTAATAAAAAAAATCTTTTTTAGTAACAACCATGTTCAATAATTATAAGAACAAACCTTCAAAAAAAAAGAAAAAAAAAAGAAGGTGATCCTAAAATATCTTGTAACAATGAATTTTGATTTACCCATAAATAAATAATAATCATGACATTTATGAGCATCAAGGTTCATAGATAATTAAAAAAAAATATTATTCAATCTGGACATATTTAAACTTTGGTGATTAACAAATCATTCATATAATATAAATTGTAAATTGTAAATAACATACTCAAGCATAAATACCTAACCTATAATTATATTTTGTCATGCTCTTAACTTGATAATCATCATGCTTAAAAACATGTAAACAATAATTATTCTTATGTAAGAAATAGAATAAAATACTAACTGCGAAGACTCTTTTGGGACCTACGACAATAATTATCTTAAGACTGAAGACTTAAAATGATAAAATAAATACCACATGAGAAAAAAAAACAAATCATGAAGAATACTAAATTTCGTTGAATAGGATGTGAATTTGTTTGTTCATTTAGCCTAAATACATGTATGCTCCTTGTTGAAGTAATATTGAACTACTTGTTCATTTAGCCTATCCTTGTACAAGCCAGCTAGCTTTATATACATGTCCCTTGCGCCAAAGCACAAATTATTAGCAAAACACAAAACAGTATACTTTTTGTAATATTAAAAAGTGCGTGTAAGCTGGTCTGGATATTCACGTTAATCTAAAAAAAAAAAAAGTGTTTTGCTTTGT
>NW_011499966.1:373392-447068 GCF_000495115.2 Populus euphratica
GAGGCTAAATTACTTTATATTATTCATTAAAATAGTATTTTGTGTTTTTTTAATTGTTTTGTTTTTTAATTTTTAATTTTATCTTTTAATAACTCAATCTTTTGTTTTAGATTTTTTTTTCAATTTTATTATTTAACATTTGATTATTTTAGAAATTGTGCTTCATAATTTTTTTGTATTTTTTTGTTGGATTATATACTAGTTTTATAGATTTAGTTTCTTTTTTATTTTTTTATTTCAAACTTTAAAATTAGATTTGCTAGAAATAGGACTTCAGATTTTTGTTTTTTATGAAGTTATTTTTTGATCTTATAATTAAGGTTATAGGTTTAACATGTTAATTTAAGTTGAAGTGAGCCTATTTTTTTTTTTATCTAATTGATTTTTTTTTCTACTTTCAATATTAAATTGGTTAAAAACTGAGTTTTATAATATTTTTTAATTTTTTTTTATGAGATTATCCTAATCTCATTACCTAAGTTACAAGTCACAGGTTTAACAAGTTAACTATGATTGATTATGTTTATTTTATGATTTTGTTAACTTGAATATTTTTTTAATTATGTTGCATATTTTTTTTAAAAAATTCTTACATATGGTTATCATAACCTCAAAATCATGGTCACATGTTTAGGCCCTTTTTTATTGAATATATTTGATTTTTAATTTCACTTTTCAACAACTCAATTTTTTTATTTATTTTTTAATATTAGGCTATTTGAGAATTAGACTTTATAGTTTTTTTTTCTTCTAATTTATCTTTTATGGATTTATCTTAGTCTCATCAATTTTTTTTTCTCGATTTCAACTTTTAAAACTGTATTTGTTAGAAATGGATCTTCATAATTTTTTTCACTCTCCAATAATGTTTTTTTATTTTTTTTCTCAATTTAACTCTTCAACAACCCAATCTATTTTTTCTTTAGTTTTTTTTTTTCAATTTCAACCTTCAATATTATATTGTTTTGGGAATTATGCTTTATAATGTTTTTCCAATTTTCTTTCTATTAGGTTAGACACTGGTCTCATAGATTTAAATTTTGTTCTCGATTTCAATTTTCAACATTAGATCTATTGGAAGTGTTATTTCATTATTTATTTATTTTATTTATATGAATTTATAATGACTTAAATCATGGATTTAACAAGTTAATAAGGATTGACTTGTGTTGTTGTTTTTGTTATTTTTTCTAATTGATTTTCTTTTTTGATTTTCTAAATATTTTTTAATCAACCCTCTATGGTGTTATCTGGATTTCATAACTTAGGTAATAACTCATTTTTTGGTGGTTGACTATGTTTTTTTTAATTGATTTTTTTATTTTACCCTCCATCAATTCAATCTTTATTTTATTTTATTTATTTATATTTTTCAATTTCATCTTTCAATTTTAGATTGATTGGAAATTGAGCTTTGTAATTATTTTTAAATTACTTTCTATCTAGTTATCCTATTCTTATAGATTATTTTTATCTATTTCAACCTTTAACATTGAACTTGTAGGAGATGAAGATTTGTAATTTTTTATTTATTTTTTTATGAATTTATCTCAATCTTATGATCTAGATAATGAGTTTTAACAATTTAGCCTGATTGACTTGTTTTTTTTTGCTTTTGTAATTAATTTTTTATTTCGTCATTCAATATTGGATTTGTTGGAAATTAGGCTTCATAATGTTTTATTTTATTTTATTTTATAGGGTTATCCTAATTTCATAACTCAAGTTGCAAGTTTGGTAAGTTAACTCGAGTTGATTTAATTAAATTTTTTATTCTTTTTCATCGTACAAAATTAGTTTGATTAGGAATTTACCTTTATAATTTTTTTTATAGAATTATCATGGTCTCATGTTACAAATCATAGATTTTATAAGTAAACCCAAGTTAATTCAATATATCATTATCTTAATATTTTTTTAATATTATCTAGTATATCATCATATCAATATTTTAAAAATAAATTATCCAATACACATTATATTTTGAGTTTATAATTAAAAAATATTTTATTGGAAAACACATCAACACACTTAAATATTTTATTTTATTTTAAAAAAATAATTTCAATCCAGGGTACAATGCAAGATAATGATATAGTGAAACTCTATGTCATAGTTTTGAAATTCAGCCCGGCCCGGCAGATCGACTTGGAATCAAGCCAACCCAGGACAGGAATCAGGTCGGGTTGAAGAAAAAATAAGAAAAGAAAAAATCTAATGTGACCTGGCTGACTTGATAAAACCTGATCAAAAAGCTGTTGACCTTTTATTTACTAAAACGATGTCGTTTTGATTTTTTATAAAATAATTAACCCGAATAACCTGATAACCGAGATAAAATTCAAAACATGAACCTTGAACTAGATGGGACCTAAAAATTATGCTTTATGTTGTGTGTGATCAAATGTTCAACATGCTCCTGATCTAAGTTGCAAGTGATTTCTACATTCGATTAGCCCTCTTTTTCATGTTGTACGGTCAAATTGTTTTTCTTACCGAGCATGCGTATGAACTTATAGAAATCCGACTTGATTAATTAACTAATGTCTAAACCCTTCTATACTAATCATAAAAGGCAGCGGAAGAATAAACAATAATCTTCGAATGAAAATAGATAGATTCTTAAATCTAATATTTTGATACCACACATAAGAAATTTTCTAACTATAAATATGAATATTCAAATACAAAATATAAAATACACTATCTTAAAACTTCATGATTTTCATATTCAAATAATATGAGAGCCACAGTTCTCTTCTTCAATTTACATTCAAGATTTCTTTTTTTTTTAAAGGACTACTTAATTATTTTCATATATGTTTTTAATGGAATAAAACGCATAGTTAAACGGTAGAGAGATGAGTAGTTTTCTTAAAAGAATCCTTGTGTATCACTAATTCATTATGAGTGCAATTATTAAATTAAAAATTACTTTTCAAAATTAACCAATATGATTTTAGTGTTAACTAAGTAAAAAACAAAACAAGAAGCTAGGCATTTTACTATTTCTTCTACTATTCATTTATTTGTTTATCTTTTTTTTTTCATCATTTTACTTGCTCCTTGATTTGTTTTGTCCATTTCGTCCTTTTTTATTCCGTTTGTTTTTTCCAATACCATAGTCTTTTGTTATTCGATACAATCATTACAAGATGTGTTTAATTGAGATTAGCTTGATACAAAGTTCTCATGGTATCGAAAGAACATCTCAATATTAAATTAATGTTTGATTTTGCAAAAACAAATTTTTAATTTTTCTTTTTTACAAATCAGTAAAAATAGAGGGATTTGAATTGAAATTAAAAAGAAAATGAATCCAAGTTCATAGACATAGAAGAAACCGAACATGCAAATTGAAGGGAGGAGAGAGAGAGCGAGAGAGAAGCGAGAGAAAACAAAAAGGAACAAATCGGTCACCTACTGGGGCTCAATTGCCACCACAAGCCACTTTGGATAGACAGCCCCTCTAAAAATGACATTAAGAAAGGTTAACATCAGCACCCAAGGCATTGGCCTAGCGGGTGGTGGTAGGCGTCTTGCACCTTTTGCTGTCATGGTTCAAGCTTTGGAGTTGCATGCTTGTCAGCCCCGCGCTGCCTTACCTACCTGCTGGGTTTGCAGGGTGTTCAGTAGGTCGTGGGGATTAGTCGGCTCAATTGCCACCACAAGCCACTTTGGAAAGAGAGGCCCTCTAAAACAATTTAATGACATTAGGGACACCCCACGTTAATCAAAAAAAAAAAACAAAAAAAAGAAAGGTTAACATCAAAGGTAAGAGGAAGTCGCATGTATCTCCCCAACATGATGGCTGCTCTCACATGTTAGTGTTTGGACACTTTTTGTCCATTTATAGAGAAAAAAAGAGAAGGAAAAGAAAGAGATTAATGGTTAATCGGGTTAGCGTGTTGTGATCACGTCCATGAACCGGATAATGAATTTAACGGGTTGATTTGGATTGAGTTTTTTTCTGGGACCACGAGAGAGGGAGATGCCATCATGTGTCAAGGCATCTTCCAAAATGATTTAATCGTGAGTACATCATACAGTAGAAAAATTTGTGTGCGTTGTGACTATATAAGGCAAAGATTATTCCCATAGAGTGGCATATTTCACCAATGGCCACTCCAATTCTCAAGGTGGGATGCTCACTTGTTTTCACAATCTCCCTTCTTGCTTCTACTTTGGCAAAATCTGATACATATATCATCCACATGGACCGGTCAGCCATGCCCAAAGCATTCACTGACCACCATAACTGGTATTTGGCCACTATTTCTTCTATATCAGATACTGTTAAATCAACCTTCACCAGATCCTCTAAGCATATCTACACTTATACTAGTTCTGTCCAAGGATTTAGTGCCAGTCTCACTAAATCTGAACTGGAAGCCCTCAAAAAATCCCCTGGCTACATTTCTTCGACTCGAGACCGTAAAATAAAAGTTCACACAACTCATACTTCAGAGTTTCTTGGTCTGAGTTCCAGTTCTGGTGCATGGCCAACCGCAAATTATGGTGAAGATATGATCATTGGATTGGTGGACACTGGAATATGGCCAGAGAGTGAGAGCTTCAGCGACGAAGGAATGACAGAAGTTCCATCGAGATGGAAAGGGAAATGTGAGCCAGGTACCCAGTTCAATTCTTCCATGTGTAACAAGAAGCTCATCGGTGCTCGATATTACAACAAAGGCCTACTTGCAAATGATCCAATGATAAAAATTTCAATGAACTCTACAAGAGATACAGATGGACATGGAACACATACTGCATCCACTGCTGCAGGAAACTATGTGAAAGGAGCATCTTATTTTGGTTATGCCAATGGTACTTCCAGTGGTATGGCGCCACGGGCTAGAATAGCTATGTACAAAGCAATTTGGAGATCCGGGGTCTATGAATCGGATGTTCTGGCTGCAATAGACCAGGCAATTCAAGATGGCGTGGATATATTGTCTTTGTCTTTGACTGTAGCCACTGAAGATGACTTCTTTTTGGAAGATGATTCAATCGCAGTAGCTTCTTTTGCAGCAATGGAAAAGGGTGTATTTGTAGCAGCATCAGCTGGAAATGCGGGGCCTAACTACTATACATTAGTCAATGGAGCACCATGGATGCTAACTATTGGTGCGGGTACTATAGACCGTGAATTTGAGGGAGTTTTAACTTTGGGTAATGGCAATCAAATTTCTTTCCCAACAGTGTATCCCGGGAATTATTCCCTAAGCCACAAGCCTCTTGTTTTCATGGATGGGTGTGAAAGTGTGAACGAATTGAAGAAAGTTAAGAACAAGATTATTGTGTGCAAGGACAACCTAACTTTCAGTGATCAAATTGAAAACGCCGCATCTGCCAGAGTTTTAGGAGCTGTTTTCATCAGTGATCATACCTCCCCGTCAGAATTTTACACTCGAAGTTCATTTCCAGCAGTGTATATTGGTCTCCAAGATGGTCAGAGGGTAATAGACTACATAAAGGAGAGCAAAGATCCGAGAGGAACTGTGGTATTTCGAAAGACAGTTACTGGCACCAAGCCAGCACCCAGAGTAGATGACTATAGTGGTAGAGGGCCATTTGCAAGCTGCCGCAATGTCCTGAAGCCAGACCTTCTGGCTCCTGGCACGTTGGTTCTTGCGTCATGGTCTCCAATAAGTTCAGTGGCTGAGGTTCGGTCACATTCCTTGTTTAGCAAATTCAATCTCTTATCTGGCACCTCCATGGCTGCTCCTCATGTTGCTGGCGTCGCTGCGCTTATAAAGAAAGCACATCCTGACTGGAGTCCTGCAGCCATCAGGTCTGCCCTTATGACTACAGCAGATTCACTAGACAATACTCTAAGCCCCATTAAAGATGTTTCAAACAATAACTTGCCGGCCACCCCTATTGACATAGGATCCGGCCACATAAATCCCAACAAGTCACTTGATCCTGGGCTTATCTATGACGCGACAGCAGAGGACTACATAAGGTTTCTTTGTGCAATGAACTACACAAACAAACAAATCCAAATCATCACAAGATCATCCCATCACGACTGCAAAAACAGGTCCTTGGATCTTAATTATCCATCATTCATTGCTTATTTTGAAAGCTATGACTCGGGTTCGAAGGAAAAGGTTGTGCACAAATTCCAAAGGACTCTAACCAATGTTGGAGAGCGAATGTCAAGTTACACTGCAAAGCTGCTTGGCATGGACGGTATAAAGGTGAGTGTGGAGCCACAGAAGTTGGTATTCAACAAGGAACATGAGAAGCTGAGCTATACTCTTACTCTGGAGGGCCCCAAATCACTGAAAGAGGACATTGTCCATGGCTCTTTGAGCTGGGTGCATGATGGTGGTAAATATGTGGTTAGGAGTCCTATAGTAGCCACAAGCGTTACCCCATGATCTCCCCCTTTTAAGTGAATAAAACTGCCAGTGTTTCTTGCCTATCTCCCATGATCATTTTGACATATAAGGTAGAATAATGGAACTTTTGAGTCCCTCTATCTATCCCTCTTTTCCATTTTTTTTCTTTTTTCACTTGCTTTATTCCTTTCCTCTCTACTTTTGCTTTTTCTGTTTCTTGTGTCTAGCTTTTCCATTTTCACCTTCTTTTTTCGGTTCATCGAGAAAATCTACAGGCAAAGCCAACGTGTCTGGAATGGATTTTACTTTCCATCCTCGTTATAAATTATCATTGCTTTTGTCCTCTGTGTCGGATTGAATGACCTTTGACACGCTAAGGTTTCACCTCAACATTTGCAATCATGGACTTAGTTAATACAAAGGGGTTTCTTATAATACAACACTTCCAGTCAGGAATACATGGAACACGCAGGGGTGTGTTTGCATGTATGGTAAGATTATTTTTTAAATATATTAAAAAAAAATTTAAAAAAATTTATTTTTAATATCAACATATTAAAATATTTTAAAATTAAAAAAATTAAAATTTAGACCACCTCCGCAGCAATCCCAAATATAGACTTAATCTTCTTTTTTATAAAACCATTATAAACAAAAACAAAAACATAATAGAATAGGAATAAAATTGTAATAATATTGAATACCCTAATAAATCTTTTTCCTACCTAAATAAAATAATAAATCATAGAAAACCTTAACAATTAAATAAATATTACAATAAAAGCAATTTAGCCTAAAATAATGATAATGGGATCACTAACTTTTAACATGTATAAAGTAAGCCGAGCCTAGAGTATTTGTGCATCGTCTCATGGCCTCAACTTTCTTTTTTTTTATTCCTCAACTTTTTTTTTTTTTATTGAATCAGAGACTGAAAGCAGGATTCAATCTCTACTACAGAAGAATGGAATCGGAATAGAAATCCGGTAAACCCCAATTTTAAGAGATATACAACACCAATTATTCCCCAACGACAGATTTGAAATGAACAGTAATCTATCTTCAACGGTAAGAGTATTGATTGCAGGATGCTATCTATCTATTAGGAGAAGAAATTTGATTAGAAGAATTTAATTCTTTCCAAGTGAAGTAAAGCCGAGCAGAGCACCAGACTCTCAGAAGCACAGAAATTGAGAAAGGACTGCAAGCTTCTTTTCTTCTCTTTTTCTGCATGTTGATAATGAGTATTTCAACCCATCAAGATATGGGTGAACCCATTAGCCATTGGACCTTGGACTCAAAGGTTCATTGTGCTGCAAATCTTGGACTCAAAGGACTAGTAAGCCCGGTGTGATTTCCACATCAGTCCTTTTTTATTTTTAAAAAAATGTGATTTCAACTCTAGTCCTCTTTGGTTTTTTATCTTCCGTCAGTGAATTCTTTTATTTTTAATTATTCTTTGATGTTGTATTGATTGCTATATGAGGTCGATAGTTTACTTGGATCAATTTTTTATATAATTATCTTAATTCTAAAAAAATAAAATTTAATTGATCCAAATTAATCAAATATATAATAATCATAGGTGTCATTTTGAAAAAAAATAAATTAAATCATACTATGTTATATTGATTATCTAGATTATTTTTAGATTTGTTAAATCAATATAGTCATATTAAATCAATTCTCACATAATTTAATTTAAAATTTTAACTAGATAATAATTTAGATCAACAGATTGATGAATTAAGTTAATGATTAAAATTCTTTCACTACTAAAAACATGTAAGAAACGCATAAATATTTTTTTTATTTTAATAAAATTGTTCCGACCTACTGCATGACAGAGACCAATATTCTAGCAGAGTTTATCCATGTAAGATTTGCTCAGTGCTCCATTGGCGGAAGGCAAATACATAGTTTTGTCCAATCTTGAAGCCATTGTCTAGCAAAGAACCATTACGCACATTTTCTGCGACTTATTTTCATCTCTCGTGTAGGATTTGGAAGCTAGCAGAACCACATGCTGACTAAAACAGCAGTTTACACTTGATCAGTTTGCAGCTAGTAAAAGTAGACCTCGGTGTCGATCTCCTGAGAACCATATTGAGTCATTGAACCTGAATAGTTGGCTTTCTCCTCTTTAACAAGGCCTGAGACCCGCAATCCTCGTATCTTTGTCCAGGGCTCATGTCAAGCCCGCCATAGAACCTGGGAATTTTGAAAAGAAAAGGAGAATCAGGTCACTGGTCAGACCATAACGTATAATAATATGAAAAAAAAAAAAAAAACCATGTATCATGTGACAATGAGCTAAGAAAAGCGTATAAGCAATCAATGCCCATCTGGGTCAACCCAATATTTTTATGGCAGCCTAGCCCTGGCATGTGAGGGCGGAGAAGAGTCATCTAGAAGAGCACTCAGAGTAAGATCCTGCAGATCATGATAAATTTTGTGCTTCTGGTGTAGCCTTGCTTCAAATAGGGATTTAGATTCGTTCCAAAATGCTTGTATTTCGTGGGCTAGATGGTATCATACAATTATACATAGAAAATGAACACAGACAGCGAAAGAGAAACAGATATTGCTGTCTGATTTAGATTCGTTCCAAAATGCTTGTATTTTGGGGGCTAGATGGTTTCATACAATTATACAAAGAAAATGGACACAGACAACGAAAGAGAAACAGATATTGCTGCCTTACTGAGATAGCATTTGTTCGAATCAATTATATTGCAAAAGCATACTGGACTCGATCAGATTAGAGCCAAAAATAGAATACTTACCTGATAGCAACTTGGACCTCTATGTTAATACAGGAACTGCTGCAGCTGATGAGTTTGTATTGTTAAAATCTTGATCTAAAATTACAATTAATGATAGCTATTTTTAATAATTAATAAGTTTTATTAACTTAGTTGTTTAAAATTTTGATGTTGCCATACAAAATTTAAATAGTTAACATTAATATATTTAATTTTTTTAATAAGCTAACATCTATGATTAAATTAATTTATTGTATTTAATTGTTCTAAATATATTTGGTAAGCAATATCTTGTTTATCTTCTTATGAAATTATAGAAATAGTAAAATAAATAGAAAAGTGAAATACTTTGGTGTTAATTTTTTTTTTCTTGAAAACAAACATGAAAATCAAAGCAAAGCTATGATATCTATTGACTTCTTTTTGGAAAGAAACAGGAAATGAATTCTTTATTTTCTCACAAAACTTGATTTTAAATGACTTTTCTCAAGGTTGTAAGACAATAGATTATAAATTGATTTTTAGATAAAAAAAATTGAGAACTGATGGATCTATTGAATTTAAAACCAGGGATTCAAACAACAAGTATTTTTGACACAAATGCATTGGTTTCTAAAATTACTGTAATTAGACTATTAGTTGCTTTATCTTCTTTCTGCTAATTTGAAATCAATCTAATAGATGTTTAAATAATTTTGTTAATTGTGATATAAAAGAAAAAATTTATATAAATCGAGAAGAAGGTTTTTTTTGTGCATGGTTAAGATAAGAAAGTGTGTAAACTTGTAAAATCTCATTATGAATTAAAATAACATCCAAAACAATTGTATGAAAAATTTAATCAAATCATGTTATTTGATGGTTTTTCAAATAAATATCGCTAATAAATGTATTTATATTAAACAAAATGAAAATTATTTTGTGATTTTTTATTTGTAAATTGAAGACATTATGATTTTTTGTAGTAATATTTCAAGTTATAGTTATAAATATCGTTATATCTTTTTTGTCTAATTTTTTTTTATATAAAGAATCTTGATGTAGTTAATGTTACATTCAAAATTAAATTATTGAAAAATAGCAATGGTTTTTCCTTAACTCAATTACTTTACTTTGAAAAAAAATATTAAAAAAGTTTAATTATTTTGATGTGTTTAAATATTAAAAAGGTTTAATTATTTTGATGTGTGTCATGCCTATTATTTTGATGTGTTGCATGCCTATAGTCTTTTCAATCTTTCTACTAAATTAAAAAAAAAATGGTGGTGATCCAGAATTCATAAGCAACTTACCCGAGCCACACACAAGCTGTTCCTATTAATTAGCAATTCCATGTGCCAATTCGTCAACTCGCAAGTCTATTTTCATGACATGCAGATATTTCCTTAAACATCCAAGGTTATCATCCTTTTTCTCATTAACAATACCATACAAAACCAGTTTGAAGAATAACATGAATCCCTATAAAATTCACTAAATTCCCCAATTGTTCCATATACAACCTGTAAGCAAAATAAAACAATTCTTTTCAATCATCAACGTAATTTTATGTTGAAATTCTTTCCGCAACCCTGCCCAAGAATACACACAAGTAGCATTCCAGCATAAAGTCACCATGACCTGCTGTTCATATACCTACTATTTATACCTAAGACACTTCGTCACATAATTGTTTTCATTGATGTAACAACCTTGTTGATTTCATCTTTACTGCATGTTTCGTCCACTAAAAAGTCGCAACATGATAACCTAATAAAGGTCTATAGCATTCTGCTTCCATCATTGTGAATCATTCATCATCACAATATACAAAATAACCACTTATAATGTCTCTCCTCTAAGACAGTACATCAAATAATCTTTGTTAATGATATTGGATTCTCAACCAAACACATTGAATCGGCTGCCAAATATGTTACCTAAATTATCCATTGTTAAAGCGCAGATTACCAACATCTTCAATGTTATTGTATTGCCTCCTCTACCAAGGCAGCACACTAAACCAAATCCATCTAGTTTGGTTCCTCAACCAAATTTCTACATATCTTAAATATTCATAAATTATTAAATCTTTATTTTGTCTAACCAATCATACTAGACTTGATATAGCAAATGCAATTGATAAATTAGATAGATATACATATATTCCTAATGGTTTTATAATGGATTGCATTAGAAAGAATTTTTAAATATCTAAAAAGAATTATTCATTATACATTTTATTATATTAGTTTTCCTATTATAATAAATGGATTTTGTTATGTTAATTGGATTTTTGGTTAAGAAGAAACAAAATATACTAATGGTTATGTGTTCACGTTATATAATTATTATAATTACCCGTTCAATCTTAGAAGCATAATTAGTCGTATTAGATATTGTTAGTTTAGAAGCTGAGTGGCTTCAAAAAAATTAATTGGTATACTATTTATTTCTAAACTAATATCGCCTATACTAATATATTGTGATAGCCAAGATACTATAGCTAAGAATAAGAGTAAAAAATTTAATAAAAAAATAATACATATAATTATTAGATATAAATTCATTAGACATTTGATATCTTATTATATTATTTTTTTTTGAATTTTTTTAGATTTGAAAACAATAAAGCAGATCCACTAAATATAGTTTTGGTGTCCCGAGAAGTTATTTAATTATTTAGAAAACGAGAAATAAAGCCTTTAATCACCTAATATGAAAACATGCCTTCAAACATATGATGATTCTATAAATAAAGTCCAATAGATAAAAACAATATTGATGGGTGACTAGAAAGAACACAATCATCATATATATATATATATATATAGACACACATATTGTAATGACGGTGAAGAATTAATTCCTCCATAAATCCAAATGCTAAAAAAATTAAAGTTGAGATGTTTTTGTCACAATACATTTTTGGATGATTCATCTAAGTGAGTTTGATAGGGAAATTACTATTGTATCCTTTTTTTTAATGGTTCTTTAAAAGTATTTTAGGGCACATACTTGAATTATTCTTTATAAACACTTATAAGATAAGATATGTTAGCATAATTGAAAAAAACACAACACTGATAAAACCTTACAATTAATTATATATTGTTTGTATAATAATTTTAAACTTGATTTAGAAAATCAATTCAAAATATCATAGTTATTATGGTTCTTCAAGTTGAGATTTGTTAACACTAAGTACAGATACTTAACTTATAAGGTATATTTCTTTACACAACATTAATTATTTATTTGTATCTTATTTATTATATGGATAAATAATTTTAAATAATGTAAAAGAATATTAAAATATTGATTTAAATTTATAATTAATGATAGTTGTTTTCTAATAATTAATAAATTTTAGATTTGATGTTTAAAATTTTGATGAAGCTATACAATGGTTAACATTAATATTTACTTATATTTACTTTTAAATTTAATTTCTCTTTAAAAATAACATTACCACATCTTACAATCTTATTCTTCTTCTAAACCCTTACTTTCTCTTATATGTACTTTTAAATTTAATTAATTTTTTTAGTTACTTGTTTAATAGGAAAAGGTATATGGTTTGCCCAAGTCTTTCTATTTAATTTCCTAACATGTATGACCATAAGCTGCATGATCTCAGCATGGAAGACAGCACTCGTATCGTAGTGAAAAATTGAATATGCAATAAAACAAAAACATCAAGTAGACAATTCCAGCTATTTTTACTGTCAGCTCCACCTTCCCCTGTTAATAACCCTCATAAACAAGGCTTTGATAACATAAAACAAATCTCAACACAACGTGCGCCACCATAAGGTACGTTCTTGAGATCCTGCACTACACAAAAAAAAAAAAAATCGAACAAACCAATTGCTATCATCTTCAGTTCTTCACGCATCTTCTGCAAAATCAGTACTACTCCACCTCTGTTAGCATAACTTGCTCAATCAACAATAAAAACAACAATGTCAGCTCAACTATCAAAGACAGACTCGGAGGTGAGCAGCCTAACTCCATCATCACCCGCAAGATCGTCTCCTCCCCGCCGCCCTGTATACTATGTGCAGAGTCCATCAAGAGACTCCCATGATGGAGAAAAAACTACGAACTCATTCCACTCTACTCCTGTTCTTAGCCCAATGGGTTCACCCCCTCACTCTCATTCCAACTCTTCCTTAGGCCCTCATTCGCGCGACTCCTCCTCTACGCGCTACTCTGCCTCCCTTAAGCCTCACAAACAACATAAAACCGATGGATCGGGTCGCAAAGGCCGAAAACCGTGGAAGGAATTTGATGCCATTGAAGAAGAAGGACTTCTCGATGGTGATATTGGCTCACATGGCTTGCCTCGTCGCTGTTATTTTCTTGCCTTCGTCGTGGGGTTCTGGATTCTTTTTTCTTTGTTTTCCTTGATCCTTTGGGGCGCAAGTCGGCCTCAAAAACCCACGATCACCATGAAGGTACAAACTGAATAGCATTGTCCTTTGTTTCAATACCATTTTTAATCATTACATCATATTTGATCAAATAAAGGAATGATAAATGGGGCCTTGATTTCCTGCTTGTAGAACATAATTTTCGATCAATTTATTGTACACGCTGGAATGGACTTCTCTGGAGTGGCAACAGAAATGGTGTCAATGAACTGCACAGTGAAGCTCACATTTCGCAACACCGCTACATTTTTCGGTGTCCATGTTACATCAACACCTCTGGACCTATCCTACTCTGAACTCACCGTGGCTACTGGCACTGTAGGCACTACACTACACGAATCAACTCTCTCTCTCTCTATATATATATATATATGTGTGTGTGTGTGTGTGTGTGTGTGTGCGCTATGCTCTTAACTGTTTCCATTAATATTTGACTTGCAACTTGGGTTTTGCAGATATCTAAGTTCTATCAATCAAGAAAGAGTCAAAGAACATTAAAAGTTATGGTGAAAGGAAGTAAAATTCCATTGTATGGAGGGGGAGCTAGCTTGAGCAGTTTGAATGGGGCACCAACTCAACCAGTGCCATTGATACTGAACTTCATGGTTAGATCAAGAGCTTATGTGTTAGGCAAGCTGGTCAAGCCAAAATTCTACAAAAGGATCGAGTGCTCTGCGGTCATGGATCCTAAGAAAATGAATGTGCCAATTTCTCTCAAGAATAAATGCACTTATCGATGAATAGACATAAAATAAGAGTGAGTTATTCCACTTGAAAACTGAAGGGAGAAGGGATATATGTACACTGTTTCATTTTTCATTTTCGTTTCCATCACAGAACATTGGGCATGTACGCTACGCATTTATTAGTCTTCGGCTTCATTACTGTTCTGCTACTATTCTTCATTGACAATTTGAGCTTTTTCTTTTTTTAATAAAAAAGCAAATACTGACAACTGTCTAGGTACCAGTAGTTGATGATTCTGGACCCATTAGAACAAGGAATTAAAAGAATCCGCAGGATTCGTCGGTGGATTTTATGATATTATTATTATTATTATTTAAGAACCGTTTGGCAATGTTTAAGTATTTCTTACTTTTTAAAATATATTAAAATAATAATTTTATGTTTTTAAAAAATTATTTTTTACATCCATACAATAAAATAATCTAAAAATATAAAAATAACATTTTTTAAATATAAAAACAAGCCGGCACTAACTATGATCCTTGATTGATCCTTATATTCAATGTTCCCTCGTTTTCTTTTAGTAAATCAGGGAGTTTTATTTTTTATTAAGAAAAAAAATAAAAAATTCCAGAAATCCCTGACCCAAAAATAACACTGCAACCGACGCAAGAGTCTGACCCGGCCTGCCTTTTTGTTTTTGTTTTCTTGAGCAACTGGACCCGGCCTGACTTGGGCCTCTGGCCTTTCGGAATGGCCCCTCTAGTTTTGTTTAAGATTATTTAGAGAATCATTAAAAAAAAATACAGGTTTGAAAATAGTTTTGGCAGTACAAAAATAATCCACGAAAAATAAAACTAAAAATTTTAAAAAAATATTCTTGATAAATATCAAGATTTTCAAAACACTTGGGAAACAAAAATAATCCACGAAAAATAAAACTAATTTTTTTTTTTTAAATATTCTTGAGAAATATCAAGATTTTCAAAACACTTGGGCTAGAAGAACAAATTCCCATAGGAAGAAAATTATTCCGGATTTTTCAAATAATAAACCAAAACAATTAATTTATTTGTCATGAAATTTACATGATGGTGGATACAATTTTATCCAAAGTTAAATTTTTTTTAAAAATATTTAATATAAATTAAATTAAATTATTTATTTTTATATTTCTATAATTTTAGAAAATTAGAAAATGAAAGGGCAGTCTATTTAAAAAAAAAACACTAAAAATATATAAACCATATATTGTTATGCTTTGGGCTATAAATTGTTAGGCCCAAGCCTGGTTAAATCGCTTAGAACCTCTATCACCCATATGATATCCAGGCCATTTTTAGTTTAGGCCTAAAAGAGAAGAAGAAATCCATTCTGGGAAAGAGTGTATATATTTGCCAAATCACCTTAATTTTAAAGAAAATTGAATTATTATTATTTTTATTTAAATTAGTTTTTAAGTTTTTTATTATTATTTTCATACACTGATGTTAAAAATAAAAAATATAATTTATAATGCATTTTTAAACAAAATAAAATTTAAAAAACAACCATTATCATAACTTCAAACAGCTTGAAATCCTTTTTCATTTAAACCCTAATTGAAATGAAATGTATACCCATTTCTTCCATGTTTTGCAAGATCCAAAAAAGCACCTACAATACTTCAGTTGCACTTACCAAAAACTAAGTGGAAATGGCATAGCAATTACTGTATGTTCATGCATCCTTCTCAAGGCTGTTCACATCAATGGCGATGGGTACACTCTCCCTCGTGTCAAATTTGGAATATTTTGGGGACCAAACTGGGGATGGACTCACGACAAGAAGGGAATTGTTGCATCAAATCTTAAATGTGAAATTTGCTTAAAAAGCTTGGATCATGGACAGCCTGCATTATAAACGTGCATGCCATTTAAGATTAGTTTAACACTCTTTTCTTAATCATCACTCATTAACCACGTGATTAATAATTAAATGGTGATTTTAAGGATAGTATTATATATCCCATGATGGTGTTGATTCTGACGGTGCCCTAAATAAATAATTATTTATACAAAGCAAATGCTCTCAAGTTTCAAATTTCAATAGAGAGATATGATCTATCATTTGGCTATACGATCCCCATCATATCCTCTTTCTTAATCATCTGTTGGGATGAGTCTAGCGTGGTGCAGTTAATATCAGTTGGCTTTTCTTTTTTTAGATTAATGTGGGTGTTCGGACCAGCTTGCGCGTATCACGACTAATTCCACGGGCCCTGAAGTTAACGACCATGTAAGCCTCCAGTGGTTATCATATGAGCAACCAAGGATTCAAACCTGAGACCACAGAGGGAGCAAACTCCTTCATCTCAAGTCCTTACCACTTGCCCACCACCTAGATGGTTCCTTTCTTTTCTTCTTCCGCTAGCGTGGTGCAGTTAATATCAGTTGGCCTTTCTTTTCTTCTTCTGAAATGGTTAAAGGGGTTAAGAACTTAAAATTCTTGGACTACAATGATGGTTGTTGTGACCAAAGCCTTCAACAAAAGCTGTCGGTTATGCACCGACTGCGGTGATCTAGGAATTATTGGGTTCTGAATATCATAAAACATATTTAAAATTATAAAATAAAATTATTTAAGAGTTTTCGTAATTTTGTTAGATAGATTCAATTTTAAAAAAAGATAAATAATTTTTTAAAAATTAAGTTATTATATACCACAAGTTATTTAATTGTTCAATTTCTAATAATAATTTATACAAATTATTTGAGAAAAATTTATTGAATTTTTATTTTTTTTAAAAGTATTATATCTAAAATAGTAGTTATAATATTATTTTTTTCATAATTTTTTGAATAACAACCGCTCCTTATATTTAAAATAAAAGGCATAGCTTGAAAAATCTAAAAAAACTTATAAATATGGGACGACCATTCTTTTCTTTCTTCTGAAATGGTTAAATGGGTTAAGAACTTAAAATTCTTGAACTCCGATGGTGGTTGTTGTGACAGAAGTCTTTCAACAAACGC
This sequence comes from Populus euphratica, assembly GCF_000495115.2. Taxonomy (NCBI): domain Eukaryota; kingdom Viridiplantae; phylum Streptophyta; class Magnoliopsida; order Malpighiales; family Salicaceae; genus Populus; species Populus euphratica. The sequence continues at coordinate 390,627 of NW_011499966.1, forward strand.
TGTCAGATGCAGGATGCTCCCCCCTGGTTCTGGAGATCTAATAAGTGGGGCCTTTCCCTATTACGAGGGGGAAAAGATCGTACCAGTCATGTGCAGTGATTTAATCTCCAAGCGTATAACTTGACTTATTTGATTTTAGTTTTGTTTTTTACAAACCATTAGCAGTCTTATCGATTTAAAGTTCACTAAAGACTAAAAATTTATATATTCTCGTAAAATTAGTTAAAAATTTATATATCCTATAAAATTAATTAAAATACATATAAATTAATTTAATATCTATATTAATAAAAAATAATAAAAAATTAGATATATAAATATAACTTAACTAATTAAATTTTAAATTTAATTTTTAGAAGTTAGGAATTTGAGTCTTGTAAATCTAAGAACGACTAAAAATTTAAATGATCGTTAACTTAAGACCTGTGAAATTAGTTAAGGTGTATGCAAGTTAGCTCGTACATCCAAATTAATAAAACAAATTATAAAATTGGATAAAATTCTAAGGGGTAGTTTAACTTGTTAAGTTTTGTGTTTGCTCCTTTATAATCACGAGTTCGAATCCTCTCAAGACAACTGGAGATTAACTTCATGCTTGTGAAATTAGGTGAGGTGTGCGTAAGCTAATCTAAACACTCACGTTAATCAGCAAAATAATAATTAAAAAATTAGATAAACTCTAAGAGATGTAACTCAATTGGTTAGATCTTGGATTTATTCTCTAGAGATCATCAGTTCGAATGCTATAAATTTCAAAGTCATAGGAGATTTTTCTAGTCGTTAATTTTAAGATTTCAGGGGATTAATCGAGATGCATATAAGCTGTCTTGAACACTCAAGATTATCAAAAAAATTCATGGTGTGATTGAATTGAAACCAATCTGGAAAATCAAAATGGCATCTTGGTGATGTTGATAATTCCTCGCTTTCTTCTTTGAATGGAACAGTTTCTTTAACTTGGTCAGCAACGAAAGGATGTTCCAAAAGCATCTCAGCAGTCCATCTTCATGTAGGATCTTTAAGAAAAAATCTTTTCCTTGGGACAATTCTTCAGGTATGATTGGCATCTCATCTCCTTCTCCAATTCTTGGGACAATCGACCTTGCATAATCTTGAGTTTGTGTGATAAACTGCCTCCTTGAGCCTACTCCAACAGTAAATTGTATAGACGCTCGTTGTTTTCTTCAACAGTGTGACTGTCACCGCATATGTTGAGAATAACTAGGTTCCTTGAGAACTTCCTTGTCGTTCTCGAGAGCAAAGAATCAATGAAGTAGGCAATCAAGATTCATTGAAGAAATAACAAAAGAGACAAATAATAAACGTGGTCCGATCATGATAAAATTCTTACATAGGACATGTTTACACGGAGAATTCATTACAAGAATAAGGGAAAAAAATCTAAATAAGTTTCAGCATATGCTATATTCTTAAAAAATATGCTATATTTTTGTATTAAGTTTCAACATCTTCTCTCATGTTTAATCTTTTAAGTTCTTATATGTGGACTTGATTCTTATACGTCATTTTAAGATTAATTTTGTATGTATACCTGATGTTTCATTGTATTTTCTTATTGCGTATTACAATATACAGGTATAATACTTGATTTTATTAATAAAATCAAATCCATCATGTGCTGCACTGTTTTGTGCCACAAATTCTGAAAATAGATTAAAAATTGGACATATAACAGTGACGGATGGAAAAGATCAACTTCCATGGAAAAGAAATGTAATTGACCTGTATCTCAAATACAAAAATGATGCTCTGTACTAAGCCACCGATCATGACTGTTTCATAAGCTAAAAATCAGTCTGCTAAAAACAAATCTCTGCTCAATGTTCTACTCATGTACATTTTTTTCTTTTTTCTTTTTTTTGTGGTTGGGGGTTATATACATAAAAAATCAAAGGAATCTTAATGGCTGGATATAACTTAAAAAGGTAAAGAGAAAATATCTCCTCAATTGATTGAATCTTTGGTCTCTGTTCCAGCTCTGCCTCATCTAATCGTGATCCAGCACCCAGAATCAGACCAATTGCAACTCCGATCACCCGTTAGCAGCCGGATTCTATCGGGAGGTGAAGCCAAACAGGATGAATGTAATGAAGGAAATATTGATTCCAGTTTCCAATCAGACCAAACCTCTGATATTGGCGATAATGATTGAATAGAAACCCACTCTGAGAAATCAAAATGGCATCTTGGTGATGTTGATAATTCCTCGCTTTCTTCTTTGAATGGAACAGTTTCTTTAACTTGGTCAGCAACGAAAGGATGTTCCAAAAGCATATCAGCCGTCCATCTTTGTGTAGGATCTTTAACAAAACACTTTGACAAAAAATCTTTGCCTTCTTGGGACAATTCTTCAGGAATGATTGGCAATTCATCTCCTTCTCCAATTCTGATCAGCAACGCAAACATATTGGCTCCTGGCTTACTATTCCACGCAGGCTTCCCGGTCACCATCTCAACAATAGCACAGCCAAGAGCCCAAATATCAACCCCCGACTCGTATTCATTGTTGTTGACTGATTCTGGTGCCATATAAAGAGGAGTCCCTCTAATTTCAACTCTTCCCTGTTTCTCCCCTGCCTTCTTTGCCAGCCCAAAATCTGCAATCTTCACTTCACCATTCTCGAACACCAACATATTATCAAGCTTCAGGTCACAGTGAACAAACCCTTTTGAGTGAATATGGCGCAGACCTTTCAGTATCGATCTTGTGTAGTCTTTGACATCACTTTCTTTCAAGCAACCACCAGATTTCTTGAGCTGGAAAGCCAAGCTGCCTCCTTGAGCATACTCCAACAGCAAATTGTATAAACGTTCGTTGTCTTCTTCTACAGTTTGACAGTCGCCGAAACATTGGATGATTTCTGGACAGAAGCCAATTTCATTAAAAATCTCCCTCTCGTTCTTGAGCAAGGTGGTGTCTGATTGGTTGCAGGACTTCACTGCCATCACTGCAGGATATGAAGAAGACGACTTTTTGGTGGTTGCAAGATGGACCGTGGATGAGCTGCCATAGCCAAGGCAGCCTCCTCTTACCCACTCCATGCTCGTTTAGCGTTTGGAGAAGAGAAAAAAATTGAAAACCATGTAGTGTGAGAGAAGCAAAAGGAGAAACGGTGGGTTATATAGGGAGTCTTCTCAAGTGGAAACGGATTGCTAGGTCATAATTTTTGGACCCAATATAATAATTTTCTTTTTGAACACGATCCAATTTAATAATATTCACAAATTCTCGAAAAAGAAATGCTACAGATAACAAAAGTTTGGACACAGGATGTGCTCGGCTCGCAACTGGATAATCTTTTTCATATGAATTTCAGTGTTTGAATTTTCAATAAAATTAATGTTTAAACATCAATAAATAAGATGTTCTATTGATATTATGGAATATTCTGGTAGTCTCATGCATTTTTCATATGAATTTCAGTGTTTGAATTTTCTGCATAAAAAACATGGGATAGTAGCTAGAATGATTTTTGAAATTCTATAAATAAAAATATTTATGCTTAATTAATATAATTCATCACAATTTTGTTGTATCTTCATCCATCCCTCGCAATTTTACTCGACTCGCATATGCTGGTCAAACAATACGATATTAATTGCATTAGGGTAATAAATTTGTTCATAAGAACTAATAAAGAGACAGGATCCATCTGTTAGATCTTTTCTATAAAAATAAAATATTCATTAATTGTTTTTTGGGAGTTTTTCCTTTTACTTCTTATGGAAACATTTTATTATTATTTCTCAAATATATTTTTTTAAATACGGGGAGAGAACAACCTATTTATTAAGAAAAGAAACCTCTACTGACACAGAACAAATTCAATTCGTTCAAAATTATTAACAGATCATTTATGTTGTACGTAGCATGTGGTGGAAGAAAGAATATTGTTTCCTGGCGTTCAATTAAATATTATATTGCATGTTACCAAAATTAATGTTACACTGGCAAAGTATTAATTGTCCCATATGCTTGGGAAATATTTGATGTTTACAAGCTATTATGACATGTAATGAGTTAAAAAGCATTGCCTTAAAAAAAATAAAAATAAAAATAAAAAAGAAATATCGGAATCTTCCAATGGCTAAAACGCTAAAAAAATTATTTTTATAATAGACTAACTAATAATGTTTTCCTTTAACTCAAATCTTATTAATTACTTGGGATTACTAATGAAGAAGTAAATCCTCTCTAATTTCTGTAGTTCCAACTCGAATTAATGGCTTTATTCTTGACTTACTAGAAGGTTGGTTATGCCCTTGTGCTAGAATGGCATCTTATTATTTTCAAAATACATTTTAGATAATATTTTATTATCGTTTTGAGATAGAAAAAAATTAATTTCTCAAGAGATAAAGATGAAAATATAAAATAAATTTATTTATAAGAATAAAATTTTTATTTTCAAAATATATACAAAGTATACGAGGACATACCTCATTTATTTTTAGTATTTTTATTTATTTTATCTCAAAAAAATTATATTTATCACTTGAGAATACGACGGTGATAATATCTGGCTAGTCGGGCACCATGGCTGCCTTTCCTTGAAAGTAAAAGGGATAAAAATCAGATAAATTCCCAACAGAGACTGCGGTATCATGTGGAGGCATGAATGTCAAGAAAAGGGAAGGTTGCCGCACCTCAATTCCAGCTGCGTGATTAAAATAGGAAGCTAATTCTGAATTAAAAAAAGCCCTAGTGACCGTCAATCTGGAATAATCAGTACAAGACATGCAGTGGAGAGAGATACCACGTTTGCATTGTATGGTCGATCTGCTGCCGCAACCAGCCCTAGCAAGGCATCACATGTTGTCACACTACGCACAATAATAATAAGAATCCTGCCACCGCGTTTCAATGACTTGGGGACCCAATCAATATGTATATTAATTCATCTGTATCTATTTACTAGCATACACACACGCCTAGAAGTAGTGGACGACGTTTTGGGTAACTAGATCCCAAGTACCCAAACTTGACTCACGTGCTTCAAATATATATATCACGTGCTTCATATATATATATATATATATGAAAACACACACGCATAAAAACATATATAGAAGCATTAGTTGATGAATGATGGTGGCAGCCAAGGCAGAGCAAGTTGAATATCTTATTTTGTGTTTTTTTTAAATGTTTTTTATTTAAAAATATATTAAAATAATATTTTTATTTTAAAAATTTATTTTTAATATTAATATATAAAAATAATTTAAAAACATAAAAAAATATTTTTAAAACACTAAAACAAACGGAATAAGAACTGATATTACAGAATAACTTCAAGTTAACGAAATAAACCTACCTAATTAATATGTGTGGAACACACTTTCTCAATGTATTTATGCGATGAAATGAAGTGACATGAAACATGATGGGGAATATTCGGGGCCTTCAGAATTCTTGGCAATGCCTTTATGTTGGAGTGTTTGGTTTGATGAGTGAGCTTAACTTATTAGGTGGGCGTGGTGTGTGGTTGCTCGACCTAATGGCAGCCCTTTGCACAACCATTCGAATTATTTGTCACCATCTCTCTTGAAGGGATGTGTTTGATTTGCTTTATGCGAGCAGTTTGGGACAGTTCCCAGCACAAATCTTCCAACGTTTCGTTTTATGCTTCAAGGAAGATCTTGTGAGCAGATTGAAGATTTTTTTAGACTAGATAATACTTGTGCTGACGCACAACGATGAAGAAGAAATATCTTGGTGGATCGCTTGCAATCTTGAATATAATTGTCGATTCTAATAAAAAAAAAATGAATTTATTTGTTTGAATTATACAAACGAAATAACTGCAGCACTCTCTGATCACTTCCATTTCAATTGCAAATCAATTTTTTTAATTATTCTTTCTTAGAGTTTGTTTTAAATTGTGTGCTCAAGTAAAAAATAAAAATTAAAAAACTCATGTACTTTATTCATGTAAAAATCTAAAATTGTTACGTTTTATAAAAAGATTTATTTGTGAGTACTTTCACGGGAAAAAGAAGAAAGGAAAAAACAAGTGTAATTTTATATGATATCTAGAATTTTCTATTTTTTATAGTAAATTTCCTTTATGGTATTAACTTTCCTAAGTTTTTTAATAAAAAAAGGTAATATTGATTCTATTGTTACTGCTATTACTTGTGATGACGATGATTTTAATATATATGTTTTGATTTCTTTTGCAATAGCAATCTAGAAATATCTGGAAGGCTCAATTAATGTAATTATAATTCTACTTATTCATGCAATAACAAATCTAATAATTAAATTTATATATACATGTTTGCATTAAATATTTTGAGATATAGATTGATAAATAATTGGATGTAATTTTCACATTACTCTTTGAAAATTGAGTCTTAGAAGTATTTGTAAGAAATAATTTTTTCAAAAAAAGAAAAAACACTAGTTCTTTTTTGTAAAGAAAATGAATATACAAACAAGTTAAACACACTCTCAGTAAAGAATACTGTGACTTTACTTTTAGACATGCATGCTTGGATGGATTTCATTGCAAATATATCATAAATTAAAATCTAAGATATTTTTATAAATAAAATTAACAATAAGAAGAAATTTCACCTAACAAGATTTAAATATAAGATCTATAAGTTTATTTTTACTATCCAGATCAGTTCCTTAAAAGTTAAACACAATAATTGTAATGAAGTTTGCTTCCCTTATTAGATTTAGCTAAAAAAAGATTTTCACAAGACAAGAAGAAGATAACTTCTAGATAGATGAAGGGGGGTTGTCTTGATGAGGAAGTCATGATTCAGCTACGTATATTCGTTAGTGGAGGGTGGTGACGCTTGGCCTGTGAATGGGTAACATATGGCTGCCAACTTCCTCATATATGGTAATGTATGGAAGTAGTCAATAACAACCAAATTTAAGCTAATTATACAAATCCATTTCAAATTAAAATTCAATTTCTTCGGCTGTGAAATTATTTAAAGAAGCTAGGATTAAGCAATTAGGCAAGCAAATTTTCATTATTAGACTTAGTTCATTAGGAGACCCTACTTTTAGACTCAATAATCAATAGACATTATAATTAGAAAGGAGAAAGGGGTGGGTGAAGTGCCGAGCACAATGAAATTGGGAGATAGATTGTTGGAGTCAGTAAACTTTTAATTTTTTATCAAACTCGTGAAATTGGTCTGGTTTTATTGATTTTAATGAGTTGAATCGATTTTGTATATGTTTAACCGATTTTACTAGTTTTTGAGTTTTTAACCTGGTTTTACATGGTTTATCTATTTTGACTTGTAAAATTATAGACTTTAACGAGTCAACACATATTTTTGATAACACTGTCCATAGCTCAACAATTACTTAAAGGCATTAAATTCATAAAAATAAAAAAATTCATATTTGTCACATATAATTAGAACCATTCATCAAAATCTTTATCCATATATTTAACTATCACAATTACAATAAAACTTAAAAGAATAATATCATTGCATTAAATCTTTTTTTTTCTTTTAATGGTCAGCTCCTAGAGCTTTCTTATCTATTAAAATTACTTTATAATTTCAACGTGAATTCACTTCTACAGCAACCTACAAGAATCCTAGAAACCCAATGTAATGACCCAATTTTTTATGGCTAAAATTGATGGTAAATTTTTTTTTGAAAGCCAGTTTGTTCTCAATGCTTCTTATAATAGCATCCCATAATTTATAGTTAAGTTTCATTCATTAGCATGGCATAATGCTCAAATAATAACATAATTTAATATCTTCATATATGTACAAACACTTAATACACATACCACATAACATTATATTTACATGTACACAAGTTTACATTACATCATATTAACATAAGTATAAGTTCACATCCCTAATCTAACATTGTTATTGTTACAAGTTTATAGTGTCGAGTGGATAATTAGTACATCCAATGCTACCAAATATATTACATCTAACACATATGAATATACATAGTTTTTTTCAAAATATATGAACTCGTAGAACGAGATTTCTTAAGCATCTTATTGGTGTGATGTCCCTGTTACACTTTATTAGATTTTGACTTGAAAAGAGAGAGAAATAGAAATATTTTTAATTGATTGACGAGAGAGAATAAGTGATTTGTTGTTTGAGTCAATTTTAATATAAAATATATAAGGTTATTTTGATCTTGTCATCAGATTTTTTTTAAAAAAATTAATCGAGGATGCAAACTTTAATTTTTCTAAACTCAATTAGCAAATGCAATTTTAATCAAATTATAGAACGATATGGCTAATTTTTCTTTTTTATTAATGAAATCACATTATTTGAATGAAAAAAGTTCAAATTTTAGGGATCAAACCCTTTTAAGGATCATATCATCCACAAGCCTATAATAACCAATCAATATTACACAACAAAACCCATACAATTATTATTAAAACATAACATAATCACGCAAATATATGTACATGCAAAGAAATATCTTTCATATAATTCAATGAAATCAAACTAATATAGAAAATATAATCTAACCAAAAAATAATTATTCACACATCACAAATCACTCCAAACAATAAATAACAACCAATAATCAAATATATATTCATGAATCAAGACCCAACATATGTCATAAACAATTTAAAAAAACACAAATCACATATTGGAATTCAAAATTGGCCTTCACAAGTCACAAAAATCATTTAGAAATAAATCAAAGTGGTTAGAATGGAAAGAAATAGTATTGATACATGTATTATATACTTTAATAAACCAGTTAGATTATGAGTGTCTATTAAACGCTCTAATAGGTGATCTTTTAGAAAGGATGTTCCTCTTCTCCCTCTTGCTTTCTATATTAATGGTGCATATCATCATCATTGCTACCTATACCAAGAAATTGATAGCCAAGTAGTCTATTTTAAAGGATATACACCATTTATTTAGAAAGCAATAATGTGATTTGACGAGGATCTGGCTTGAGGTGGTAGGGGAGTTGTAGTTGTGATGTGTGTGGTCGAGAATATATAATGTAAACAAGGATTTGGTTGGAATCCAATGCTATGTATTGAAAGAGAAATTATCGATAATTTTAAGGTAGGGGTTTTTTATGTTCTTTGAGTTTTTGTCTTGTCTCATTTTGTGTTGCTCTTACAAGAGTTTTTCTTCTTTTATTATCTTTGTCTGTCAAAATGTGTCTATGTGTTTTCTTTATTTATACTGTATGAGTTTTTTTATTGGTTTTACAAGAGTTTTTCTCTTTTCTTTTTTATATTTATATTTGTATGTGTCTTTTATTTTTTTTATATTAGAATATGTCTAAGTGTCTCCTCTATTTATATTGTTCAGGTTCCTCTCCTTTTTTGTTGGTCTTGCAAGTTTTTCTTCTCTTTTTTTTTTTTAATTATCTTTATCTTTGTCTTTTATTATTTGTTTATCAGAATGTGTCTGAATGTCTCTTCTATTTATAATGTATAGGCTTCTCTTTTTTTTGTTGATCTTGCAAGAGTTTTTTTGTCTTTTTTTTTTAATTTTTTTCTCTGTATTTTATTCTTTTTATATCAAAAGATGCTTAGATGCCTCCTTTATTTTTGTTGTTTGGGCTTCTCTTTTTTTTAGTTGATCTTGCAAGAGTTTTTCTTTTTATTATCTTTGTCTTTGTCTTTATCTTTTATTATTTATCTGTTAGAATATATTTGAGTGTCTCTTTTATTTCTATTATATAGGCTTCTCTCCTTTTTTTTTTAGTTTTGCAAGAGTTTTTCTTCTTCTTCTTCTTTTATCTTTGTCTTTGTCGTTTATTCTTTTTATGTCAGAATATGCCTATGTATCTTTTATTTTTATTGTCTAGGCTCTCTTTTTTTTTTTGTCTTACAAGAGTTTTTCTTTGTTTTTTTTTTTATTTGTATCTCTATCTTTTATTCTTTTACTGTTAGAATATGTTTGGGTCTCTTCTCTATTTATATTGGTCGGGCTCCTCTTCTTTTTTATTGGTCTTATAAGAGTTTTTTATTTTATTTTTATCTTTAATTATTTATCTGTTAGAATGTATCTGGGTGTTTTTTTATTTATATTGTACGGGCTACTCTAGAAAATAGAAAAAACTAAAATGAAAAAAATAATGTCGGGTAATTTATATGGTTTTTTTTAATTATGGATTTCTAACTAATTAAATTTTATCTTCTTAATATGTAGCATCTCTTTCAATTTTTTCTAATTTTTTTTTATTTGATTATTTATTTTTCCTTTTCTCTTATGCACAATTTTCTCATTATGTTTTTTGAGTCCCTACTCATTTATTTCCTTTTCTTTCCGGTCTCTGTTTTTTCTCCCTAAATTCTTGTTATTCTCTTTTATTTATTTATCTTCTCACACAAAACAAAACAAAATAAACAAAAATCTAAAAAAATAAAAAAAAAATGATTGAACTTCATTATAAACATTTTTTTTTTGAAGAATTGTTGTTTTTGAAATACATTGAAAAATTAGATGTCAAAAAGGAGGCATGACAACATCAATTTTTTTTTTAAGAGAAAACAATATTCGGCAATATAATATGTGAATAATACATGGTCTCATCGGTTTGGATGGTTATAATATGTGCATGGCACGAGAAAAATAAAAAGATTTTTGCAGCCTTCTTTCATCATGAAAATCAATTTAATATTCGGCAATTTGAAAGAGAATCTGAATCGCCGCCTAATTGTCAAATTTTAGCACGGGGAAAGCGAGGAGAAATGATAGCAATTTGGTTGTCGGTTTCGTCGACTCGTCCACGGTAGCTCAGATACGTAGAACCGTTAGTTGAGCTGACGGGGTGATGTCGTTTTGCAAGTCAAATTCATGAACGAAGGGTTCTAAAAATCCAAAATGAAGTAGCCAAGCCCACCAAACATCGCAAATTCTAAGGCCACCAAACAAGGACTGTGTGCCGTATCAATCAATTTCCAACAATATTCTTTTTTTTTTTTGTGTGTTTTCTAATATTCTGTCGTGCATCTTTTTCAAGTGGTGTGTTGTGTGACGGTGATCCACTAGCCAGCCGTCTTCGATTTGACCCCCCAACATTGCCCCTCCTGTGCTTTTGCCCTCCCTTGCGCATTACCAAAGGTTATTGTTTCTGTGTGTTTTTGCTTTGTAGTCTTCGATGCATCTACAAGAGGGCCCAGACGGTGATTATTTAATGGCGTGGAGGCGACTCTTACTCAGTCCTGGATTCATGGGGTCTTCCTTTAGAGATTTTTGTTTTCACTTTGAGTATTGACTGTTATAAACGCAGCCACTCGTGGGTTTAACTTGAAACGGAGAAGTATGAAAAGGTCTGCTGAAAAACAGAAGAAGAAGAAGAGCGTGAAGTAAGACCTTTCGCAGGCGGAGAGGATCAAGTCATAGTCCATATTCAAATAGTAAGAAGAGTCAGTGTTCACATTCATCACCATTAATAACAAGTAAAAGATGTTCACATTGGTGAAGCTCAAAGGTCCCGATTTCCTTTCATGAAATTTCCAGGAAGCGAAGCTTTGTTATACAGCCCTTCTGGATAATTTAGGTTCATGCTTGATGGACATTTATTTATTTATTTATTTACTATTCTTCTCCTTGGTTGTTTCTTGACATTTATTTTAAGGGATTATCTTAAGATAGTTGTGCCTAATCGAAGGGTTGATTTTCTGTCCTCTGACTTGGTGGCCGCAGGTTCTGGGTGTGAAACCTAATCTTACAGCATTGACTTGTAGCTTCCACGCCAATGTTTTTGCTTTTCAACTATCAACAGAATAAAAAAAACAAAAAAAAAAAAAACTAAACAATTTATTGGATGCAAGATCCTTGTTTTTTAGCAGTCACGTGTCAGTGGTAGGTTTTTTCTTATCATGATTTTAAAAATATTTTTTCAGTTATAATTTAAAAAAAATTAAAAGTTTGCTTAAAACTGTTTTAAAATAAATTTTTATTTTTAAAATAAATAAAATATCAATTTTCATTAAATAAAAAATAAATGACAGAAGGAATTGGATTAAAAAAATTAAAGTTACCTATAGTTTTTTTAGAGTACCGTACCATAAAAGAAAACGATAAAGGTGAGCATAAATTGTGGGCTTCCTTTGTCCAAAGCCATGAGAAGCAGAGAGATCCAAACAAGGCCTAATTTCCAGTCTAACTAGCAACTAAAGCTTCAATCAAGTTTATCTGTAATTGGGCTCCTTAGCCACCACATATATCCACTCCCTCCGCCATACAAGGAATTGCTAGAATTAAGATAGTGTTAAAGCTGTTCTAGACCTGCGGTTTTACAGTTTCTTTTTTGAAAAACATTAATGTTTTTAGTTTTAAATTATCATTTTTAATATTTTTTAATATTTATTATTTTTTTCTATGGATTCGAGAAAATCCATCTCTCAAAAAACTTATTTTGTGGGCTAGATGAACGAGTAAAACATTAGTTGTTTAGACTCTTATAAGAAACGCACATCTAACTTGAAGTTTAAATTTATTGTGCAGATCTTAAACCTCTTGTCATCATGTGACGCCTCGTAAAAATTATTTAAAAATAAACTTAATATATATATTAATTTCAATGAAAACACTTGTTATTTAAATAGTTATAAAATTCATTGATTCAACATTTAATAAAATTCATTAAAAAAAAATGAATGCATCTTTCTGTGTATCATTGAAATATATAAAGAGGAATTTAATTTTGGTTGACGTAAATACTGAGTCAAATATATCTTTACCACCAAGTTAAAAAATAATATAGCATAACTTATATGTTGTAAATTTAATTATATGTACTTCTTAATTGCTTTATGGTTTTTTTATAATGACATTTTGTTATTTAAATGTACTTATATGCTTATGTTAGCATATATAATTCAAATAAATAATAAATTATTATTAAGATTCATAAATATATTATATTAGTAAATTATTTCCTTTATTGGATTTGGATTTGTTTCTTAGAAAATTAACATTTTACCCAATACTTTTATCCATGGATTTAACTAACAATTTCATCTAGTTTGATAGATCAACTTAAAACTTAATTAATCTAAAATTAAAATTAAATTAAATTGAAAAAAAATAAAAATAAAAACCCTAACATAATCATATTATAATCCAATTAACCTATCTTAGTATAATCCAATTAACCTCCGGTTGCAACGGTTTGATGTTTGTTTTTGTTTTAGTGCCCTTTTTGTGTAATATTACTGTGAAATTTATTTTTTTTCCATCCTTATTTTTTTTTCTTTGCAATTAGATGTTTTTATCCAAATATTTTTTATTTTAAAAAAATAATGAGAAAAAAATCGATAATTTTAAAAATACGAAAATGCTTTCATAATCTCCATCTAATAAATTAAAGCAGCACGTACTCTACCATAAATGATCTTCCCTGTCACATATGGCCGTGGAGAGGGGACGGTCTGTGCTGCTTGGGCCACCGCTTTCTCTCCCTTTTTTACCCCTCTCTAAATAAATCTTGGTCAAACAAAATTAGTGACCAATGGATCCACAAATGTAGATGCCACAATTTAGTAGTAGTAATTTAACTGCTATATTATTATATAAACACTATTCGGGCACATACAAAAATACCATTAATGCATTCTTAAGCTTAATGCCGCAAAATGGTCCGAACCCATGAAACAATCCCACCTTAACAAATAGGCACATACAAAAATATATCATCACAATCTACTAGTAGCGTTCGATAATTCAGGCAAAAACCCGGCAAAACCCGCCACTCATCTCCGGCAACGAGTGATCCTAGAACACCCTCTTGAGTAGGGATTGACAGGAATCCTAGACTTGAAGCAGTTGTGGCTGTAGTAAGATCTACCGGACCTTGCAGGACAAGGAATTCTATTGGCAGACAAAGCTCCATATGAGATGTAGTAATGCATTCTCCTCCAAAGCAAAGATCTACGACTAGTTTCTTCACCGTCATCAAGATCCACCAATCCACCATCAAGCTCACTACTTTCATCGAAATACATGGACATCGGCCATTCTAGCGCATCGCCCATTGCCTTCAAGCTTGTTTCATCGACTTGAGCCTGGATTCTTGGACTAAAAGCAAGCAAGATAGTGAAGAGGAATATCAAGAAGGTGAAATAGTGGTGCAATGTAGAATTTCCCATGAGTAGAAAACACAAGCGGTGGGAGTGAAAGTAGCTACCAGGGGCTAAGCTAGCTATAATGGCCAGGTTTCTTGCTTTTGAGGTCTGGAGTGGTGGTGGGGGGGTGGGGCTGTGGGGACGTACAGTCACATGCAGGTGCAGGTACTGGAGGTCAGAACTGATTGGGTTACAGCTGTGACTCATCAATGCATCAGTTAACGCGTGTCTCGATTGCTGTGTTGCTTTCTTCGCCCTTGTTTTGGCGTATTATTTGGTAAGGTGGGACTTATTGTTAGACTGTGTGATGGAGTTTATGACGGGCCTTTCAGTGGGGTACGTGACAAGTGTTGGTCTCGCAATGGCTGTGATGTCGGCAAAAAGTTTACTGGGACGCAATTTGAGCGGAGGTGACGGATAAGACACTCGTTACTGAACCTGGAGCAAATGAGGACATTTTTTAGGGTTTTTTTTAGAAAATATTTTTTAAAAAATATAATTTTTTTAATTAATATTTTATTGTGTTTGTGTTAAAAATAAATTTTAAAAAATAAAAAAAATATTATTTTAATATATTTTTAAGTAAAAAATATTTTAAAAATAATATATTAAATTAGAGAAACTAACATATAAGAGTAAAAGTTAAGATTTAATAATTTTAGGATTTAAATTTATAATTATTCAAGGAAAGATAAGGGAAAAAATATTTGCAGGGGCCGGGCCCCTACCTCCGCCCTTACGGCTAGCCGGAAATTTTATGACCCAGCTTGTGTTATGCTACAATTTTTTTTTGTTTGTTAGCGATGGTAATTTCGTTTAATATTCGAGTTCTTTTTTCATGCCATTTTAAACTAATTTTTTTATTGTAATTAAATTTAATTATAATATTAATAAATAAATAAAATTTATATATTTTTAAAAAATAAAAAACTTATTTTATTTTATTTTTTATATTACTCTCATTACCTTTAATTTGTTTCTTCAAAGATTTTTTAAAAAAACTAGGTAAGTATTTTTAAAAAGTTAATTTCAATATTGATTTTTTTATTTTTAGAATTATAAATTAAAAATTTTGATCTTGATTGATTTTTATAGTATTTTTAAAGATCAAAATTCTATTTAAAATTTAATTTTTAATACTAAAAAGATTACAAGCACAAGATTTCGTTAAATTTTTTTAAATTAAATTAAAATTTAAAAATTCCAAATATAATGTTAATTTAAAGGGAAAAAGGTTGAAGTTATATGAGTATAATAAGGTTGGTTTTCTTTTGAAGTAATATTTTTTAAGCTAATATTACACTTCATCTCAATTTATTTGTACTATTTCATTTTTTACGGAAACACAATAAATATAATATTACATTATCTAAACTTGCCACAATACTCCAATAATATCCTTTAACTCGTTCCTTTTTAGCTTTTTATTAAAAAAACAGAGAATAAATATGATTTTAATGAGAGATGTAATGAGAAAACTAAACATTTCATAATGTTTTTCTACAAGAAATTAAATATACGGATGAAATAATTAAATAGGGATGTCACATTTTAAAGGCTAGTTGGTAATGCTTGCGATGTTGTAATGCCAGCCTATACCCGTATCTTGCTACTCGAAAGTGTAAAACGTTGGGTAGGCATAGTGAGAGATGCGTACGTGCTAATAACCCAATTACCTTTCAAAAGAGTAAACTCGCATGTATGCTCAAAATATTGCAGGTATCAGACTGTCATTATAAGTCACTATTAATGTATCATCACATAAGCCTGTCACATTGATGAGATTCAATGGAAATCAGTAATGAGGTGCTGGTCAAATATAGTATTAAAACGTGCTTTTTATAAGTAATGATGCATAGAGATTTTGAATTTTAAATTTTCCAAACAATTTATGAACTTTTATATTATCTATGAGAGGGTCACGATCCATATTTTTTTTAATGTATTTTAAAATTCAACTATAGTTAAAACTTGATAAATGCTTTTTTTATAGCAACTAGTTGGACTCAAAAATCTTGTCAAGGAGCTATAAAAATTATGAACAAGTTTGAAAAGGTTTATTCATATCTAATATATATATTGGTTTATGCATTATCATCATGTATTTAATCATGTATTTGTTTATAAATCATTACATACATATATAAGATGAAATATAGGTTCCTAAAAAACTTGAATTTACAGAGTTCACAACACTCGAATCAACAAAAAATATAAAAGATGAAGAACATGCTCATTGTGATTCCCAGTTCTAAGAAGAGTTGGATTTCCTAAAGGTTTGTATGGCATGCATCATTAGCTTGCTCAACAAACACTTGAAAATACCTTTGGTAAAGGCCCATTCAATCATGCTGTCATTTTGCTCAAACTTAAGCAACAATTCAGCTAGAGAAAAAGATAAGGGAACATGGTTAGGAACCCTAATATAATACAATATTTTTATATCAATAACATCAACATTAGCTCTTAAGTTATAGATACATTTACTAATAAATCTCATAAAATAAAATCATTTAATGATATTGATGAGGATAAGATGACAATGTTAAAAGCTAGAATAAGAGCTATCAAATGGGTGGATTTCTATGATCTGATGCAAGCCATATCAATATGTCTAGTCCCGAACGTGGTTGTACAAAAAACATTTTGTGTTTCCGAGTTTATCAAATATACTAGAACCCAATATCTTGTCACCCATCTCAAGTCTTATTGCAACAAAATGACAAAAGTAGTATACAATGAAAAACTACCAATGCATTTCTTTCAAGACAATTTGAGTAAAGCAATGTTGAGTTGGTATATGAGATTAGATAACATGAAAATCTGAAGTTGGAAAGATCTAATGGATGCTTTCATCAAGAAGTATAAGTACAATATGGATATTACCCCTGATAGAACTAGTTTATCTCATCTAGAAAAGGGGGATAAAGAAAGTATAAGAGAATATGCTCAAAGATTGAAATATCTGGCTGTAGAAATACATCCTCCACTCTTAGATAAAGAAATGGTTACTTTATATACAAATACACTCAAGGCTTCGTACTACAAGCATGTGATAAATAATTGAATACAACAATTCATTAACTCTATAGTCATGGCTAAAAGTATAGAGAAAGGGGTAAGCAATGACAGAATCTCCATGCCCATTAAGAAAAAAAGATTTAAAAGGATGTCAATTATATTAAAGGTGACTATAAAGACAAGAAAAACCATAACACCCTATCACCTTTATCTCAAATTGCTAACGAAAAAACTTTAAGTACAAAATAACCAAATCAACAACCAAGCTAAAAACATACCAAAGAAAAATTCAATGAACCATCACAAATATGTCATCATCACATTACATCTGCTTGTTAATTTCCTCACTCCAAAAAACATCGCACCACCTCTATCTCCAGATGACACTGGAGCACAGCTACCCTCGTTACCATTACTCTTAAACCAGATGTACCAAAAGTTATTGAGCATTAGACAAGTAGCTTTGATACCGCTCAAATCATTGTAGCTACCTTACCCCAACTAGTATGAGTCATACCTCACTTATAAGTGTCATGTTGGCATTGTAGGATATAATTTTCATATTGCAATGATTTCAAGAAAAACCTCATACGATTAATTAAATCTGAGTTGATAACATTTGAGGAGGCCCTAAATATAAATACAAACCCTCTATCCAATAATGCCTCAAGTAGTGGGACAATAAACGCACTAGAGGTGGATGACCTAAAGAGTTTAAAGGTGTCACTGGATAGATTTTATGAAATGGTAGCAAAATCAGGTACAAGATGGGTAATTATAAAGAAAAACTAACATGCAGAGATTTATATAAGTATCATAATGAAGAAGGTTATATAATAAACTAGTATGAAAGCTTTAAAAATAAGGTGATACAAATGATGATTTAAAGAACTCTTAGAATTAAAAGGAGAACATGTAGAAAGGTATCCGTGGTAGATGAACCTAAAAAAATAAAAAATAAAAAGTATGTAGAGTGCATTTTACTACAAAAAGGTTGCCTAAATTGGTCTTTATAAACTTGTAGTGACAAATAAAGAAAACAAAAAATGTCATACTGTATAACTACTAGTACTTTTTTGAAACACGCAACCAAGACCTATTTTCCAAGCAGATTTTAGAGGTCTAACCCAAAATAAAAGATGCTTAACCTCGTAAAAACTTGAGAATCAAAGGAAGGCCAAGGAGGAAATAACTGACCTAATAAGGGAGGTGAACAAAGTAATCAGTAAATAAGAGACCAATGAGTTCCTAAAGTTGATGAAATACAATGAATATAGTGTTGTTAAGCATTTTAAAAAGGCTCATGATAGAATATCATTATTTTCATTGATTTTGAGTTTCAAAACAAATAGAAAAGCTTTGTAAAAGGCATTAAATGAGGCGTACATGCCTTAATATATCAATTAGAAAACTATAAGGCACATAGTAGAGAGAATCCAAGCTTTGAATTATATATACTTCACTAAAAATGAGTTGAATCCTGATAGTACTAAGCATAACAAGTCATTATACATTATAATGTGATATAGAGATATGTTGTGATATAGAGATATGCTAAAAGAAAAGGTATTAAAAGAAAATGGTTCAACACCGAACGCGCTGCTAAGGCATATGCTGAGAGAAATTCTCATTAATGAGTCCTATATGAGACCATATACCATAACAATGAGAGCATATAATGGCTCGCCAAGATAAATAATTGAAACCTTGGAAATGGAGTTATATATGAGCCTACATGTATTCTTAGTGACATTGTAGGTGATGGATATTAATCCTTCTTATAATATATTATTAAGAAGACCATAGATCCATGCAGCTGGAGCAATAACCTCCTCATTACACCAATGCCTGAAATATATTATGAATGAGATGCTGATAACTGTTAAAGCTGAGGAAACAATGTTTATGATCAAGAATATGGTTACAGCATTCATCGAGGTAAAATAATACAGAGAATAGAATATTTATGTTTTTTAAATTATGAATGTTGAATGGGTTACTGAAGGCATGATGCTAAAAAGGCCAAAAATCTTGGAAGTAGTAAAGATGGCTGCTAATTGCTTTTGAAAGCATAAGATTCCTTTTCATTATGATTCTGATGTTAGGATGCCTGAGGGAGTCAATTTGATGAAACTGAAGGTGTTAACCAGAGATTTAGGAAGTGAATATAAACTTAAGAAAGACGACTATAAATGAGTCTTCAGGATCAAAATGGAAGATAAAATGGAAAAAGTTGAAGGAGGGGAGCTAGAAGAAGAAGAGCTCACCATCCCACCACTCCAAACAGATCTACAGAGCTCATCGGATTTGGTATAACAAACTTGTACATCAATGCTTTAGGATGTAAAGATAACGAACAACTAGAGAAAATAATGTCAAAGTAGAAGATAATATGTTGTTACAGCTATTTATATATACCATCGATGATGTCCTTGTTAAAGCCTTTATAAAGAAGCTAGCTTAAGGAAAAACATACTAGAATTGGAAGATAAAGCCTATTTTTATGGGTTCATAAAGTAATTGTTTTTGTTTTAACATGCATGTTGAAATGTTTTGTCATGTTTTAATGTTTTACCTTTTCCTGAGTGTTTTGTTGTATTCTATTGTTTCTACTTGTTCTTAATCTTAATGACAATTTAATTTATAATATCACAAGATCTTTTTTATCAAATGAGGTTTTTTTTTTAATTTTAATGAGATCATGTAATTTCTTGTGTTCAAAATGTGTATTTGTTTTTTCTTATCTTCAATACAAATAATACATTTATATAAGTACACCTTATACTTTCAGGAATGTTAAAAGTTTCATTAATTCATAAACTCATAGCACTAAGAGTAATTGGCCAAATTTTGATAATACAACTACAGTAGATGGTGAAGATTAGAGAGAATAAGACATAAAAAAGTTTGTTGCGTTGGTAAAAAATTCTAAAAAAGCTAGAAACCCGCTAGTGAAGAGTTAAGAAATAATAAATTTAGGTACTAAACAAGATAAGAAATAATTAAAGATTGGTACCCTTGTTACGATCGAGGAAAAAAAAGGTCTAATCTCTCCATTACTTTAGTACATGGATGTTTTTGCCTGGACTTATACGAATATTCTTGTTTAGACATCAATATAGTGGTATATAGGATTCTCTCAGTAGAAGAAGTAAGCTGGCGAAACAAAAGATAAGATGAATGCTCCTAGATATGTTGCTTACGGTAAAGACAAATATACAAAAACAGTGAGATTCAGGATTTCTGGATGTGGTTTATTATCCTCAATGGGTGGCTAATATGGTTATAGTTACTCAGAATGGATGGCAAAATCAGGGTGTGTGTACATTATAGAGACCTAAACGAGGCAAGCTCAAAGGATGATTTTCCTCTACCCTACGTAGACGTCTTAGTTGATAATGTTCCAAAAAGTATCATGTATTTATTCATGGATAGGTTCTCAGGATCAAACCAAATTAGAATGGTAGAGGAAAACGAGGAGAAAACTATCATTGTCACACCTCGAGGAACCTTTTGCTATAAAGTAATATTGCTCATATTGAGGAATATCGGTGCCATGTATCAAAGAGTAATGATTACTTTATTCTACGATATGATGCACCAAGAAATGAAAGTTTATGCGAACAATATATTTATGAAATCAAATAAAGAAGAAGATTATGAGCAATTATGGAGTAAATTATTTGAAAAGTCGTAGAAATTTCTATTAAGAATGAATCCCATAAAGTGCTTGTTCGAGGTAAGGACCAGAAGAATGTTAGGTTTTGTAGTAAGTAATCAAGGAATATAAGTTGATCCAAAAAAAAAAGTAAAGGAAATCTAGGATATGCTGGCGCCTAAGATGGAAAAGTAAGAAATTTTCTTGGGCATTTAAACTACATATCTTGGTTCATATCTCAACTCATAATATTATGTGGGCTAATTTTCTACTTATTCAAAAAGAAAAATCTTGGGGTTTGTGATATTTTTTGAGAAAAAACCTTTGACAAAATCAAAAGGTACTTGCAAAACTTGTCATTGATAATGTCTCCTATATCACGTAGACTATTAATCTTATATTTAACAATGATAAAACAATCCTAAGATGTGTTTTAGGCTAGAATGATGAGTTATTAAGGAAAGAACAAGTTATTTATGACTTGAGCAAGAAGTTGAATAACTGTCAAACTTTGTATACAGCAACTGAAAAACTATGCTACGCTTTGATATGAAGTGCAGAAAGGTTCAAACATTATATGCTATATACTACATGACCTGTTTGATCTCAAAACTAGATTCATCTAAGTACATCTGTGAAAAATCTTACTTACTTATCAGGCACGATAGTAAGGTGACAAGTGTTGTTGGTGGAATACAACATTGTTTATATAACAAGAAATGCTGTAAAAAAAATATGATTGATAATTGCAGAGCAAAGTATATTATAGAAGATTACGAGTAGTTGAAGTTTAACCTTCCTGATAAGGATCTGCTAACATTTAAGGATAATGTTAAGATGAATGACTTGTGGACCGTGTATTTTGATGTAGCAATGAATATATTAGGAAATGGAACTAGAATAGTGATAAACTTTTCGCTTAAATTATTTCTAGAACAAATTTGTACTTTAAAAAAATATATTAGAGAATATATTAGTTAATTATAAAAAAATATTATCTGTAGTGAGCAATGCATGAAGCTTGTGTTTTAACTTATCAGGACTCAAAAAAAATATTTAGATGTGTATAATAAACAAGAAGTTGATCCACGCCAGGATAGTGTTAATGGAGACTATGTCATCCTCCATTCAAAAGTCCTATGCATTGGCATTTACATTTGGCTGCCTTGGATTGCTAGCACTAGTAGCTCTTTTTAGCTTATAAGTTTATGATATATATATATATATATATGTTGAAAAAACCTGTACGATCACTTTCTAGAAAAAATTAAAAATATTAGAATTCAAATTGGTTTTATAGATAAAATACGAACTTATTTCTACCCACTGAGCTTATAAACAATGATGATATTTGCCAAAACTCGTAGAAAGCCTAACCCAAGTTAGGATTTTGAAGTGGGCTAGCGTGAAGGATCTATATAGATTATAGACTGCGTAAATTAATCCCAAGTCCTGACCAGGGTACAGTGGATTAATTACCCTGGATTAATTACTTGTTTTTGTTTTTTTTTTTTAAAGTATTTTTTATTGAAAAATTTATTAAAATAATATTATTTTTATTTTTTAAAAATTATTTTTAATATTAACATATCAAAATAATTTAAAAATACTAAAAAATATTTATTTAAAATAAAAAAAATAAATTTTTAAAAAAATATTTTTAAAATATAAAAATAAATAGAATAAAGCAAAACTTATGAATCTTCCATATGGGCCGATCAAATGCAATATTTTCTATTCTAGAAGAGCTAAAATCTTTTATTTAGTGGATCCACAAGTTGTCAAATACCCAAATAGTAACTCTGGAAATGACATTCCAATTTATCAGTATGTTTGAAATCACATTAATTAAGTTTAATTCATAAATAAAATATATTATAAATTTTATGCTTAAAATAAAATATTAGACCAAAAGATTGAATTTAATTATACTATTTAGAATGCTCATGTAAATTAATTAAATTAACAATCTTGATTATTTTATTCTAAATTTAAAAAATATTTTTTTATATAAATATCTTTTGTTAAAAGGACCTTTTCATTTATTTAAAATGATATAAAATATTGATATTTTGGAGAAGATAAAAATAAATCTATCTCGAATTAATTGTTTATTAAATACTTATTCAAAATAAGATAAAAATAAATCTATCTCATATTAATTGTTTATTAAATACCTATTTAAAATATTCAAATATATATATATATATATTAAAAAAAACTTCTCCATCAAAATCTTTTCATTGGAATGTTGAAAGATATCAGTTCTAATAATGAAAAACCTTAACCTGCCACTCCCTGTAAGCTTCAGGCACCACAGATTCAGGTAGTTCAATTGGCTTCCTGTTTTGAAGTCTTCTCCATAGCCATCCTCCCATTCACAATTCCCTTTCAAATTAATATTTACTCCTCCATTTTTAAAGAGAAAATATCATAAAAAAATTAAATATTTACTCCACCATTTTTAAGTTTATCTGTTTTTTTTCAATTTAAAAAAACTCATATAAAAGTTATTTTCTAATGTAAAGATCATTTTCAAGGTTATTTTTGGAAGATTATTTTTATATTAATTTTAAGAGAAATTACTGTAGAAAATTTCTTATCGTTTATTCTAAAATTTTTTTGTGAATTGAATTTTATTTAGAAATCAAATTAATATCTTATAAAATTTTTAATTACAGCAATTAATTTAAGCATATGAATTAAATTCAATTTATAGTTTCACACACCTTTAAAGAAAAATATTTTAGCCAGATAAAAGCTTGAAACCTCCATGGAACTGATTAAAGCAGACTATAGACTTGTTTGGTAGCAGTTATTAATATATCAAATGCCCAATTACAACATTTTTTTTTAATTTGCATTGAAAAGGTTAATTATTCGATAATTCAAACCAAAAAATAATAATTTGACACTTGAAAGGCAAGATTCAAGGATATGCCAATCTCATGTAGAGAAAGGAAAAAGAAAAAAGAAAAACTAAATTGGCTATCTCCCTCTTCCCTTGAAATGTTTTCAAAAAATATATAAAAATAATGGCTGTCTCCCTCTTTGTTAATGGAATTAAAAATATTTGAAATCCTGTGACGATTTTATTAAAAAAAAAAGATTTAAAAATTAAAAAAATATATATTTTAGAAACATTACAATTTTTGAAAGTTTTTAGAAAAAAGTTCAAAATTTTCAACCATTAAGCTTTATTTTAAAAAATTAAAAAATTTAATTAAGGAAATTTTCTTTATATAATTGCACAAATCTCATTTATGTTTTTCTATATTTTTGATTGGGTATCTTATATCATTGTATAGATCTAGTTTTTTTTAAAAAATTAAATAAATATAATTATATTAATTTGGATAAAAAAAATTTACTGGTATATTAGAGAATAAGATAATTTAGAAAGATTTCGTATATTGTTGTAAAATTTATAATTATAATATTGAATGCCTGTTAGAATCTTTTCTGGACTTCATTCTCTTAAATTTTCATGACACTTCTTTAAGGGGACTGAATCTTTGCTCCGCATCCTAGACGACCAATTTTATTTTGGAGCTTGATTCCACGCGCTACTAGGAAAAGGAGGTGCATGAACCACTCCACCTTGTGACCATCTCATTCCTCTTCCTTTTGAAGGTAGTGTAGGTCACCTCCACTGGAGATGGAAGATCGTCGGCTGCAAAGTTGAAGTCAATTGCTACCAAATCTGTGCTAATCATAGTTTGGAGATTTTTCTTTTCCTTGTTTTTTGTTTTTTCTTAAATGTATATATGTTGTAACTAATTAATTGGTTATATATTATATTAATTTTTTTTTTATATATATATATATATATTTAATTTTTAAAAGATATTTATTTATCTTTAATATTCATTAATTTTAATAATTTATAATTTTTTTAATATTTGAGAATCATAATATTTTGTTAAATATTGTATTTTATCTTCAAAGATAAATCAATCAATTGTTAAACTAATAATAAATTTATTTATTTAATTTAATTTAATTTAGAATAATAATTTATATTGAAGTCAACTTATTAGAGAATTTAATGGGTAAATATAAGAATTACTAGTTATAAATTAAATTGAAATGATTAATTAAGAGTGATTTGATTGTAAATAAATTTTAGAAATTAAAGACTAGAATGTAATTAATACAAAGAATTACAATTTTAAATCTAAAAAATCAATTAATGACTTGATAGAATAAATTTCTAAAATTTCCTTGAAATTATATGTGATGTTATCCAAGGGTAAATTGATATTTTATTATTTATAGGGGTTTTAAGTTTTTTCTATAAATAAAATATTATGTTTTTTTTTATGCACAAAATAGTACAACAATACAAAACAGTTAAAAATAAAAGATAAAAGAGTTAGAACTCAAAGACATAACAATCATTTTTTTTGTAAAAAAATTAAAGAGATTTTTCATTAATGATTTGTGTGAATTACTATTAAAAGCTTGACTTTAGTACAACTTATAATTTGTGACAGCCCACCCTTAAAATAATTATTATAAAAATAACATATGAGTTTCAAGTAATTTTTATATAAATTCTAAATAATTTTAAATATATCTAACAAAATCCTTATAATCCAAAAAAATTAATTTTTTTGTTTCTGCTAGGTATATATATTCCGGGAAGCCTAACAATTTTCTCATGTTTTTTCTTTGCGAGGGTCTCTCATTTCAATCTCTATTTATGTTCTTCTTCTTTTTTTTTCTTTTTTTCTTTTTTTGTCTATATGACATCTATTTATTTATATTGTCTAGGATCCCTTCTAAAATATGAAAAAATAATGTTAGATAATTATATTATTTCCTTTTTGACCATGAATTTTTAATTAATTATATTTTATTTTTTTAATTTGTAGAATATCTTTTAATAAGTTTTCAATTTTACTTGATCCTCTTATACATTTTTATTTTTCTCTTTGGCATATTTATCCCCTATTATTTTAGTCCATACTTTTCTTAGTTTCTTGGTTTTTTTTCTTTCACTCTCTAAATTCATTTTCTCTTTTCTTTTATTTTTTAAATTAAAATACTAAAAGATTGAATTGTATTGAAAATTTAATTTTTTAAAATATTTGTTTCTATTTTTATTGTCTCTATCTTTTCTTGTACATGGACAATAATAAAGCGTTGACTTAAGAAAAACAGTTTATATTCTTGAGTAAAATATATATTTCTCAGTTTAATTTTTTTTTCATTAATGTATTTTGTTTTAATGAAAATAATTTAATTTTTTTAAATAAAAACATATCATAGTTTAAAAAATAAAAAAAAGCATGCTACATAATTTTTTGTATGATTGTATAAAAAATTAAAAAATCATTAATTCAAGAAAATTATATAAAAAAATATACAATAAAATAATAAAATAAATATTTATTCTCACTAAATATTTATAAGCAATTTTTTTTAAATTATACATATTAAATTCATATATAATTGTTCATAAGCAAATTGATAATATTGATAATAGTATCATAAAGCTATAATCTTATTTAAAAGTGATAACATAACTGAATAATTCTGTAAATACTACTTTACTGATTTTATTTAAAAACAATTAATTAAAAAGAGAAAGCAAAAGGTGATGGGCCAAAAACAAGAAGATGTTAGGCCGTTCAAATAAGTCAATATTGTTTTGTCCGCGTGATTTCAGGAGCATTTCCAAAACCTATTTTTATATAGTTTTATGGCAATTCAAATAAATAAATAAATAACAATTCTATGGTTCACATTCTCGAGTAAAAGATATATTTTTCAGTTTAAATTTCTTTTTCATTAGTTTATTTCGCTTTAATGAAAACCATGTAAGTTTTTAAAATAAAAAAGTTATCATAGTTTAAAAAAATCATGCTCCATTATTTATTTTCATGATTATATAAAAAATATAAAAGAATGATTAATTCATGAGAATTATATAATAAAAAATAAAAAAATAAAATTTTTATAATCACTTACTATTGATAGGCATTGGTTTTTTTTAAAAAATATGCATATTATATTCATATATAATCATTTATAAATAAATTGCTAATAGTATCATACAGCTATAATCTTATTTAAACGTGATATACACTTGCATCTTTATCTGTACTCTCTAATCTCAATAAATTGGATTATTGGAGTTCAACTGTTTTAATATTAGCAATAAAAAATTGTTAGATTATATATATATATATATATATATATATATATATATATATATATATATATATATTCAGTGCTCTTCATGAGTTCATGACCAATGTTTATTTGGCTCTTGGATTCTCTCATGGGATTGGACACCATCTGCAGTTCTGCATGCACTTCCTGTCTTAATGTATTATCTTGAGCACTTGTATCAGTAGCAGAGCATTAATCAGAAACTATGACAAGCTCAATCATGGCTCAGTATGACAATCTAAGCTAGCTAGCTAGCTGTTTGTTGTTCGTTTTTTTTTTTTTTTTAATCTCACAGATTCCCTTTCTATGCAGAAATGGCCAAATTGGCAGAGTAACAAGTCACAAGAAGGTGCCAAAATTTTAGGCATGCCAATCTCAAATTCAGCCTATAACGTTATCTCTTTAGCACACTTGACCGACCAAAGAAAGAATGGTGCGTGTAATACTAGTTCTACTTGTACATAGTTTTGATGAAAGCGCACCGTCAATGCACTTAAAATTTGCAGGGGTTGGCATTTATTGCGTGGAGGAGGAGAATAACGGGAGTAGCATTAGAGAAAGAAGGTGCGGAGACAGGGAGCAAGAGTAGGGGAGTGGCTCTGTGGCCTAGTTTGCTCCGTTTTGTGCGTGGAAGTACTGTTGTAATGACTTGTTTTTGTGTTCTATGTTTCTTTGACTTAAGGATTCAAGATATTTATAAATTTTAATTATATTAGTTTATCTTGTGAAAAATAAAATAATGATGAAGATTCATCTTTTTATGAGCAGAGAAAAATAAATATTATTAATGGAGAGATCAATGTTTTATCTTAGCATAGATAATTTTTATATTATGAATAGCATAGCTTATTTTGATAAATAATAAATTAATCGATAGCTTTATTTTAATCTTTCGGCATTGCTTTATATATATATATATATAAAAAACTTATAAAATTATTAATAAATATAAAAAGTAATTAAATTTAATAGGTTATATTTTTGTTTAGGTTATATTTTTGTTTTTACAACTTGGATGAAAAGATAATTTTATATTCAAAAATAATTAATTAATGAAATAATAATTTATTATTTATTATATTTAAATATTAAATAAAAAATATTTAAAATATTTTACTAGGGTGTTTTGCAGGGGCCCAGACCCCTGCTTGCCACCCCTTGGTTCCGTCTTTGTTCGAAGGTATGCATCAATTAATGTTGGTAATGCTAGCTTTGACTTAGATTTTTTTAAAAAAATATATATTGAAATATATGTTCAGAGTATGATGGTAAGTTGGTTTAGGCAATGTTGTTTTGGCCTAGCCCAAACAGCTAGAAAACATATTTATATGACTAGAATATTTTTTTAAATTTTATGCACCATCCCTATCAAATTTTTTAAACAATTATATTTTAAAAAATTAACTAAAACCAACAAAAATATAAGAGAAAAAAAAACAATATTTATGCATGTTATGTTATCTTGTTGTGTTTTTTAGTTAACGTGTTTGCAAGAAAAATAAGAGTTTGATGAATTCTTTTATTACTATTAAGTTATATATCTTACTAATTAGGATTTAAGTGGCAATAAATTTTAGTAAAATCTTTATATTAAATATTTTCTTGTTAAAACTTTAAAGATATGTTATAATGCTTTTCTTCTCCTGATATGATAACAAAGAGTTTTGTTTTGTAAAGATATGTTATAATGCTTTTCTTCTCGTTATATAATAATAAAGAGTTTAGTTTAGTTTTTTTAAGGTGGAATGCTAGTTATGAAGTAGAAGATAAGTTAAATAGATAGTGAAGATCAAATATTTAGCAGGTTCAACATTATAATGTCACACTCGAGCATATTTGTATAATGTTGTTAAAAAAAATTTGCACAGAATATTAAGTTGGCCTCCATGAAAATGCAATATTAAGAAAAATGAAAGTGTAAAACTCAATAACAAATTAGAAAATCTTCCACTTTGTAAGGTGATAATACTTATTTTCAAGAGTTTGTATAATTATTGATCTTATATTATATTTGTCTTTTTTTGATAAGGAATACATGAGTGAGATACAAAAGAAAATTGATGGCAATAGCCATTCATGTTTCATGAGCTTCTTTACAAAACAAATTCCCTAACAAAATAGAGGATCCTCCATAAAATATAGGAGGGGAGGTAGGTATGTGAAGTGAAGAATAATGTGAAGAGCAATAGAAAAATAGTTATATGACCTGGTTTTGTTTTGCTTTGAAATTAGAGTCTTATTATAAGGATTTATTTTTGTGTTTTGTTGTTTTTTTGTATGAAATTATCCGTCTATTTATAGATTTTAGTCCCATTAACTTATCTTGTATAGAATAAAGTAATGATAGAGACCATCCTCATGGTGATTGGACAAAAATAATTATCATTATTGAAGAGATTAATGTTTTTCTTTGCATATAAAATTTTTACATGCCATGAACACAAATGGATGATTTAAAGATGTACATGTATGCACTAGTCGGTAGTGATAAATATCCGCTCTGACTTCTCACAATTTTTTTAAAAAAATTGAGATATGTGCCTGGGTAAGATATTAAACAATCCATGGTGGCAAGTTGATATGGATGACGTTGTTTTGGCCCGGCATGGCCTAAGTTACTAGGATGTTTTTTTTCAAATTATATACGCCATTAACTCCCAAATTTGCTACTATATAAAGGAGCTTCTCTATAATGAATATATCTACACATACATATTTCTAGGGAGCCATTTCTCCCTCTCTTCCTCTCTCATTCCCAACGTAATATGTACATATACTCTACTCGCATGACTTTCAGAAAGCTAAATATTGACTTCATTATTTGAGTGGTTTAGACGAGACCATTTCCTAAAATCATTAATTTTCGGTGTTTGAACTTCATCTATGCAAGACTTGGGAAGAACTATCATTATTTTCCCAACCCTCCGAGGCTAAATCTCAAGTATAATAAATCTAGATACTCAATAATTTGAGCATCATCAGATGCCTTCTAATTTGGTAGTAATTTTTAGAAAAAACTAAGTAATTTTGGTCCTTCTACAGCAAATGCATAGTCGAAAAAAGTTATAACCATGCTTTGTGAGAAGTTACCTAAGCAACTTAAATGGCATAAAACATTTCATTTATTAACTAATCACATTATGCCAATTGTGAAGATTATAAATGGTGGGTTCCTTTTGTCATATATTCATTAAAAAAAATTATTTAATAAATAAGAAACTATATGCCCCTTTCTTTTTTTCTCGCCGCATGTTTAAAAGTATGATTGAGATTATTTTTAAAGTATGTTTATATTAAAATAATATTTTTTATTTTTTGAAAATTATTTTTAATATCAGTACATTAAAATGGTCTAAAAATACAAAAAAAAATATTAATTTACATTAAAAAAATTTAAATTTATTTCAAAATATTTTTAAAACACAAAAATAAATAAGATAACTTTCACTTCAAAACATGGGACCATGAATTATTTTTATAATGGATCCCATGTTCTTATAATAAAGTCGAGTACAACTCCAGTAATACTTTATTTTTTATTATGTTCATGAAAACAAACATTAATGAATACTTGAGGAGAGAGAAAACAAGAGAGTATTTTAAACTGAAAAATTTAGATCAAAATTTTTCTAATATATTTTTATTTTATTTTTTAAAATAAATTAAAAACTTGTATTATAAGCTTTATTTTAGGAGTTATATTGAACATTTATTTTTCAACAAATAAGACTATAAAAAAGACAAGGAATTTTCTTTCATGCCAGATAATCCTTGTCAAAGTTACAGAAATTATTTAAAAATTTATGGTAGTATGCTATTTGAATTATGTATTATTTACACTCTTATTTTTTTTAATTAAACTTTTTATTGACAAAATTATAAATTCATGTAATATATCTTTAAATTAAATATGGATTGAAATGGTAGAATACATTATATGCATATATCCTAGAACGATGGTTTTTCTTTTTATCATAACTTTTTTTTTCTTAATTCATTTCAACCAATATCAATTGATGAATAAAACATGTGTGTTTTGAGCTAATGAGAAATAATTTATATCATTAATACTTTTGTATACAAACTATAGAATATGGGTCAAGAAGCATAATTCTTGGGTATGCGATTTCTTACTGGTTTTGTTTAAATATGGGTAAATAAGAATAATATCAATTGTCATAATGTTTTGGTAATTAAGAGCATTGCACAAAAAATAATATCAATTCACAAAAGAATGTGAACTTGAAAGTTTTGATTTTAACACATTGATATCGCCACGTGTGCAAAGGACTCATTTATTAGCTATTTATACAATGTCAAATGTGAAAATTAATTAATCAATACATAATAGCAGAACTATTTCATTTTTCATGAAGAGCAATGTTTATGAAAACAAATGCAAAGTAAAATGGGTTCCTTAATTAATTATATCGATTGTGTATAAAAAATAAATCGAAACAATGATGATTTTTTAAAAGATTTTTGTGTAGATTACTATGTTTTAATATTCATAAAATAAAAAAAAAAGTACAAAACTTGGAGGAAATAAAAGAAAAGTCAAGAAGAAATAAAATATTGAAACGCAGATAAAGATTTTAAGGATTTATGTGTAGGCTTTAAAGTTCAATAAATAAATTTTTTTTAAGAATGTGTAGGCTTTAAAGTTCAATAAATAATTTTTAAAAAAAAATGTATAACACTTGCAGGAATTGAGAAAAAAAATTAAGAATAAAAAAAACTAAAACAATAAATGAAGTTTCGAAAATTTCTATGTAACTTTTAATGTTTAGGGGAAAAAATATGAGACTTTGAGAAAGAGATATAAAAGTTACATATATTTATGAAGATTTTTTGTCTCAACATTAAACTATAAAAAAGAAACACGAGGGAGGGAAAAGTAAAATTATAACTAGATATGAGAATAGAAATTAAAAAAAAAAGAAGATATAAAATAATATATATTTTCCATGTCAATAACAAATGAAACCTTTGATATCATAAAACAAGTTAATAGTAAAACAAAAAGTAAAGGTACAAAGCAGTGGTTATTGTAAATGAAAAAAAATTCAACCAATTAAAATTTATCATATGTTATTTTTTTCATAAACATATAAAATAAAATAAAAATAAATAACATAAAAAATAAATGAGTCTTTATATATTTTTTATCAATAAAAAATTAATATATAAGATAATAAAAGATTTATATATAAGATGAGATATTTAAGATATTTTATAATCAATCTAAGATTCTATATATAAATAATGACATATAATATTGATAAAAGACTTGAGTATCTTTACAAATAAAAAGTTTCTTTCTTTAGATATAAAAAAGAAAATTCTTTTTGAAGATACAATTTGTTTTTAATCTAACAAGGTTGTCAACAACTAATTGACCACAACTATATAAAAAA
Source organism: Populus euphratica (assembly GCF_000495115.2). Classification (NCBI taxonomy): domain Eukaryota; kingdom Viridiplantae; phylum Streptophyta; class Magnoliopsida; order Malpighiales; family Salicaceae; genus Populus; species Populus euphratica. The sequence goes on from NW_011499966.1 coordinate 423,002, forward strand.
AGGAAGATAAACTAACATAATAAAATTTGGGTTAATAAACCTCATTCACAGATGTTATATTTTTTTTTAAATAAAATGAGAATAATATAAATGAAATTGAATATATAAATTTTATTTATATTATTAAATAAGATCATAGTATAAAATATTAGTATGATAAAAGATTTGTTTATTTATAAATAATTAAATTATCAAAATTAATGTTTTTAAAGCCTCCAACAAGTCATAAATCATTTACTTCATCTCTAACTTGAACTACATTTAAAATTAAATTAAAAAAAATTATTTTAATATAATCTAGTTGATTCGATAAGTGCACTTGTAATTTTATTAAAATTTAAGTTGATTTTAATTTTTTTTAAAAAAACAAGATCATTTTAATTTTTTTAAAATTTTTTTATAAAATAACATCATTTTAGATTAATCTAAATTAACCTAAAATTTGGGTTAATAAACCTCATTCACGGATGTTATATTTGTTTTTTTTTTAAAAAAATAGAATAAGAATAATATAAATAAAATTGAATATATAAACTTTATTTATATTATTAAATAAGATCATAGTATATAATATTAGTATGATAAAAGATTTGTTTATTTATAAATAATTGAATTACCAAAATTAATGTTTTTAAATCCTTGACAAGTTATATATCATTGACTTCACCTGAACTAAATTTAAAATTAAATTAGATAAAAATTATTTTAATATCATCTAGTTGATACAATAAATTCACTTGCGATTTTATCAAATTTAAGTTGTTTTTAATTTTTTTAAAAAAATCATTTTAATTTTTTTTAAAAAATTGTAAAATAAGATCATTTTAGATTAATCTAAATTAAGCTAAATTATCCCTCATATCTTATGATTGAAACATAAACTGCATCAAGAATCATGAACTGCATCAAGAAGCAGGCCAAATTACTCAATATTTTGCAATAACTCGGGTTAACCTGGAAACCCGGATGACCCGATAAAACCCGGTGGTAACTCGTTGACTTTTGTTTTTTTTTACTAAAACGACGTCGTTTTGAATTTTTTTTAAAATAAAAATTGACCCAGCCGACCCGTCCAACCCGGTCAAAATCCGGAACCCGGGTCTTGGACCGAACCAGCCACCGGGCCGGGTTTAAAAACTATGCTCTGACTAGCTAATTACTCTACTGCCAAAAAAGCAGGGCTCAATGATAAAGGATTGAAAACATCTTTTATCGATCATTGAGCCTATCTTACTGAAAGAAAATAAACGAGGCTGGCTAGTGTATTGAAAACGTCTTTAACAGTGACCATCCTATTCATTTTCAAGATCAAAGTAAAGGACCACTATGTTTCTATTATCCGCACTAAATCAAATTCCACAGCCTCTGATAAAATCCTTGCCAAATTTGCGCTTCCATGAAAACTGAATGCTACTTTCCACTAAAGTTAAGGCAATTACTATATAGCAGCTAGAAATTACAGTACAGAAAACGATCAGTTTGTGTACTTGCACTAGAAATTACAGCATCAGCATTCAGCTATTAATCTACATTGAAAAGTGTGCCACAGAGGAAGCATGTGAGCCCCAGCATCAGTGTCTGTGGTATAGTAGGTCCCTAATGATCCCTAACCGGCTAACCCACTTCATCAGTAATTTGAGTCTGTATCTGCTAGAGCCACTGGCCACACCGGAGTTCTTCAGCGGCCGGGGGTCATTCATCCCATGTCAAAGGGGGGCGTTCTGGTTGGTTGCTCTTCTGACACATTGCATGTGAATGGTGGGGTTTCTTGTGTCATTTTTAAGTAAAAATGTAAAATTTCAAGGCAAAGCAATGCACTTGCACAGTTGCCCTCAAAAATCAAAAGCACTTAACGGGGCCATAGAAGAAAGTTTCAAATTAAGTGGTTCATGCACCAGATCCCTTTAATCCTATCCCTCTACTTTGTGGGCCTAAATCCATGAAAGGTCTATTTACCATTGATCTATTATAGTTGTAGTAGAGATTTTTCTCACTAGTAAAGATCAGATGGATTTGAGTGTATTATCTTCTGGTTAGCCCTCCATAATGGGCGGTCACTATCAAAAATCATAAATTCAATCTTAAATGAGCTGAGTCTCTTCTCTCAATCGACTTTGCATGAATAAAATATAGCATACAAGTGGCTATATAAAGCCTTCCGGCCACTTACGGTAACCCTACTGAAAATGGTGATTGGTTTCTGAGATAATCTTACACACTTTTTTTTATCGTCTTTTTCTTTCTCCTTTTCCTCTACAATATTTTCTCAAGCAACGAAGCCCTAAATATCTCTCTCTTAGGCCTCTCTTCTCCCGGCTCCTCTATACCTCTGTTGCTAAGTTATTCAGCTTGTGAATATATCCCAATTATCAACCCATTCCCTCCCTAGCTCTTCACATACACTAACACACTTTCTGTTCTCTTTCCTGATACCTCGGGGGCGATTTTCAAGAGTGTTATATTCAATGGATGTGGACATGATGAAATCATCATCAGGAGAGGAACATATAGACATGATGACAATGATGATGCAGATGGCAAAGCTTCCTGACTTTTGCAGTGAGCCTTTCCACAACACTACTAACACATCAACAATACTACAAGAAATCCAATTCTCCAACGGAAATCCTACTAGTATTGTAGCTTCACCACCTATCTATCATGATAACCCACATGCTTCTTCACCACCATTCATAAATCCACCTCCTTGCTCCATGCCATTTATGGGCACTCCAATCCAAGAACCAATGACACCACCTCTTCAGCACAATATGATGGCCAACAAATTCAAATATAGTACTCCATTCTCCAGTGCAAACTCCTTCTTGTCTTCAATAGAGAAGAAAAACTCCACTGCAGCAATTAGAGATATGACCTTTTATGTAGCAGCAATGCAACCAATACATATAGACCCGGAATCGGTAAAGCCTCCAAAGAGAAGGAATGTCAAGATATCTAAGGATCCGCAAAGTGTAGCTGCGAGGCACAGAAGAGAAAGAATAAGTGAGAGGATGAGGATTCTCCAGAGATTAGTTCCAGGAGGCACCAAAATGGACACGGCTTCTATGTTAGATGAGGCTATACATTATGTCAAGTTCTTGAAGAAGCAAGTGCAATCTTTACAACAAGCTGGTGCTAATACCCCCACCGGTGGTTTTGGCTTCACAGGGGTGACAATGCTTAATGTGGGCTACTCTTCTTTGGTAAAGAATTGTCAGCCTGCTGCTAATATGGTGGACACAATGCAGATGCTAAGATGAGAGATAGGATTAATCATTAGCACTGCTTTTGGGTCTTTGTAACTAATCATGATTTTGATGTTATCTTGTTGTGTGTTGTAATTGTGTCAAAGGATTCAGCTTCCATTATATTCCTGGCTCGTTAATTAAAAAGAAATTGTGAAATCTTCCTCCTCTCTTAAATAAGGCTGCAGGAGAATCAGAATCACATGATCTAAGGCTTATCAAGGCAAAAAAAAATGGACTAGGAAATACTAATAACGAAATCCAGTGCAAGATTTTACGGATTTTTATATACAGATAGAGATATTACTTCCTCACAGTGTAACCTTATTAAGAAACTGAAGCGAAAAAATGTTTTCCCATTTTCATTCATTCGATATGGACGTCTTTTTTCCAGCTCATGACCGTGCGTGCATATATTATAGACGCAGTTTTTTCTGCACGCTTAGTTTTTAAATAATTTTTTATATTAAAATATATATTAATAATATTTTTTTTATTTTAAAAAAATTATTTTCAATATCTGTACATCAAAATAATTTAAAAATATTAAAAATAAATTAAATTAAATTAATATATATATATATATATTTGATATAGGGGTCTTTTTTGTCTATTCCATAGTATTTTCACAATAAAATTATATTAATACCCTTAAAAGTAAAAACCAACTAAAATTGCATAGAAGGACCTTTTCATCTTTTTATTTTTTAAAAAAAAAACAATAAAGTGATGAAATTCCCTTAAAATAAAAATATATAAATATGATTCCAAGGGTGTTTTTGCTTTTCCTTATGATTTTTTGTTCTTTTTTGTTAATTTTAGGTTGACCTAAAAGTTGTTTGGTATTTTTTAAAAATTAAATATTATTAAAAACATGTTGAAAGTTATAAAGTATAGTGCTCTAACGCCTTTGGAGCGGCCCATGCGGGAATGTTCGGTGATAAAAATTAGTCGTCCATAACTATGTGTAGAGCAACGTATCATCCCTTTCATATTTGTGGAGCATGTGTTCATCAATTTCAATGCTAGGTATTTTATTTCATTCAGTTTTTTTATTTAATATGATTTTTATTTTTTTAATTATTTTTTTTTTGTATATTTTACCTTTTTTTTATTTTTTTTCAATTTTATTTCTCATCATTTTATTTTTTTTAATTTTTTATTCAATTTTGATCCACTTTCTTTTGATTGCTATTTTCTTATCTCTTTTCTTGATTTATTTTGTTTTTCAACTTTGTCCCTTAATATATTATTTCATTTGATTATTTTTATCAAATTTTAGTTCATATTTTTTTATTGTCTTTTTTTATTCTTTTTTTAATTTTTTTAATTTAATCCCTAATTATTTTTTTCTTTTGATTTTTATTTGATCCTTATTATTTTGATTATTATTTTTTTAATATAGAATTTTAGTTTGTGTTTTTTTATGTCTAGCTTTCAACAGAGTAATTCTAATGTCATGATCCAAGTCACTGAATCTGAATATTAACGTGGTTTAACTTTGATCTTTTTTTATAGGTTCTTTATTGATTTTTATTTTCAATTTTATCATTTGATATTTGAGTTATTAGACCTTGAGCTTCATTATTTGTTCCACTTAATTTTTTTCTTGTTAATTTATCTCAATCTTATATCTTGGGTAGCAAATTAGTCGAGTTAATTTAGGTCAACTTAGGTTTTTCTCTTGATGTTTTTTTTTTATAAAATTGATTTCTTTTCTTAATTTCATCATTTCACATTAAATTATTGACCCTTGAAAATTATGATTTTTTCATTTTTTTTTTGTGGGGTCATCCTAAATATGGGTTATTCAAGTTAACTTGGGTTTTTTATAACTTTTTATTATTATTATTATTATTATTATTATTATTATTATTATTATTTAGCTTCGGTCTTTTTTGCTAGGTTTTTTTTAAATCTAATTTTTTTAATCTTGATTTCATATTGCAGGTTGCAGATTGATTAAGTTAACACATGTTGACTTGAGTTTTTTATGTTACTTTTTTATAATTAATTTTTTTCATATCCATCATTTGATACGAGGTTATTGGATCTTAAATTTTGTTAAAAAAATTATTTTTTTTGTTATTTTTATCTTATATCTCAGGTTACATATTATTAAGTTAACCCATATTAATTTAAATTATCATCATTTAAATATTTTTTTATATGTTAAGAAAAATTAACTTAGCCAGCAATATAACATTGAACACCTACTAGTGTACTGCTAATTGGAAAAAAAGATGTGTATTTAGTAGCAAACCTTTTATCAAATTTTTATTTTAATGTGGTACTCTTTCACGATAGAGATTAAAGAACAATGACATTATTAAAAATAGGTTCGGAGTGAAATATTGTGAAAATGAATTAAAAAAATCAATATTATGAAAAAAGAATAATAAAATAAAAAATAAGTTAAAAATAAAATGATTGATAAAAATATTAAATACCTTTAGAGATAAGAGACATGTTTTAGAAACAAAATTCAAAATGTCATTCATGAAAGAAAAAGAGAGAGATGAAATTAAACAAGTTTGAAATTTAATTCATTCTATCACACTAATCACTTACATCGACCATAATGGTAAGGTAAATCGAGAATCACCAGCACCACGAATTAAACATCATTTTTGTAATTGTAATGAGAGAGAGAGATAATCTTATCTCTATCATCAATTATCAATTAATAATATTTTAACATGATTTATTTTATTAACAATGTTAATTCATTTTTTTATTTAATTCATTTTCTCATTTTCCTAATCCAGTCTCACTCTTTTGCGACATAGGATATTGAAATAATGACCATGCCATCACTTTTCTAATGTCTATTACGAAGAGCTGCCTTAGAAAACAATAAAACAAAAGTTGAGATACTTAAATAGATAGAATTAGAATTGAGGTATTCCAATATAAATTCAATAAAAAGTTAAATATTTAAGACTCATTTATTTGTTGGAAAAAAGTTTTTTTTTGAAAAATAGTTTTCTTGAAAAATATTTTTTTTCCAATATATTCCTATATGTTTTTTACGTGGGCTGAGATAATGGTAATGTCTTAACTAACGAAAATGACAATAATATATGTGTGTGTGTGTGTTAAAGGTGATTAGGTTACTACCACCTTGGATTGGATATATGACCACTTTAATTAGAGCATTGCCTTTCACATTCTACACTTTGAAAAACAGGATGATCAGTGCTGAATTAAAAACAAAAATAAAAATAAATAAATCTGAGCTTCTTTTATTATAGCCTAAAAGAACCTTAGGAACTTATTCTCCATCGAGCGACAACAATAACCATGGATGTTCTGGCATGCGATCGAGGTTGGCAAATGATTTTTGCTCTTAAAAAATGGCATGCAAGGTTGGCAAATGATTTTTGCTCTTAAAAATGAAAGCCTTCTGAGAAAAAGATATCAACACGAGCGTGATTGTAACCCCTTTCTCCTAACAAAGGAAGAAAAGCAAAGATTAAAAAATAAAATAAAGAGAGAGAGAGAGAGAGAACTTTTATTTGTTTTTTAAGCATTCATTGAAAGAGAATGGGCAGGTAGGTTGCCTCCCAAGGCAGGGTCGAATAATAGTAGTGTTCATGTCTCAAGGATCATCCCTCACTAAAAGCCATTCCTCTTATCTAGCAAACCAAAGTGGGTATTAAGAAAACCAATAAAAAATCAAGAGGAGAATGGTCAAACCGCATCTACCAAATAGGCCCAGTGTACACTGATAGACTCGAGAATTTAATAACAGTTAAATGGATAAAGAGATCTAGGTTAAAAATATATTAAAATAATTTTTTATTTATTTTTAAAAATTATTTTTACATCAGCAAATCAAAACGAAATAAAAATATTAAAAAAATTAATTTAAAATAAAAAATATATTAAGAAATATTTTATTTATAAAAATATTTTTAAAACACAAAAACAAACAAATCCTAAATTCCAACATCCCTCCCACATTGGCTTTGATTTTTAGTGATGGGTAGACCCCCTTTTTCATGAATCAGTTTGCAAGTGCAATGCATCCCCCCTCCCTGACACACTCTATAATTCAATCTGTATCATTTCTCATACCCATCTACCTCTTTTCATAGGATAAGTTCCCATGTTCTTTACCTCTTTTCATAGGATAAGTTCTCGTGTTCTTTGCGACAGGATAAAGAGAAAAGACCAAGAGACTATATATACGCATGCATTGATCTTGTACAATTTTATTTTATTTTTTACCTCTTATACTGTCCTACACATACCACCTTGCACATTGGTTCTTCGATCCAGAATAGATTCAAAATTTAATTTGCGACTAAGAACAAATTTTGAAGTCATTTATGCATTTATAAATTAATTTTGTAAGCGTATGGTGTATATGAATCGAGAATGCAAAGAACCAAGGACTTGGCCTAGCAGTGGCAAGAGTCTCGCTCCTTCCGTTGTCATGGTTCGAGCCCTAGAGTTGCACGCCTGTCAGCCCCGCGTTGCCTTACCTGCCTGCTGGGTTTGCAGGGTATTCAGTGGACCGTAAGGATTAGTCGTGGTGCGCGCAAGCTGGCCCGGACACCCCACGTTAATAAAAAAAAAAAACAAAGACTACTGTAGGACATGAATGTTGAGGTGGCAAAATTATGTTGGGGAGGTGCTTCTATAATAAAATGCAGATTGGTCAAAATGAGAACTCAAAAGTAAGTCCGTATATGAATTTTATTTTTAATATAATGTGAATGGGGGCAATAATTTGGTTGGTTGGATTAGATCTTGGCAGGGTGCTTTCTCTACGCGGATCTATTTTCTTTCTCTTCCAACCCATGTCCATGTCCCTTGTGCCAGGTGAGATGAATTACTTTCTTAAAATAATATTAATAATTAAAATAATATTTTTTAAAGTACTTTATTTAAATATATCAAAATAATATATTTTTTATTTAAAAAAATTATTTTTAATATTAACGCATCAAAATAATTTAAAAATACCAAAAAAAATATTAATTTGAAGTAAAGAAAAAATTGTAAATTTTAATTTTTTTAAAAAAATCGTTTTTGAAACTCAAAAATAAATAGTAAAGTGCAAAAATAAACAAAAATATTAATATAAATTATTTTAATGAATTGAAAATGATTTAATTGTTTTTGAAACTCAAAAATAAATAGTAACATGCAAAAATAAACAAAAATATTAATAAAAATTATTTTAATGAATTGAAAATGATTTATGTTTTAATTAATCATATGTTCTATGAGAATAAGTGGAAGAACTCTGCTCCGAATAGATACGGGTTGAAGGTGTTGCCTTAGTTGTCTGATTTTTACACGTTTTGTTTTAAAGTAAAGTAATTTAAAATATTTTAAAAAATGTTTATTAATTATTTTTAGAATAATTTTGAAAATTAAAGGTTATTTTTTATAAGAATGATTTAAAGATATATATTAGTTTCCCTTAAAAAAACATTGAAAGTAATTTGTTTTTGATATGGAAGGATGGTTATTTTATTTAAAATATAAAATAAAATTGAATAACATAAATAAAAAATAATAATATATTTTTATACTTCTGTTTTTTATTTTTAAATACTGTATTTTGTTTTGATTATTTTTTTTATTTTTATTACTCATGAATTATTATTTTATTGATAAAAATATTGTCATGTTTTCAAATAATTTATATTAATTTATTAATAAATTTTTGAAATAGTAATTTTAGTCAAATAATATAATTATTTATTAAATAGTTGCGCTAATTTCTTCATAACGTAACATTTTATTAACGAACAATTTAGAGTGTTTCATCATACAACAAAGTGTAATACAAGACAACTTGGCCAAACGTGCTTTAAAATTTAAAATTTTACTGGTTACGTTTCTGTGGTTCGCCCGCAAGTTAGATAATTTTTTTGATAAAAAACAAAAAAATAAATATATAAACTTTTAATTTTTTTTACATTCTAATTATAAATCAAAATACCCAAGAGAACTATTTATGTCAATAAATATAAAAAAATATTAGTATATTTATTTAACTTATTTATCTACGAGTCGAATAATCTTTTTTCAACTCAAAAGAATTTATATATAGATATTATTAACTTATTATTTCATATCAAGTAAAAAATATAATAAAAATCATATATATATATATATATATATATTGATACAAATATGTAAAATTTTCAACTAATTTTTAACATAGCTAACAAATATAGAAAATAAAATAATGTTGTAATTGTTATAGTAAAATACTATTTTCTTAGCCTGTGTAGAATAAATTTTCCAAAACAAAAGGTATAAAGATAAAAAAAATATATATAAAAAAAAATAAAAAATAAAATAAATAGTTCAAGTGTAAAGAATAAAAAAATAATTTAAAAAAACATAAAAAAACTGAAAAAACATTAAAATCATGAATGTGGCATGGAAGTTATAATTCTTTTTTTTTTAAAATAAGGCATACAGGTTGTTCCAATTTGGTTTTTAGAATTAAAAAATTAAAAATATCAATCAGAAAATATATCCAATCATTTAGCTAAATAAATCGATAATCATTTATATAAATAAATAAAAATAATTAACAATAACTAAGAAAGAAATTGTAAAGATAAGATAATTACCTGATTATATTTACAAAACTTTTTTATTTAAATAAATAAATTATAAATTCATTCTAAAAAAACTTATGGCTTAAATAATAAATATAAAAGAAAACAACTAAATAAACATACACCATAAAAAAAAAAATTGTAAAAGGCTAAATACATCGGGAAAATATAAAAAATGAAAACCTACCAATATCTCTCTCTCACACACACATATATAAATCTTAAGTGAACCCAATAGTTAACCAAGGTAAATAAATCAAACATGTGACTTAGAACATGAAATTGGGATAACCCTATAAATAGCAAAGTCAAAAAAATACCGGCAAAAAAAAATTAAAAAAAAATGCTTAAGAAAAAAAAAACAAAGTCAACTCAAATTAATGTTTCAGATCTATGGCCACAGTCATGAGAATAGAGTGACTCCATCAAAATCAAATCTAAAAAAAATAAAAAAGCAAGATTCTTGAACAAACAAATAATAATGTATAAAATTAAGGAAAAAAGGTAAAAAAACAAAATAAATAGCAATTAAAAGAATTATTACTAAATTCAAGATAGAAGCCACCTGAAATTAAATATTAAGGGAATATTTAAATGAAATTAAATGTCTAGGGATGAAATTAAAAAAAATCAATTAAAAAAATGATTGAAAAAAATAGCAATTTAAAGAATGAGAGTAAAGTTAAAAAAAAATCCAACAAAATCAAACGACGAGGAATGGAATTCAAAATAAAATCCAATTAGAAACAATTAATATAAATAAAATAATTAAAATTAAGAGAAGAGGGACTTAATCAAAAGAAATTGAAGGATTGATATAATTTTTTGTATAGCCAACACGTAATCTAAGGAGGAAAGAGAAAGAAAAGACAAGAAAGAAAAAGCCAATTGACATCAAACCAAATCTCACTACTATACATGCGTTATCTAAAAAGAAAAAGGATGTTGAAACACATCAAATAATGTGGTGAAAGCTTGATTTCAACTATTGTTATCCTCCACACGCACTACTCAAAGACGATATAGCAAGGATAGCTAACACATGTCAAGTAGGTGTCAACAACTTTTTTTTTTATTTTTCATAAAAGTAAAATACCTCTATGACTAAGCAATAATAACAAAAAACCCCTTATGAAATTACAATTAAGCCCTTAAAAATAAAGTTAAAAAAATTAAATGGCTAGGATAATTGAGTAATTCAACTATTAATAAAATTATTAAAAAAATGCTCCTAAGACTAAATAGCAATAACAAAAAAAACCATTAGGAAATGATAATCAAGCTCTTGAAGCTAAATTTAATAATTTTGCATAATAATAATACCTATGTAATTCAACTTTTAATGACAAAGCTAAAATTACTATATAATCTCTGGACAAAACCTCTCATTCTTTACTCTTTAAGAGCAATACAATAATTTCACTATTATTAAAAAAAATGAAAAGATGGTGCTACCCTTAAAAAAATTAAAAATTACAAATTAGTCATGTGCAAATATCATCATATCATTTAAGTAAAGCTTTAAAAAATAAAAAATGAAGAATAAAAAAGTAATTTAACTATAGCTCTAAATCATGTTTATTTTCTGAAAACTATTTTTTAAGAAATTATTTTTAAAATTTTTCTGTGTTTGTTTATTATTAGAAAAGTTGATTAACAGAAAATATTTTCTGATCAATAAAAAATATTTTTTAGTTAAAAAAAAATTAACTTGATTTTTAAAAAAATATTTTTCTTTTCTAGACATATTTTATTATAGATGAGCTATAATGAAAAACCCATCGATGTGGTTTAATATTTTACTTTCTTTTTTGTTTTTTCAGAAAAAAGAAAAAAGAAAAAAATAGTTTAAAATGAACCACTCTTATTTTGTGCCATGAATTGATTTGTAAGTTCAGATTACTGTCATAAGGGTCGAAATATCTTGGGCCTAAACAGACCCTAGATTTTCCTCTCGTGGAAAACCTTGCGCACATGGAAAAGGACCTTTGGATCTTTGGAAGACGAAGTAGAAATTAAATTAAAATGGGCTTTTTGTAGTCGTCCATCTCTATCAGCTGACGGGCTGCCATAACCAGGATGGAGGCAAGAAAATGGAAACATGTCTCACACCCACTAAAGTTAGAGTGCGTGTGTATAACATTCTTTCATCAAGACTATTTTCTTAATAATATATTTTTTTTAAAAAAAATAATTTTCAGAATTATTCTAAAAAAGCAGCTCAAGTATAAGATTCTCAACTCATTTAATTTTATAATTATGATACCATTTAAGTATCTTCGTGTCATTATAATCATCAACTTGACAAAAATCCTAAATTTTGAAAGGAGAAAAAAAAAAAAAGCTTTTATCATGGCATCGAGTTAAATTAAAGTGTCAATTTGTGGCATACTAAATATTAGGGGTGAGCCCAAAAAACTAAAAAAAATAGATAAAATCAAGAAAATTAGAAAAAAATAACTGAAAAAATCGAGTTATAAAAAAAAACTAATTAATTTTTTTAAAAAACTAACCTGTTCAATTCGGTTTTATAAGTTTGAAACTGAAAAAATTAAACAAAACCCAAACAGAAAAAACTGAAAAAACCTAATCAAACTAAAAGACCGAGCCAAACTAAATTAAATTGATTTGAACCAGTTTTTGATCTAAAAAAATTAAACCAAAATCAATTAATTTGAATGGATTCTAATTTAATTTAACTTTTATCAAAACTAATTTTATTAATTTTTTATAAAAATCAAATTGATCCAAAAATAATCACTCCTACATGCTACCATCAATTTGTGCCGGACCCTATTTGAAACTAATGAAAAAAAGTTTTGTTGCCTTGCAACCTAAACAGCAATACTCATCTTATTTGAGCCCGGCCCTCATTAGTATATTTGATGATATCGTGAAAAAAGTCTGCATTGACTTTTCTCAAAAGGAGTAAAAAAAGCAGCGCCACGCACCATGAATGCGCCCGCGCACACTTTTTCCATATTTGACAAACTTTTGGAGCCTTCGCTAATCTCTCTACTAATAACAATATTATACACTGCAATTGATAGCTTCCATATTATATTCATCAATTAAAGGTAGCATCCCTCTTAAATAAGCCACAGAGTCCATAAATATTTTGGATTTATCAAATAACTGAGCATGGTTCCTATAATTAAAATTTTACTTTACATAAATATTTTTTTAATTTTTTTATACATCATTTCTCTCGGTATAAATTACAAATTTAAATATATTAAAAAATTTCATTCCACAAGGAATTTAATTTTTCAGGCAATTTCTAGACCCTGATTAGCCCAACAAAATTTAGATATAAGCTCATCACGAAGAGATTTGAGAGACTGATGCTCCTGAAAAAAAAAAAGTTTTGAGGCAAATTATAAACACAATAATATCTGGAATTTAATTTTACTAAATCATTTTGATTTTAGATTTCATGAACCAAACATTACCCAAGTGTTTTTCTTCTTTTGCGACCTCTCGTTCTATGCTGTATCTCACACTGTTATCTTGTAATTATTGACCTATAAATACATGAAAACGTGCAGTGAAAAATAATTAAACAACGACCAACACGCCAAGATCACATGTTAAACTATATGTCATCTTATTATGTTAAAGATTAATTAATTTTCCATGAACGTGTTATCCACCAACATGTATATATATCCCTTTGCTTTTATTTTGACCATTGCTTCTTGAAGACGGGACCTAGACGACATTGTCATTATTTCCGCGCCAAAAAACCAATGAATACATGGAGATAAAGGTGAGAAGAAAGAAGAACAAATTTAAATTTCAGGGTATGATACAATATCATTAAAACTTGCGGGGAAAATACTGATTTTTTTTGTTTTTTTGGGTTTTTTAAAATTATTTTTATTATTTTTATTTTTTTAATATTGAGCTGATTAAAAATTTAGCTTTTAATTTTTTAAAAAAACAATACTATAAATTGTTACAGTACTATTTTTCCACATAGTTTTTTTTTGTTATTGTTTTTTTCAAAATTATTTGTTGATTTTTTTTTTAATATTGAGTTAGTTGAGAATTACAACTATAGTTTTTCTCACAAAACACCGTGGATTGTTAAAGTGTTTCATTACATTGTTTTTTGTGTGTGTTTTTTTGTTATGATTTTTTAAAATTATCTTTGTCGATTTTTTTTTTTTTAATATTGAGTTGATAAAGAATTACAAGTACAATAAAAATAAATCATGTGGGGGAAAGCATCATAGCTTCCCTTATAAAATATTATGGATTACTATAGTGTCTCCTCACATGATGTTTTTTTCTTATGATTTTTTTAAAATTACCTTTATTAATTTTATTTTTTTAATATTGAGCTGGTTAAGAATTATAATTATAAGTAATGCTAAATCATGTAAGGAAGTACCATAGTTGTCCTCGCAAAACACTATCGATTGTTATAGTTTTTTCAATATGTTTTTTTTGTTATAATTTTTTTTTCAAAATTATGTTTGTCAATTGTTTTTAATATTAAGTTGATTGAGATTTAGTTTTGTAATATTTTTTTTTAAAAAACTATGGATTGCTATAGTATTTTTCTATATGGTTTTTTTCTTATGATTTTTTTTAAAATTATCTTTATTGATCATGTAAGGAAGTACCATAGTTGTCCTTGCAAAACACTATAGATTGTTATAGTTTTTTCAATATGTTTTTTTTTTGTTATAATTGTTTTTTTAAAATTATGTTTGTCAATTTTTTTTAATATTAAGTTGATTGAGATTTAGTTTTGTAATATTTTTTTTTTAAAAAATCATGGATTGCTATAATGTTTTCCTATATGGTTTTTTTGTTATAATTTTTTTTTAAATTATCTTTATTGATTTTATTGGGAAAAACATTGTAACTTTCCTCACAAAATACTATGGATTGCTACGGTGTTTCCCCTCATGAGTTTTTTTAAATTATTTTTATTGATTTTTTTTTAATATTGAGCTAGTAGAGAGTTTAACTTTGTACTTTTTCTTTTTCTTTTTATTAACAAAAAAGCTAAATTATATAGGGAAAACACTGTATTTTTTCTCGCAAAACACTGTAGATTAACCCAAACTATTCTATTCAATCTTTAAGTTTTTTTTATCATCAACATAAATTTTTTTTCATCATAAAATATTGATTTCATTACACTTTTAATTTTTATTATTATCTAATATTAATTCATAATTATAATAACATCAAACACATTTGTTTTATGAGCTCACATGTGGGCATGCTATCTAATAATAACTATGTACATGCGGCACTTGTCAACATGATTCCTCATTTTTAGGCCAGCTAAAGGCCTTTTTGCTCACGAGGCGAGAAGGTGTAGAAGGCTGTAAATTTAGCCCATTTATTCTTAATTTCTCTTGTCATTAATTTCAATGAATTTTGACACGAAATAGAGCATTGTTGAAGTTGTAATCCCATTTAAGATATCGATATATTACATCAATTCTGATTAATTTAAATTAACTTATTAAATTTATAATCTGTTCATAAATGTAACTACTACAAGCTAACTTGGTTGGATATTAGTCTTTTAATTTATTTTCCTCTTTCTTCTTCTCTCACTTGGAAATGGGCCTTCATTAAGACCAGGTGGTATGACATTTAAGACCAAATTGAATTGTTATTAGAGATTTATTGGGGGGGGGGGGGGTGTTCCTTAGTTTGGAGTAAGATAAAATTTAGGGTTAAATTAAAAAGTTATTAGAAAATCAATGATTAAACTAAATAAAAAGAACAAAAAAATCTACCAGGTGTATTACACAAAAAAAAAAGAAAAAAAGCAGCACATACGATTTCCTTGACACTCTATACATTGAAATTGTCTTGGTGAGGCTTTTTTTAATTTCAAAGTGGCATGTGGTGGCAACGTAGCTATAAGGTAGCTCTCGCAATCAATCCTTCTTTTTTTTCTTTTTTTTTCCCCTCTTCTCCTCTAAGTTTTCGTGCATAGTCTAGGGTATGTTAGGCACTCGTTTCAAAAGTACTTTTAAAAAAATTTAAAATTTTTATTTTTATTTTAAATTAATATGTTTTTGATGTTTTCAAATCATTTTAATATTTTGATCTCAAAAATAATTTTTAAAAAATAAAAAAATATTATTGACACACTTTTCTAAGTAAAAAGCACTTTGAAAAACAATAGCAACCACACTCCCAAACACACTTTTATTCTTAATCAAAAGAATAAAGTTGTTTTTTTTTTTTTTCACTCTTTGTTCCAATTCTAGCTCTTATATTTTTAGTTCTTTGTAATATAAAAAATTCAAATTATTTTTTACATCATGAAAATCTTATATCAAGCAACTTGAATCAACTTATAGAGCCCAATCTCAAATAAATACATCGTGTAAGGAATAAATCAAATAAAAATAAATTATAATAATGAAATAAACCGAAGGTAAAAAATGAAAAGATGAAAAAAATATAAACAATGAATGAACAGTAAAATGCCTAATATAACTCATTTACGTAATTTTACTCGATGCCTCATCCACTTGCATATTAATTAAACAAGCTATCCTTGCCATGTTTTTTACACATGCGGTACTGTATCAAATGAATTGGACAAAACAAATTATGTTCCTAAAAATCGTTTTCCATATGGTCGATTTGTTGGTGCTTGGCAGCTTCCTTTTTTTTTTTTTTTTTCTTTTGTTGCTTTTAATAATTCCCGTTGGTGGGACAAACCCGGCAAGCCATGTGACTCACAAGGGTCACTCACGCACATAGGGACATACAATATTGTGAACAAGCAGAAGAAATCTGTAATCATATCCCCCATAGAATCATTCCTTTATTTTCTTTGCTTTAATTTTATCTTTTCCAGACCATTAGACCCCACGTCAAGGTCATTGTGTTGCTAAACGTGATAATTATTGCATAAATAAAACCAAGCCATCGAAGTTGATCGGGCAAAGTTTTTTATTTTTAACTTGGTTTGGTGATTAAGCTGGTGAAAATCTATGCCTATAAATATGCTTAGCTATAATAACTATAATCATGCCAAGTTGAGTTGAGGCAGCGTAGAAAATTAAAGCTCTAAAAAACTCTCATTTCTCCAGTATCCTGCGTTGTGCATAGCTGCAGCAATGGATTGCGACAAAGGGTTTTCGAGCAGTTATATGCTCTTGAAACCTGAAGAATTAACATTCTTTGATCTCATCAACGTCTTATTCTCCACTGACATCGAGAAAAGAAAGTTCGTTGATAGCGCGGAGGCGAAGGAGGAGGATTTTCAGCGTCGATGGCTCATATTCATCTCCATTATTGTTCAAAAATTGCTGCAGTTTTTTTCCAAGCCGATGTCATTTTTCGGGTCACTTACGGAGATGTGGCTCAACCTTTTGTCTAGCAACGGTGGCTTTGGCAGCCTTTTACTAAATACCATCAAAGGTTATAATCTCAAGCAATATATATAAATACAGATCATAGTATAATTTATTTTCTTTCTATATATAGAGTGTTATTTATAATTACCATATGTTAATTTGTGCTTCGTTAATTCCATCTTTATTTTTGTTTCAAAATATATGCATACTGCTGGTAATTAAATTAGGTTTTTGCAATTGTTCTATAAGATTCATACAGTACAATTTTTTTCTCTCTTCCTTTTTTTTTTTATTTTCCTTCAGGGGATTAAGCGGGGAGTGATTCAGAACATAAAATTACGTAAACGGATTGTTTTCAAGTGCCAGTGTCTGTAAGAGGGAGAGAAATGGAGAGGAACAGTAGAGTTAAGGGAGCTTAATTTTGTGTGCATGTATTTACCTAATTCTATTTATACTGCTTAACAGTGAATTACATTTAACAATATGTTTAGTTTTCAAAATAACCGAGTTTTATGTTACGAGATAACTAAAAAATTAAGTTTAAAATGCAGTTATTGTATAACAGTTTTAATTTGTATATTATTTTTAATAGAATTTCATAAACATTCCTAATATATTTACCTAAATTAACAAAAAATCTTTGCTGGTCTTCTTTTTATTATTTGTAAAAAAAACTAAAAAGTTTTATACAAACCATTTACAAATATTTTTTATCATACATAAATTTTAATTATAATTTTTACCAAGCACATTTAAAATAACTTATATGTCATCTTATTATGTTAAAGATTAGTTATAAATAATTATAACTAAAAATATTTTTTCTATTTTTTTTTCAAATCATAAATACAAATTACAAAGCTACCTAAAAAATGCAATCTAGATCAAAACATGTTTCATAAAAATTTAATTTTTAAAAAAATTAATTTTTTTATGTATTTTGAATTATTTTGATGCTTTAATTTTAATAATAATTTTTTAAAATAAAAAAAATACTATTTTAATATATTTCAATATAAAAATTATTTTAAAAAATAAACATTACTAAACTCTCTATTAAAACATGTGGCTGTTGAACTATAAAAATATAAAATTTTAGGTTGGTCAAGTCAGCACAGCGCGTTAATTGTAATAAAATGGTAAATGTTTTTATTTGTTTTCTTAAAAGTAGCGTCTCTGACTTTCTTAGATCCCTTTCTTTCGCATGCTCTTAGCTGTTTCCTGGCAGTAATTCTATGAACAACCAACCTACCTAAGAACTGTCAACGTATCGTCTCTTTTTTGGGTGAAAGTTAGCATAGTTTACTTTCGACTATTACCGAAAAAAAAAGTTAGCATAGTTTGTGCAGCTCCAGATGGTTGTAGCATCTCAGATAACCAATCTTTTACAATTACTTATTTGTGAAAGAGCATCAGAGAGGACAGCATTATGAACTCATAATTTTAGAGCATCATCTTCCCTTTACCTCTTTTAGTCAGTTTGTCAAGCCTTACAGCTAAAAAGCGTTTTGGTACGCGTGGGTGGTACGGTGGGCCTTTAAATTGCCTATAGAATCTAGATGGGTGGCAGAAAAACTCACCATATTCTTCTTGTAAATGTGCATATAGGGCCACTTCATGCTGCTGGAGTTACTAGAAAGGCACCCATATTCTCCAACATGCACACAGTACTAGTCTGACGACTACAAATTTGGGTCACTTGAAAGAAATGATTTGAATAAACTTGGCTTGATTCAGTTTAGATCTTTAGTAATATTTTTTTCCGTGCTCTATCAATATTAAATGGAGTCGTTGGTTTATTGTTGCCGTTTAGGGAAGGTGGTGATTCCGGAGAAAACATCAGCATCTTTCGTATCTTTTACTGGAAATTACGACTTACGAACAGAATTGGACAGAAACATTAAACATGGTGATCCGAGGTACTATGCAGAACTTTCTATGATGGCTTCTAAAGCATCATACGAGAACAAAGAGTACCTCGAAACTATTGTCAATCATCACTGGGAGGTACAATATTGTTGTAATTACGTAAGAATTTACTAATTTTTTTTTTTGCTAATACAGTATGATCATTACTAAAACCATTGTAAATCTTATAATGCAGATGGAGTTACTGGGATCCTATGACTTCTGGAACGGTAAGATAGCTACATGGGTCATAAAGTTATTTTCTGCTACGTAAAATCTTATAATGCAGATTGATTTTAACATATGATTCCTCGGGTGCAGATTATCAAGATAAAGCCACAACACAAGCCTTCTTACTACGTGACAAAAAAGATGACCATGATACAATTGTTTTGGCTTTCAGAGGTACTGAACCTTTTGATGCGGACGCTTGGTGTTCCGACTTTGATCTTTCCTGGTATGAGATTCCTGATGTTGGAAGGATCCATGGAGGTTTTATGAAAGCTCTGGGATTGCAAAAGTGCCTTGGTTGGCCTAAGGAAATGAAGCAAAATAGCTCACGCCCAGCATCATTAGCTTACTATGCCCTTAGAGATATATTGAAAGGCATTTTGTCACAGAATGATCAAACAAAATTCATAGTGACCGGTCACAGCTTAGGCGGGGCACTAGCAATTCTGTTCCCCGCAGTTTTGGCATTCCATGATGAGAAACTGTTATTGGACAGGTTACAAGGGATCTACACATTTGGGCAGCCTAGAGTAGGAGATGGAAATTTCGGAAAATACATGGAAAATATGTTAGAACAGAACACGATTCCATATTACAGGTTTGTTTACGGTTCTGATATAGTTCCTAGGTTGCCTTATGATGACAAGGCCCTCATGTTCAAGCACTTTGGGACATGCCTCTACTACAATAGGAACTATGAAGTACAGGCAAGTAATAAATTCATGTCAAATCCTAAAATCCAATTCACATCTTGAAGTTACCTATTCAAATTAGACTCATTTGGGCTAAATGCAGGTAGTTGAAGAAGAACCAAACAAGAATTACTTCTCTCTACGTGGGGCAATACCCATGATGGTAAATGCATTTTTTGAGTTAATAAGAAGCTTCACCATCTCGAGCACCAAGGGACGAGACTACAAAGAAGGATGGTTCTTGAGAGGGTTTAGGGTGACTGGATTGGTACTCCCTGGCGTTCCAGCTCATCTTATCCAAGATTATGTTAACTCTACTCGTTTGGGATCAGCCAACGTATTTCTGTCAGGAACCAAGAAGCAAGAGTAACGAAGCCATTAACGCTCTGCAGATATTTGTGCAAGAACCATTAAACATTCAATAATTAATCAAGGATGGTAAGTCTCTGTGTGTGTATTGGTTTTCAGTGCCGAGAGGTCTAATGGGTGTACGTAGGCCAAACTGCGTCGTATATCCAAATCTCCGAATTTCATTAATTTTATTGCAATTTACTCTTTATTATTGGTGTTAGTTTTTTT
Source organism: Populus euphratica (assembly GCF_000495115.2). Taxonomy (NCBI): domain Eukaryota; kingdom Viridiplantae; phylum Streptophyta; class Magnoliopsida; order Malpighiales; family Salicaceae; genus Populus; species Populus euphratica. The sequence goes on from NW_011499966.1 coordinate 443,599, forward strand.
TATTACAAGATGTCAGATTGCAATTTGAACCAAGTCCTTGTTGTATTTTAATTTTATAAGCATAGATCTTTTGCGTCTTCTTGTAGTATTTATAGCTTTTGAATGATTCATCTCATGGAACCAAAAAAGAAGAAGAAGATATATTATTATTTTCAGAATTGGTTCGTCTATTAATGGGTTTGTTTTTATTTTTTAATTCCATATAAAATTTTCCAATTAATTTAATTTTTTAACTTCTTATTTATTAAAAAGTCAGAATATATTCAATTAGAAATCACTTTTCACGTCATTAGATTTTATCTTCTAACTTATCAATTATAACTTTTGATGTCATTCTAACTTATTGATTCAAAAGTTTTTAAACCTCATCTGCTTGTTAATTCGGCCAAAATCTTTAGGGGTCACGAGTTTTACTTAAATAATTAGGTTTTAGTTAATCAAATCACTGAAGTTGATTCGAGTTTTACTTAAATAATTAGGTTTTAGTCAATCAAACCACTGAAGTTGATTCTAATTTTTTTTTTATAAATTAAAATAATGTTATTTTAATTAAATAAATAAATAATCAATATGTTATAAATAGATTTTTAATTAGGTTTTATTAACTCAATTGAGTTTTTAAGTTAACCAGTTGGGTCATCTAGATTTTTAATTTTTTAAACTTAATCTGATTCTAGTTTTAAATTTACTAGGTTTGAATTGATTTGTTAGACGGGCTAAATTTAAAAGTTATAATTCTAACTTAACAAGTTTGGTTAAGTTCGTTGTCATTTAATGACTTTTTCATAAAGTAATCCAAAACTATGAATAACAAGAAGCACTTTGGCTATTTTTTTGTTGTATGAACACGTCCAAGTCTTGAATTCCCGATAAAAAAAAAAAACTATACAAATAGCCTTGAACATATAGGTAATGGATTCGAAAAAGATCATCTTTTTTTTTTTTCTCATTCAAATCGAAAGATTGTGCACATATATATAACTTCAAAGTTATGAGAAACTTCCACATAATAACATTTAATTTAAAAATTAAAACGTTATTAACATTCTCCCAGTAGGCTCATTCAACATTTAATATTTACCGTTCAAATATTGATACATCCTAATTTTTTTTTAAACATATCATATCTTATTCTTTATTTTTTTATTATTGTCTAATAATTATTTTTGTTGTCCCTAAAATCAACTCAGAATAAATGAGTCATTCATGGTTATTGATCAAAGATATTGACACATGGACTGTAAAATCTCTTCAAACACGATATGATTTACCTATTTAATTTTTTTTAAAAAAATTATCATATATTCTTTTTCATAATTTTATTATGTAATAATTTTTTTTATTATTTGTGAATTTAACCCAAGATAAATAAACTATCTAGTTATTGCTTGATGATGTTAACAAGTAAAAAATAGAAATTATTAATACGTGATTGTTTATTTAAAAAAAACATAAAAATAAATGAAAATTTATTTGATATGTGATTTTTATTATAATAGGTGCAAATATGTTTTTGAGTGTTGGGATTTCTTTTATTGATGTGGTTGAAAAAATTAGATTGGATTAACACAATTCTATATAGTTTCATTGGTGGCTTTAAAGCTTATTTCATACATAATTAATTTAAATGGATGAAATCCTAAGTAACCATTGTCATCCCTTCAAGTTCAACATACATATTTTTAAAATGAGGATTAGATTTTATTATCAGACTTGGATATCGAATTAATATTTTAAGTTTTGATAATTTTTTACCTTTAACAAAAATACACACATATACTCTACTACTAGTTTAGAAATTGTTTTTAGCATATAGTCACAACAGATATATTTTTATCATTAAAAAAAATAAAACAACTTCCTTAGATAGGATATTTTAGGATTATTTTCATCTTACTTTTGGTATAATTAACTCTTTACTTAAAACCTTTAAAGACTAGTTATTGTTTCTCATTATCACAAAAGTAAGTGGTGATTCATTTTTCTTATTTTTACCCTTTTTACATATAGTTTATTGAGATATACTTTATAATAGTAAGGCTTGTGATTTTTATTTTTTCTAGATTGATTATTAGAAATGATGCATCATTTTTTGAATTAAAATACTTAGAGGTATTTGCATTACATAGGACTTGGATGGAATTGTATTAGAGTTGATGGACAAATCAAGTAGCATAATGTCGTCATGACCAACAAAAATGGAGGATAAACAACATCATAGGAAATGAATTCTGAATAGAAAACATATAGTGAAAAGGATGTAATTCAATTTTTACTCTATCATGGCATGAAATAATTAACTCTAGGGTTTTCATCATTGATAATTTATGTCAAATGGACTATTTTTATCGTGTTAATCGAATTATCTTATGTGGTTTTCTTATTAATTACAAGGCTTCCTTGATTTCTTCCTGTTTGAAAGTCTTAAAGATCTCACAATCATGATTAACTTCTTTTTATTTGGTCATGGCATGAGAAAATGAAAGTACTAGTAGGGAATCAGTGTTTTCCTTGTAATATTCAGATTCAACCCCTTCCTTATCCTTAGAGATCGACTCATCATCTTTCTCACAAGGTTCAAGAGTGAGTTTTTCAATAATCTTACCACTATGAAGAGTGATGACTGATTTGACTTGATCCATGTGTTGACTTCCAGAACTACTTGCACTTGCATTGTATTGCCCTTGGAATTTTGTTGTGGTTAAGATGAACACTTACCTTTATCTTGAAAACCAAGAGCAGATGTGAATTCTGCAAAAGTATCTTTAAAATCTATTATGCTTTGAGCAAGTTGAGTATTGATTGTCTCTTGCTTTTCAATAAATGTATACAAAGTTTCCTCAAAATTTCTTGTAGGAGTTGGAGCATAAAGAGGTGCATATCCATGAGAATTTTGAAAATTATATGTGTTTTAAAACTGTGGTTGTAAAGTTTGTGCATTGTCACTCTTCCAATTAAAATTTGGGTGATTTCTCTAACTAGGGTTGTATATTTACGAGTATGGGTTATGATTGAGCATTTGAAAACTGTTTAAAGCATGAGCTTGTTCATGGAGACATTCCTTAAAAGAAGGCAAAGTTGGATAATCATTTGTTGAATGTTCATTGGTTTCATATATTTGACACACAATGTCTTGAATATATTTTAATTGACCACTCTTTTTCAATTATAGGGCCTCGACTTTTCTAACTAAAGATACAAACTTGGCTTGGAGATCATAGTCTTTCTTAAAGTTGTACATACCTCCACTAGATGTATGAGGTTGAGTTTTACTTAGTGCCTTATACGTGCTTGTAGTGTCCAAATTTTAAGCATTTTCAGCTAGCAAGTCTAGGTACTCCATTGCTTCATTAGGGTCTTTATCTTCAAAGGTTCCATTGCATATTAATCTAACCATTTGCTTATGTTTAAGTGTTAAGCCTTCATAAAAATATGAAACCAATCTCCATATCTCAAAACCATGATGAGGG
>NW_011499966.1:447396-447662 GCF_000495115.2 Populus euphratica
GGATTTTTTAAATCTAAGTCATGAAAAGAAGGTAAAAATTGAATAATGCCTAGCTTAAAATTAAAATGAGATTCATTAGGAGGAAAAACTATGTATGATGGTGTACTTGTTCTTTTGGGATTCATATGGTCTCTAGGTGATCTAACACGGTTATTCTTATTATTCGCATTATGAAGTAACTGATTATCTTCTTCGGCCATATTTTCTGAAAATGATGAGGATACCCTACAAAGTCTACCACTTGATGTACGTGACCACACTCTCAT
>NW_011499966.1:449395-449637 GCF_000495115.2 Populus euphratica
ACCACACACAAAGGAGGTTCCAATTAGATTATAAATTGTTAACATGATTACATTAGTTATTGACATGACCAAAAGATTGATGTCTTCTCTCAAGTGCAGGAGCGTCGAAGTAATAAATAACTCGACAAGATCGATGTCGATTCATAGAGAGGTTAATTGTATAAATTATAGATAACAATAACACAACAACAACAATAACACCAACAATAGTAACAATAATAACAATAATAGTAGTAGTGGGG
>NW_011499966.1:449766-465973 GCF_000495115.2 Populus euphratica
TAATGGTATGTCAAATAAGTATAATATAATTAAATATAGTAATTATGATAAAGAAACTATAATATAGTAATTTTCGTGATCTCATGTGTTTTATAGGTATCTATTTTTGAAGGCCTCATTCCTTATAAATGGGTTATCGATACACCTAACCTTTCCTATCCAAGAGGTACGCTAAGCGTGAACTAACATCATTGCTGAAAGGATTTTTCTTATTATTATTTTATTCCGTCATTATTTTTTTTGGAAATTACTAATAAATTTCTTTTATCACAGCTTCGAGTAAACCATGATGAAATATTTTCCATCCGCATTTCTTTTTTCTTTTCTTTTTTTCAATTTTCTAGTAGTACATCTCCAACTGTGCAGATGATAATAAAAATTGAAAAATGGACGTTTATGCTGGTTTTCATGCTGCATCGAGGCATGTTTATAATAGGTTCGTAAATGATCTTGCCAAACAGTGCAAGCAACCAGTTCGGCACCACCCTTGATTCAGCTACAAGCCCATATTCTCAGGTTTGTTACGAGAATGACTTTCGGGAGGCTTTGGCTTGTGTGCAACATCTTATTTTAAATCCAATCAAGTTTCTGCTCGTCCATTCTATCACGAGTTGTCAGATGGTGGGGGTACCATCGCGTAATGAAACCATGTAGACCAAATTACTACAGGAAAATTTGCAGAAGATAGAGAAGCTCTTAATTAAAGAGAGCCAAATGACAGTGCCTGAGACCCCATCTCAAGACCAGCCATGTGATGTGATGTATGCTGGTGTTAGGAAGGAGAACGTGAACTGCAATGAGATCATTTGGATTCCTAAAACTCCAGATATGGGTTAAAAGCTAAATAGTTTTCGGGCTGTAGGATAGATTCATACTTTTTTATTGTTGCTACAATTTAGACTTGAAAATAACCTTTTTAAATCTTGGGCTCCATATGAAAGTTGTAGCCCTATATCTTACCTTTCCATCTATATAAAGTAGACCTAAATTGGAGATCTAAAGCTCCAGATATGACCCAATTACCGAACAGTGTTCTGGTTTGGACTGCATCGGTATCTCTTTTCTAAGTTTGGCCATCTCTTTGTCCTTTCAATTTCAGTTCTTAAACTCATCAATCAATCCTTTCATTTGTGTGATAGGCTTGAACTTAAAATGAATATTTACCACAAATTAAAGGTATCTTATATTATTAGATATGTTATTATAAAACATGTTTTATTTAAGGAGTTATTGATTCTTCAAGTGCAAAATGATAATATAAAATCTTGATAAAAATATACTTTTAAGTTCTAATCACCAACCGTATAGAATAACCTACACCTTTGCAATGAAAGGAACTTGATTTGTTGTTAAAATAAATTATAATCATGAATACCTGGCGATATTTACAAGTATTAGCATTAATCGAATAAGATAACTAATGTAATCATGTTGACAATTCATAATCTGATTGGAACCTCCTTTATGTGTGGTTTTCAATTGAATAATAAGAGTTTATAATATATTTGTTTGAAATACCATTAGTGGATCCTCTAACCTTGACATTTGTTGTTATTATTGCGGAGTCCACCATACATTGATCTTACATTTCAAAGTTCTCATCAACTTCTTCTTCTTCTTATTCCATTATTATTAGTATTAGTATTAGTATTCTTATTACTATTAATATTAGTATTAGTATTACTATTGTTATTATTGTTGTTGTTGTTATTTATAATTTGTATAATTAACCTCCTTATGGTTCGATCTCAATCTTGCTAGGTTATTTATTATTTCGACACTTCTGCACTTGAAAAAAGATATCAATTTTTTGATCGTGTCACTTACCATCAACAGCTGAGCTAAACTAGCCTTTTACCTCCCAAAATAAACATGTTACCTCATCTCTTTTTTCAAAAAATTACTATCAGCCCCTCTTTTCTCTCACATCCCTCTATCTTTTTTAATAAAAAAACTAGAGCCCCTAACCCCCATCAATCGCCTTTAATAAACTTTTCACCTCCATTGTTAAGCATGACCTCCACCACTAATAACTCCATCCTCTTCATGACAGCCCATCCAACAAAACTTCACTTTTTTTTTTTTCTTTTCCCAGCAATGACACTTTTCACAATGTATCTTTGTTGGCTAACCATAAAGCCTTTCAACCTAAACACAACAGACTTTTGATTTCTCTCATGACTACTAACAACCATTAACATGACCCAAATAAATGACACCTTCACCTGTGATAGCCCCAACTCTAGTTATTAACTTTCGAATGATAGCTTTTACCACACGTCTCCCTCACTATTTCTATTTGAAGCAATCACAAAAGGGAGGAAAAATTGAGAAAAAAAAAACTTAAAAAGACAAATCTAAAAAATAATAAAATCAATTATTTGTGTATTTATCCTTGTTTTATAGGTGATGATGACTCTCACCATTGGCATAAAAAAAAAGAGGAGTAAAAGTGGATCTAGATCCTTATATTTTTTTATCTCACTTACAGTAGCGCGTGAACCCATAAGCTAACAATGGTGGCGACATATGAGATCTACATGTTGACACTATTTATGCACCTCCAAAAGACTCTAGATTTGATTTCTTTAGTTTTTGGACATGCTTAACATCTCAAAATATTGATCTATAAACTCAAATTATTTTTGAAATCAAATATTTATTTTTTGTATAATATTTGAACGTTTTAGACTATTAATTTGGTTTAATTTGTGTTTGGATTTCAAAATAATTTGATTATTTTCATTGAATTATGGATTTATTTTTTTAGGTTTGTGATTGTTTTGTGGACATTAAATATAGATGCACGAGTTATATTTAGGTTGGTTTTGGTTTATTTGGATTAACATGAAATTTAAATGAAGTATGTGATATTAATAAAATCTGTGTGAATGTTTAGTGTTTGCTTGCTTTTGAGTTGAATTTTGAATGATAAATCATTTGTTTTTAAATTGATATCTTTTTTTATTTAAAATATATTATTGTATTTCGCCGAATATGACATTAATAAGAACTTTTCTTAAACTTTATATAGACTAACGATTATAAAAAACAACAATATCTTATTTTATATCAAACAAATGAACAATGCAGCTTACCTTATGTAAGATGTATAAGGGTATTAATACTTTTTTTTTAAGCAACCAATCCCCTTACTCAAACTCTAAGACTAGTTAGGGTTCCTAGTGATCAAAATAATATATGGTGTCTCTCATTCCTTTTTTTACTAATAAAGAACAAGAATTTATTATCCTTTCTCCCACACTATTCCCGATCTAGAAGGATGGTCATTGTGACTCAGTTGACGTACGACAATATGCATCATAAGAGTTTATGGGTTTCAACCTTTGAACTCACTAAACCCTATAATAAATAAATTTAATTGACGCTTTATTTAGTTCACACAACTAAATTGAAGCTTTACTCCTGATTAAATGTGATTAAACCTTACCCGACCTAGTAGATTAACTCAATAACCTGTTAACTAAGAACTTGATCCAAGTTAGGTTTATATTGAACTAGGTGGGAGTTGACCTAATTAAACATGATTGACCCAACAAGTCAATATGAAATCCAATCACTTAGTCAAAACTAGAGCAATACCTTATTTAACTTAAAAAAATTTAAAATGAAGTTGTTTTATTTATTTTTTAAATCTTAAAACAATATCATTTTAAATTTATCTAAATGAACCAATGTTGATTCAATCTATGCATGACTCGAGCCTTGAACATGGTCATGAATTAGATTAGGTTAATGCTTTTTGTGACATGTGGATGGCATGGTCATGAATTAGACAAGTTTTATAACTATGTTTCTAATCTTATATATATACACTTGGTCCATGCCATGTTGAGAAGCTAATTTTTTTTTTTTTGTAAAAGATAATGTTCAAGTGTTGCAAGTGTATCTTAAAAAGAAAAAAAAAATATGCGACTCAAGTTATAGACTCAACTAGGTCAAACAACTTGGTTTCATCTAATTAAATAATAAAAAAATAGGCAATATAATAAATGCGCCATTTTATTTTATTTTTAAAAAAATCATGATAACTTGGGAAAGAATCTTTTTCCAAAAGAGGAAAAATGATACATCTCAATTCTTAGTTAATTAAATATGAAAGGATAAAACTGGGTAAAAAATGATAAAAAAAATACTTGTTATGAGTGAACCCAAGTTAGCACGAGATACTTATAATACATGTAATAAAGGGTAAGCCAACCAGGTTACTTACCAAACTCACAACCTATGTTATAAGATTATAATAACCTGATAAAAAGAATAAAGAAAACCACAAAGGCTATTTTAAAAAAATTATAAAATGATGAAATTAGAAAATAAAATAAGTAAACAAATAAAAAAACGATGTCAACTCGCGTTAGCTTTTTAAACTTGTGAAAAACACACTTTTTGGAAAAACACCACAAAACTTAATCTTTGACCAATCAGTAAGAATGAAGATCAAAATTAAAATAAGAAAATAAATTAATTTTTTTATTCAAGAGTGAAATTGAAAAGAAAAATCAGTTTAACAAGAGAATAAAAATAAAAAACAATTAAAAAATAAGAACGAAATTGAAAAAAATAATATATCACAAATTGAAATTGAATGATAAAATCAAAAATAAAAAAAATTATAAAAAAATCAAAGTTGAAATATCAATAACCAATAAAAAAACTTTGAAATTCTAAATGGTCAGTAAGAATTTTAGAGAATAGAAAAAAAAAAGCTCAATTGATGACAAACCATCTTATCATCATTACCATACACCATCCCACTAGAAAAAAACGCTACAACAATTTCAATAACATGATGGAAGAAAATTTTCAGAAAACCTTAAACGCTTCCTAAATATTTGCTCGTGTTGCATATTTTAATAATTTTTTTATTTAAATAATATTTTATATTTATTAAAAGATTAACTTACTCTCTACAAACTAGATAATAATAATAATAAATAATAAAAACACACAAAGTACTTGAATGTAATTTTTAAAAATTTTACTTGCACAATTTAATTGTTATACTATATTTTAAAAAGTAAAATTACTAAAGAACTACTGGATATAAGTGTTTTTAAAGGTTTGTTTTTAAAAATAATTGAGTTATTTTATTACGTGTATAAAAGTTAAAAACAATAATTTTATTTTTGAATAACGATTAATGGAACTAGAAAAAAATAGATTGTTTTTTGGAGGGTAAAAATATAATTATACTATTATAGTATCACAGTGAAGAGTGAAATATACGTGGCTGTACGTTGAAAATGCATTTTAGTTTATATATTAACAAATTGCACGAGCGATGTAAGGGATTATATTATTAGATCCCGAAGCGATTCTTTTGGTGCGTGCGAGAGACCGAACTTTAGAGAGGAGGAGAGTTACGTAGGAAGGGGAGAGGAGAAGAGAGGAGAGAGGGAGGGAGGAGATCTGAATTATTAGGGTTTTGAAATTCAAGTCCCAGGTCAGTGAGCGTGTAAATTCTTATGATCTTTTGTTTTTTTTTGGTTTTTTTAGCAGAGGAAATGGTGTGTTTGATGATGTTTAATTGTGAGATAGAGGTTGTTGTGTGCTTGTTATTTGCAGGAGCGACCACCTACGAGAGGAGTGATAGAGAGCTAAGATTTCCTTCTGTTTCTTTTGAGTCTTCTAAGAGAACTGAGAGAGAGCTAAGATTATCACTTTCGATTTTAGGGTTTCTCTTTTTTGCTTTCTTGTCATCACCAAACAGCAACAAAAGGGGTCTTCTTTGTAGTTGTTTTGAATGGACCGAAAGCTTGTGGTTAGTTAATTGTTTTTGGTTTTGCGAATTTATGAAGTTTGAATTTTCTTTTTGTGGGTTCTTATGCTTTTGTGTGTGATTCAACTTGTAGGTTTTGGGTATTCCATGGGAGATTGATACCGAGGGTTTGAGAGAATATATGACCAAATTTGGTGGATTAGAGGATTGTATTGTTATGAAGGTTAGCCCTTTATTTATTTATTTATTTTTTTAAAGTACAGGCTTTATGCTTATGATCCTGCTTCTTCTTCTTCTTTTTTTTTTGAATTAATGGAAAATGTTATATTGTGGGCTGTGTGATTATAATTTTATTATGTCACAAGGAATTTAGATTGTCGTGATGGTTTGGTAATTTCTATTTCTTACTGGCTTTCCCATTCTTACATCAGATTTTGTGTAGTACCAGTATTAAAAGGTTTGTACTTCATTAAGTTGGATTTTTGGTGTGAGAACATTTCCTGCTGTTTGGTGTACTGAATTTAGCTAAACTTTATGTTTCCTTGGTTTGGCCAAAGCATCTCATAAAGATTTTGAATTTGCGGGTGCCTGAAAGCTAAGGGTGGAAATTTGACGGTTGATTTTCACTTTAAGTATCGTGTGCCTTGTGTAACATTGCTGTGTGCATACACTAAAGGTGGGCTTTCTGGCAGTATTCGCAGCACCACACTGGACCTCACTACTCGTGTACCATTTTACCAAATAAAAGTGTTTTTTCTTAAACCCCTCTGCAGTATACGAAAGCTGAACCAATGTTTTGATTGGCTAGATTAGTCTTTATCAGTTTCTAGTTTTCTTGTCTTCCCAAGGTGTAGTTTGTCATGAATATTGAACACCATTAGTAATTGTTTGTTACAATTTGAAGTTGTAGATGTGAGAAAGGGGTAGATGAAAATAGCATTCAGTCGAACTTTAGGTCTAAGAGTACAAAGATTATATTTGAACACTCAGATTTCTTCAACTTTCTACTGCAATGTGCATTATGCAATATTATTGCTTAATCCAGTTTATTTTGTATCAATGTGTGAGAGGTGCACAATTTGGTTAGTATATTTTTCCATTATTAGTGAGGAATCTTTATCTTTTCATTTTCTTCTGTGTATCTCTATAAATCCCTGACAGTGTTTCTATTATACTTCTCCATGTTTAGGAACGGTCATCAGGTCGATCTCGTGGTTTTGGATATGTTACTTTTGTGTCAGCTGAAGATGCTAAGGTATTTCATATGGCCTTTATTCGTTTTCAATTTCTATGCTGCTTAAGATTGTTTGTGTGCTGAAATCCTGTTGGCTGCAGGCTGTGCTATCAAGTGAACACTTTCTTGGTAAAAGAATGCTGGAAGTTAAAGTGGCTACCCCCAAGGTTGGATAAAAAAAATCTTGAACAGATTGCCTTGTTATTTAAATTTTTTAGGCCTGCTTCACTTTGTTTTGTTTACTGTGCACGATTGAAATACAGGCGCACCACGTGCTGCTTTATCTTGTGTTATGTTTTGGCAGGAGGAGATGCGAGCGCCTTCAAAAAAAGCGACTAGGATATTTGTGGCCAGGATTCCACCATCTGTGACAGAAACTACCTTTCGAAGGTAAGTATTGTGATGGTGGTCAGGGTACCTGTTTCCTTCTCCTCTAAACACAATTCGTGAAGTTTGATGCGGAATGAACTCAGGTCATGATATTTTTTTCTCTTGCAGTCATTTTGAGAAATATGGGGAGATAATAGACCTATACATGCCAAAAGTAAGCTCTGATTCATGTGCTAATGGCCATACTCTGATTCATGTTGTCTTGTGTACTAAGAATTAAATTTATTTAATTGTTCCTCTGGTTAGAAACATTATAATTTTGTCAATAATTGTGCTGTACAGGATCATAGCTCGAAAGCACATCGTGGAATTGGGTTCATCACATATGCCAGTGCAGGTCAGACTTTTAACATGCTTTGCAATTATTTTTTCTTGAAATATCCAGATTGTTTTTTGCACTTAATTATGTTGCTATGTCACATGAAAACATGTGTGAATATGTGGTGTAGAGACCAGTTGAAGTATTGAGCCTCTTTACATTATGGAGATTGTCATCCTTTGTGTGTTTATAGCAAATGTGTCCTTATTGATCACTGAGCCTTCATAGAGATGCGGTGGATGTTGGGGAATATGTCTCTGATGCAAAATACTGAAATGGATTGTGTCATAACAGATTCTGTGGATAATTTGATGGCTGAAACTCATGAATTGGGAGGCTCTACTGTAGTTGTAGATCGAGCAACGCCTAAGGCAAGTTTCTGCTGAGCTACCTTTTTTCTCTTTAAAATAGGCTTGGTTTTATCTTATGGTTGGAAAATTATTATTATTATTTTACTTGCAATTGAAGTCACCTTTAGTCTCAGAAGATATCTCATTTGTGATATGTTTTAGCAGTTTTTTTACATTTATTTTAATAGATATGCTGTTGATATCAATGGTGTAATATTATATTATTAGGAAGATGATTTTAGGCCAAATGGAAGAATGGCTCCTGGTGGATATGGTGCATACAATGCTTATATTTCTGCAGCTAATAGATATGCAGCTCTTGGTGCTCCCACCTTGTATGATCATCCTGGACCATTCTATGGAAGTAAGTAACCACTAGAAATAGGTATTTTTAGCAAAATGGCAATTACTATTTCATCATGTATTAATTTTTTTCCTGTTGGATTAGGAGGGGAATCATCTAGAGGAATGGGCAAAAAGATCTTTGTTGGAAGGCTTCCTCAGGAAGCAAGTGCTGAAGATTTGCGCCAGTATTTTGGTAGATTTGGCCACATATTAGATGTATATGTTCCCAAGGTAAGATAGTGATATTTTTTGTTGTATGGTTGAGAGGGATTTTCATCTATTTATTGATCTGTGCATACTTATTGGATGTAGGATCCCAAGAGAACTGGCCACAGAGGTTTTGGATTTGTAACCTTTGCTGAAGATGGTGTAGCAGATCGTGTATCTCGAAGATCTCATGAGATTTGTGGACATCAGGTATTACTGAGAACTTGTCCCTTACCCAGAGCATTTGTTGATAGTTGATCTTTATCCAGAATCTACCATTAAAAGAGATGTATGTACAAAGGGTTCCTTGTTCCTAAGGTTTTTGAATGAAGATATGTCAATTGAGAAGGCATTTCTAATGCTTCATAAGTAAAATGAAGGGTTTTTGTGTCTCTATCTTGGAGGTGGTTTGCAAATTTCTGGATTTGCTAGGTGCTGGAGGGTGGTTATCATTGTTATTCGCGAGCTAGAGTTTAGGATGCTATTGTACTTTGTTCATCATTCAACAAATTATTGTTATTAATACTTGAAAGAACAAAATATCACTTATAGCATGAGTCACTGAATATTGCACATTGGAGCATGATGCTTGAATATTATTTAGGCTCATACGCTATCTATGTGCTGTGCTTGCCTGCATGCGAAACCTTCACCGATAAGGACATTTGTTACTTTGAAGAAAGCTGAGGCCTCAATTCTAGCTGAAATGCATAACATAACTTCTGACTGTAACTTCATGTGCAGGTTGCAATAGATTCAGCCACACCTATTGATGATGCTGGTCCAAGCGGAAATTTCATGATGGGTGGTCCTGAACCTTTTGGGAGTTATGCTGGTCCCATGCGCAACTTCGGCAGGATGTATGGAACCCTGGATTACGATGATGCAAGTGCATATATGGTTCCTTCTAAAGTAAGTCTGATGATTGTTGAATCCTCTATATGGTGTTTGTACATTGATAAATATTAATGAGGTTAGTAGCAAAGTTTCTGTTAGCTTGATCAATTTGTTAAACGAAACATTCTTTTCTTTACAGTGGGGTTATGGAATGGGGAGTGCAAGACCTTCAAGGGCAGATTGGAGGTACAGGCCATACTAGACAAACGATGGTGGCCTTGGAAAACTAGGATTGTCCACTGAATTCTTAATGCCATGTCAGTGTCAGATTGTTTATTATGTGGGTTGAAGTTTCTTCAATAATGGTATAATTATTTAATGTTGACATTTTTCCTGCTATGGAGAATCCTAAACTTATAAAAGCTTCAAGTGCCAGATTGTTTATTATGTTAATGCTGCTGGCATGTACTTCGTAGGAATGTAGCAAGGGATCTACAAGATGTGGCCTGTGTACCATGTAGGTTTGAACTGCGAATGGGAATTCTCCATGTGTTGATAGGAATTCTCCTTGTGATGATCGTAGATTTTTTTCAATTATTATTATAATTATCATTGTTGGTCACACATTTGGAAATCAATTGTTCTCTCTCCCAACATCTCAACAATTTGCACTGTCATTTTGTCGGATATGGTGAACTGCTGCAAAGAAACATTGTGCGGTGCCAAAAGAAAACTGCAGGTTTCTAGATACGACGTTCACAGCAGTAGAGAACTTCCTTTACAAGAAGAGTGGGAGCTACCCTCAGGGCTCATTTGTGTTGCCATATCCGTTCTTGAAATATTACGATCAACTGTGGTTGCTTCATCAATCCATGCCCTTTGTTTTTTCATCACCACGTTTAATCAGAAAAGAAGTGTGTGAAGATACAATCATGCGACATTTCAACACCACAAGAATATAGCAACCATGGAAAGGTTCTGTATAAGATAGCATATATAAACCTATAACCGTACCTGAGACCAATGCATAATAAGAAATGACATATTGGTATGGCTCTTTCTCACTGCCTGGATGCAGTCAATTGATTAGATTTCCAGACATGTGGCAGATGCATGCTAATTCAGTACCATTTCGTTTCATAAGCCTATCTGTATCTGCAAATTTTTTTCCGTCTCTTTGCACTTACAGATACTAGGCATCATTTTCTCCTGGTCCCTCTCGGTCTTAGATGGCACAAAGAGTGTTACCCTTGTTTCCTAATGATACTAAAATATTTTCTTCTCAAATGCAAGTCATAACTAGAAACGGTAATTATTTATCCCAGCCAGTTTTCATTTCAATATCGACATCCAGCACAGCTGAGAAGGTACATAGATATTGGAAATGTGGTTTACTGCCCTTAGCATTTCCTTGAACAACATTGGTCATAGTAACACTTGCGAGTCGAGATTACAGTGAAAGTGGTAGCGCATACCAAAATCTTGACATCAAATAGTTGATTTGAAAAAGCATCAAGTATTACTCTGATTTCTGATGCGTATCCACTGTTGTTTTACAAAACATCTATGCCACGAAGCTATTTCAGGAACAGATAAGTATTCAAAGGCACCTCACTGTCGTCAGCCCATTCATTTTACAGAACCTATAAATGATAATACAGTGTTCTTCAGACACCCAGCCAGAAGAACTACAGCCTCGATCATCGCGTTGGTACTGTTGATCTGTGAATTATTACTAATCAGTCTTACTGATCTAAGAGGGTGTCATCAAAACAACTTGAATGGAGCTAACGGTTGCTTAAACGCAATCTTAACTAGACATGAAGAAGGCATGCCCATGAAACACGTTCCTATGTCTAGTCCTTCAGTGGATTCATATTTAGCATTGTAGAAATAGCAAAATTTACTTTCCAAATGCACAAATGCACATTTAAACCTTGAGAGCTGGAAGATGAACATTCGCTTGCCAAGTCAGACCAACCAGGACGACTAGCCAAACGTTCCCACATGACCGTGCCCACTATTATGAGCTCCACTCCCACTGTAATGAGAACCAGCCCCATTAGGCATCGAGACTCCAGTCGAAAACGGAGAATTCACAGGAAGTTCCTCACAATCCCACCATCAAGAACTCCCATCGAAGGTGAACAATTTTGATAGTAACCGATCTCAGGATGTACATTAATAGGTCCACCTTTTGACTTGGCACGTCTTAGAGGATGACATTGTGAACTTTTAGCAACACCATAGCCCAAAACCGGACTGCATATCCACCTCTCTCCATCTTCCCATTTTGAAGGCAAAGCCCTGCCACTATAAAAAGGAGTTAAAGCACTTATATGCCTCCTGCTGCTGCCTGATGAAGGGTGTGGAACTCTCTCTGAACTCCATCCTTTGTTATCTTGGTATTTGGCTCCACCCGGACTTGGAAGCTAACATAAACTCTGGGAAGATATTAGATTTTGCTTCATGTTTGTAAATTACAGAGCCATTTATGAAGTGGGTCTTTGTCTGCTAATTATTATTACAAGTGTCTTCAAAGCAAGAGAATGAACTAGACTGTTAGATTTGCAAGTGTTAGCTTGTTCAGCTGCAGTGGTTTTCTTGCTTTCGCACTTCTAACCATTTTTGCTTGTACGTGGACAAAACTTTTGTTGAAGAAGTTGCATCAAATGGGGTTGAGTCAGGGAATAATTGCTGCGTTGTGGACGACGTTTGCATTGATAATGATTTTGTGGAAATCTTTCTTGAGCAGATAGACAAAAGTTTATCGTTTTATGTGCAAATCTTTTGGTTTGAAAAAATCTCACTCAACCGAAAGCCACACGTACGGGTATAAGAAAGTAACAGTAGTGTGCATGCATGGAGCATATAATTTTACAATTTCATCCACAGTTTTTTTTTTCTTCAATATAATTAAACTTTATAATTTTATTCAATTCATTTTTTTGGTAAATTTTACTTATCTTTTATTGACATGATTAATTATTTAATTAAATAAAAAAATTATTTTAAAAAACAAAGTTATTAAATAAAATTAAAGACATATTATTATGAGATTAAATATTTTAATCTTAGTTTTTTTTTATCAAATATAAATTTAATTAATTAGATGTACATATATGTATTTTGATTTATAATTGAGAGTTATTTATTTATCTAAAAATACATTATGTATTTATTTATTATAAAATATCCAAACAATAACTAATCTTCTTTTAGAATATTTATAAAAAAAACTCTTTGTGACTTCCTTCGAAATTCGCTAAGCAAGTTGTAGTTAAATGTTTGCTTTTAAGTATAATTTATTTTTTAAGTTGTTTTTTATTTAAAAAAATCATGAAATTAATGTTTTTTAAGTAGTTTTAGATAATTTAGATGTTTTCATATAAAAAATAAAAATAAAAAACTCTGAAATACATATCCCAGCACAATGCTAAAAACATAAAACATGTAGGTTATCTTTCCTGGCTTTAGTATCGTCTTGTAAGCTTCTTTTGCCCATTCTTTAAGAACATCTTGTCCCTGAATGAGAATTGATGTGGAAATTTTATCTAATCATTTAAATCTATCTTTGGTTCATGATGGTGTTTTGACATGAGCCCACCCAGCAGGTGATTTGTAGGAGACGGGGGATTCTGTGGGATTGAGTTGTATCCACTCATTCACTTCTGCAACGTGTCGTGGGTTACTGCTTCTAGTTGCTTTGTATTAAAAACAAAGAGAGAGCGACTCAACTTGTGTGGGTTTGGTCCAATTACTCTGCTGACATTTGTTTCAGAGATGGATAGATACATGTCGCCCCTTCACACTAGCCAGTACAATCAGATTTATGGCTGTAGTTTTCGGATTAGGAGTCTTTGCACGAGGACGCTTAGAGCAATGCATGCATGGCGTCAACACGAAAGTGAAGGCATACAAGAGCCATTCTTTCTTATTCTTCTTCTTTTTCTTTAACTGTGGGTGTAATGAAAACTTAAATGTATTTTAATTAATTTTTTAAAATTTTAAAATTAATAATTATATAAATTTTCAATAACATTAAAATTTATAACATTCAAACTAATAATATCTAGAAAACAAATTTAAAATCTAACCTACAAAGCTGTATTTCTTAAAGTTAATGTTATTTTTTAATTTATTTTTGTTTTCTGCTTCAATTTGTTTTTTCAAATGTTTTTTTAAAAATAAAATTTAATATATTGTTAAATAAAAAATATATTTAAAATTTTTTTCCATTATCAAACACTATTTAATCTCATTTGATGACCGAAAAAAAAAGCTAACTACAAATTGACTTGTGATTATCTGTGGACTCTAATGATTTTATGCTGGTTACTGGCTATGAATAAATTACAGTAATCTCACATCTCAAATCACTACAGAATGCCGCCCACTCGAACAGAGATCCATTTTAACGAAGTGTTTCATTATAGTGGTTGTTCATCCGTGTGGATAAGTATTATTGCTAAATTTTGGAGAACAATGTCATCATTCTGTAATATATATTGGTATAGTAAAGTGGCATTATTGCATTATATTATTGCATAGGCACCATCAGTTTTTTTTTTTTGATGTCTGCTTATTTTTATATTTTGAAAATATTTTAATTTTTTAAAACTAATATTTTTTAGTATTTTTAAATATTTTATTATGGTGATATTAAAAATAATTTTTAAAAAATAAAAAATATTATTTTAATACATTAAAAAAATACTTTAAAAAATAATTTCACTGGAAATATAGTTGACACAGTGACCTAAGTTAGGACATTATGATGGATAAGTGTTAAGGTTCCTTCTAAAAACATCCAACCTGATGCCATAGTCACCTGAAATCCATTCGAGCTAATGGAATGACACTAATGTCTACTTGGATTTTCGGTAAACCAGCAAATATTTGTTGATTTTTTTTTAAATGTTTGAGCGTATATTAATAGTCTAATAGATATTTTTTAAAAATAATTTTTACTTAATATATTAAAATAATTTGAAAACATCAATAAAAAATTTAAAGGAAAAATAAAATAAATTTAATTTAATTTTAAAAAAACTTTTTTAAAAAAATTATTACCTTAAAGGGTCAAGTTGGATGCTATTTATCATTTAACAAATATATTGAAAATACAAATCAGCCATAAGATTATGATTAAAAAAAACATTTTTATTAAGTATTGCTACCCGATATAAATAGAACCTCCGACATCAAAACAAAAATGAAAATAAAAAAATAGAGTCATTACTTAATTTTTAAGGATATTAAGAATCCTAAAATATACACTAGTTTTATAAATTTAAGTAAGGAGTTGATTATGTTTAAGGAAACATAGACATCACCCTTATTGTATTATTTCTAAGAAAATATTGCCCTAACTATGTGTTTCTTTTAAATTTATTTTTTATGTATGCCTTTAATTGTCTAAATTATTCTTTGAATTTATTCACAAGTCATTTATTATTGATCGATTTTTTTTTTAAGGTAGCATCAAATCCTGGATTAAAATCTTGCAACTCACTAATTTTTTAGATAAAAAGCATCATGTTAAGCCTGTGTCGATCTCTAAAATTAGAAGACTAATCGACCTAATAGTTTAAAAAATTTAAATAAAACTTGTAGAAAACTTGATAAAACTTGTCAACGCTTTTGTGGGCTCCTTTTAAGTTTAAAAATCAAGTATTAGGTCCACATTATTGATCTTTAAATCTATAAGGCTCATCACTTAACCATTTAAAAAACTTTAACAAAAATTGACAAAAACATAATGCAATCTTGATGAAAACTTGTCAAAATTCTCTAAAGCATTTTTAGACTATTTTAAGTTCGATCATCAGATTGGGAGTAAAATGCAGTGTAAAGTTATAACTATATTAGTCCCTAAAATTAAAAGACTCATTAACCATATTAGCTTTGGGTCCATGTTTGTCCCTAAAAGAAGTAGACTCATCAACGTAACTATTTAAAAAGTTTACACGAAATTTGATGAAAATTCATCAATGTATTTTTAAGCTCTTTTCAAAAGTTAGGTCCATGTCAGTCTCTAAAATTAGTAGATTAATTAACTTAAACTTAACGAAATCTTAAAATAAAAATAAATTTATTGATGCATTTTAAGTTTAAAAAGCAAATATCGGGTCTATGTTAGTCCCTAAAACTAAGTGACACATCAACCTAACCAATTATTACAAAAAATAAAAATGTTGCCAACAAGATAAAAACTTGTCTCTTTATTTTTTTTATTTCCAATATACACATATATATACATATATGAAAGACAATAACAAAATGAAAAATTATTCAAGTTCATTAAACATGTGATTAACATAATTTAGAAAAACAAAAATAAAAATGAAATCTATAAACTTCTTGTCTGTTAAATGATCTATATACATAAGTTAAAGAAAAAATTATTCATACCTTAAACAATTGAACTAGGCATGAGTTTGGACCTTAAAGATATTGCTCTTCTTAGAAAACATGATCACGACCCGAAACATATCAAAGCCATGTCATGAAAAAAAAAAAAAAGCAAAAACTTTCTCACACTTAAGTATTGAATTTATGAAAAACAAGGAAAAATACTTTACCAACATGTGTGTATCACTAGTTTCACCACATAAAAAAATAAAAATCTTTATTATTTTCTATTCTTGCTTTTAATCTTTATGAATATGGTGCATTCAAATATTTATCAAGCAAGATAGATATGAATAAAGATATTTATCCTAAAAAAGATGTGAATTCATACCTAAATGAAGTTATTATTATTGGAAATACATTCCTGC
>NW_011499966.1:465993-467817 GCF_000495115.2 Populus euphratica
TATTGGAAATACATTCCTGCTATTTCTGGACTTAAAGCATCAAAATGATATAGCTTAGAGTTAGGCCTTTAGAAAAGTTTTAGATCTCGTTCTTATCTTTCCAACACACCTAACCTTGCTTTATTATAACTTCTGCAACTCCATATATATGATGAAAACCAAAATAAGGTCTAGGCTGCAGTAAGCTTTTAGACAAATTTAAACTTTTTTATTTACGCTATGTTTTAAAATTAAAAATAGCATAACTTCATTTTAAAATCTCCTAAAAGTTTTAAATATATATCTTAGTTTTCTAAAAATTCAAAAAAAGACTAAAATCAAGGTATTTAGCTCTAGTTATAATCCAATAATCAAATAAGTGTTCCAAACTTCCTCTTATAGGTCAAACCTCTCTTAGTATATATATTCTTTTTTATTTTGTTTCAACCTCTATTTTCATCTCCTTCTATTACATGACTTTTCAATATTCTACCTTTCTTTTATAGGTCCTATGGAAAGATCTAAAGCAACTCTTTCAACACTTAATTTTGGCCTCTGATTTCTCCACAAAAATCTCATCCATTC
The DNA here is from genome assembly GCF_000495115.2 of Populus euphratica. NCBI lineage: Eukaryota > Viridiplantae > Streptophyta > Magnoliopsida > Malpighiales > Salicaceae > Populus > Populus euphratica. Next base: position 466,558 of record NW_011499966.1, read on the forward strand.
ATCTTTCTTTGCACAATAATGTCCACCAAGTTTTTTTGCCCCCTCTCTATGATATGGTTTGTGGCTTTATAAAGGATTTTTTTTTTGTTTTTTCAAATTTTGATTTTGAAGGACATGCATGGGTGCTTTAGCTTGGTTTGGCAGTCGTAAAACAAAACAAATAGGTAATGTTGAAAGGCTATGATGCCTTTTTTTTTGTTGGCATGATGGATAACTTTTTTTATTGTTATTTATCTTTAATTCTAGGTGTGAAGAGTGTGTTTTTTAGCTATAAATAGAAGGAAATGGCAATATATATGGTGTGGCAAATCAAGCCAAATTTGAAAGCATGAAAAGTACTTGAAAGGGGGCTTTGTTTTTTTTTTTTCCCCAAGCTAGAATGAAGTGCAATATGGTCTTATTTTGGCTCGATGTTGCATCTATAAGATAGGAAACAAGGGTTTTAATTTCATGTCTTGTTCTTGCAATAAAATAAAGGTTGGAAGGCTTTATTTCTTGGCATAATATGAAAATGAAGAGGAAGAGGGAGCTAGAATTATAATCGATATCAAACAAGCTTATACACCATTATATTTCTATTTTTTTTTTCGCTAATTCTTGATCCTCAATGATGTTAGAATTTGTTTTTCTCTATAATGGTTAATATCAAACAAGTTTAGAAGGATACTATAGTTTTGGAGTCATTTCTTCATATTTATAGAAGAACTGCATGTAATCTTTAAAGGTCCTTTGATCAATTATTATAAGGGAGTTTTAGGCAAACTAAAAGGATAAGATAGAAATAATGAAATACCCCCCTTGTTTTTAGAAAAATAAAGCATGCATAAAATATAGGATAAAAGACTAGTTATACTAAAAGAAAGATAAGAATCATGTTAAGGTATCATATATGAGATAGGACGAAACATGTTTTTTTCACTTAAAATGATTCAGTTTTTAGTATTACTTTAAAGTTGTTTAAACATGTTAAGTTTATTTATTAATTGTGTTTTTGAACTATATCTTAAATGATGAGATTTTAAATTTAAAAACAAAAAAAGATCTAACCATTACTTTCATAAACCATGGATGTTGTTTGAAAAATATGGGGAATAAAGATAATAGGTCAAAACCAATTTCACTTTTAAATAATATATGCTCTAACTTCCTATTCACATTTAATAGGCTCATATGAGATTGAAAAAAAAATTGTTCATGAAGATAAAGCTAATTAAATTTTTTAGAAGGTAATATATATATATATATATATATATATATATA
>NW_011499966.1:467867-500861 GCF_000495115.2 Populus euphratica
ATATATATATATATATATAAACCAAAAGTGGCAAATCCATAACATGCAAAAAGTAATAATCAAACAAGCATCCTTGAAAAAAAAAGTGTTTATTTATAAAAAAATATCCAAAAAAATAAATAATTAAATAAAAAGGTCACCCCACCAGAAAATGTAACTAAATAAGTAACAATTGATAGCTTTGCACATTGAAAAACTAGCTTAAAAGGATATTATTAGGGCATCCCCAAACACATGGATCAAAATATAAGAACATCAAACCAAAAATCCCTAATAATGATAAAAAATAATAAAGAATAAAGAATAAAGAAATGCATACTTTATTTGTTTATCAATATGAGCATTGATCAATTTATAAAGATGAGAAAACTAAATAAATGATGAAAGTAAAACCTTATCCTTCAGATATGACAAACTTAAGACTCAATAACATAATTAAATTAAGTGAACATACAAGCAATGCAACATATAAAGCAAAAAAGCTTCTAATTATTGAAATAAGATTAATGTCATATTTAAGATACTACATTTTTAACGCATAAAACTATAAAAATAATCTCACATACAAGGAGGATTTATGCAAATTGATGATCATGAAACCACAAACTAAGACTAAAAGTATAAAATTGATGTTAAAAACCAAATTCAAACACAGTTAAACATGAAATGATAGCCTTAAAAACTTAAAAGAAAGATTGAAGATAAAAGGTTTAGTACTGAAACTTTTACAAGAAAGAATGTAAAGCACATTAAGCATAACAAATAAATGTGGAAATGAGGGAAAAAAAACTCAAAACATAAAAAAAAAAAAAACATCATTAAGTCAAATTGAGACAAAAAAAATTAAATCCCTATTAAAACCATAAAACAACACAACCGGCCTTCTAGCTTAATCATGAAGCATTAACACCACTTTATTCTTAAAATAAATTTCTTAATGGTCTTTGACCTTCAAGATTGTTATAAAACAATTAAAACCATAACTTGTAAAACAAAGTATTATAAATGCATCTGAGGTTAAAAAATATTAAGATGGATTTAGTTTTGAAACTAATTTTCAACACCATTAGACTCGTATTTGAGCCCCTCTTCACCATCATTTAGACTTGGTTTAGTTTGTGACAAGTTTATGGTTTTTAGGTTTAAAGTCTATTTGAGTATTTCAAGGTTTAAAGTCTATTTGAGTATTTGAGTAAGATATTTTGCTTGAATAGGCTACTCATGCTTAAATGAGAATTATTTGAAAACTTGTGGAGTTTTTTTTTTTCAATTAGGAGACATGAAGATTATAGACTTTTGTTTATTACTTGTAAATTATATGAATAAAATGGCCATTTGTTTCATCATAGATATTGGAGCAAGGAAATTTATATTTTTTTCTCAAATTGAGATGGCCTTGTGCTTTTAAGCTACCACCTAAATGGAGATTTTTTTTATACCTAGGAAATGTAGCTTTTTCACCTAGTATAAGGAACCATGTTGGGATTTTTTATAGAGATATGGAGGTTTTATGTAGAAATATGAAGATTTTATTTGAATAAAAGAATTTTGTGTGGAGATATAGATATTTTACTTAGAGACAAATTTTATATAGAGATATGAAACACATGAAGATTTTGTATGAAGATATTTTTATAAACACCAGCGATATATAGAGGCAATCTTAATCATGGAGGTATTGCTACTTTTATTTATAGAGAATAAGTTTAAAATATTTTATTAATAATATAATTTAAAATGATTTGAAAAATTTTCCTTCTGTATCTTGGAGTTAATAGGTGTCGGGTGAGAAGTGTACATGAATAATATCACTTTCAACCTGGAATATAATTGTATTTAGGAATGTTGGAGTATCTAGGGTATAGTGTTCAGGAGTTTAAGGAATGCAAGGTAAATAAAAGCTCCTTGAGTGACTAAGAACTACCTAAAAATCGGTTGTACTTGTCCTGATATTGTTAGAGATGTAGGTGTGCTTATCTAGCTACACTTTTTTGCTTTTACTTTAATATGGTTTTCTATAAACCCTTAATTAAAAAAAAATAGAATATAAAATTTTTATCTTGAAGATAGTATGAGTTAAATTAAATTAAGGATATAAAATTAAGTAACAAAGGATGAAATTAAAAAAATAAAAGAAAATATAACAATCATTGTTAGAAAAGAGAAAAAGATGGATACAAAATGTAATAACTAAGCAAAACAGAGTCAATATGTAAATATTAAAATATTTAACTATAAATACTTCATTTATTCTTCTTTAAGCTTGCAGCAAGAATGAAAAAAAAGAGGAGAATATTTTCAAACCTATTTAAAAATATTTGAGAAGAAATCATACAAAAAGGATAAAATTTGTAGTTTGTGAAAATTGATTCCCCTCTAATATGGAGATAGGTTAAACATATAGATATTGAGGAGAGGCAGGGGGAGGATCCCCTAGAAGATATTATGTCTAGTATTCCACTGATATCTCATCAGTCAAGGTTAGGGGAGGCATCTAGACTCCGAGATGATATTGTTTCAAGACAGATTGAAGTGTTATAGCTTAATAAGTTAGGTCAACAAAGATAGAGACTAGTAGCAACAACATCTACAGGAATACTGCATTGCACACTAACCCTATATTCATAGCCTAGATAATGAGGGCAATGCCTAATACCCTAACTTTAGTAGTTCTAATTACTTCGACAACATGAGCAACACCAATAGTTACAATATTTATAGATAATATAGTTATATTAATGCAGATTGTAAGGAGTATGAGAGAGTTAGGATGCAAGCTTTTTTTAAAAGGATCAAATTCTAAGCAGTGGGTAGGTGGCTTCACATCATTAAGAATACTATGAATCAGATTTAGGTAGCAGAGGATATGTGAGTGAATTGTGCTACTCATTTACTATCAAACAAGGCATGGTCTTGGTAGGATATAATACAATTGAGAAGACCTACAAGGACATGAATATGGAATGATTTTAGAGAATAGTTTTAAAATAAGCTCTACTCATCATATCATCACAAAGTGAAGGAACAAAAGTCCTTGACCTTAGTACAAGGAGATATACAAGTATTTGACTATGAAAGAAGGTTTCATAACCTTTTTATATGTGCTTTATATTATGTTCCTACCAAGTAGCATAGAATTGAGGAATTGTGAGGTGGATTATGAGAAGAATTAAAGCAATGATTAATTGCATTCAAGTTTGACACAATAAATGAGCTCATTAGGAACACAAAAGCTTTAGAAACATATAATAAAGGGCCAGTAAGGCCAGTTTGGATTTGGTAAACAGAAAGATATGGGTTATTCATTAGACATACCTCTTTTTTTTTTAAGAAGGGTAAGGGATAGTTTTTCAGTTTAGATAGGAGAAGAAATAACAATTGAATCTACTCAAAGTTTTGATGTGGAGTTGATTAGATGGAAGTCAAACTCGAGGGGTAGTTCCATCAGAAGAGCTTTAGAGTAGAAGATGTACATCTATCTATAGTGTACCCAATATGGGCAAAAGCATCCAAAGGACTATTTTGCATTGTCAGGGAGATATTATATTTATACAGGGGAGAATAGATGATGAAACTATTCATATTTAAGTCGAGGGTGTCATTATTGTGAGGGTAAGGACATTTTTTAAGGAACTGCCCTTAAAAGGCTGGGTTTATTGAGAGCTAACACTTGGCAGTAATTTGTTACTATGGATAAACTAGCCAAATAGGTACAGTTAGGGGCTAGTAGTAGGGGTTAACCTGCTTCTTTAAAGTCTATAATACTTGTCTCGAAAGTTATTCATGCTCCAAATATAGGCTAGAGTAAACCAAAATATCATCGATAAACACCACCACAAACTCATCTAAATATGGTCAGAATACCTAGTTCATTAAATCCATGAAAACTACGATGGCATTTGCTAATTCAAATGGTATAATTAAGAACTTGTAATATCCCTATCGAGTACTGAATGCAGTCTTTGATACATCATTTTTCTTAATCCTCAACTAATAGTACATTGATCTTAAATCTATCTTTGAAAATACTCTAGCCCCCTTTAGTTTGTCAGATAAATCATATATTCATGGAAGTGGATGCTTATTCTTCATAGTTATTATATTTAGTTACCTGTAATCAATGTAGAGTCAGAGAGTTCCATAATTCTTCTTTAAAAATAAAACTAAAGCTCCTTAAGGTGAATTTCTAAGAAGAATAAACCTTTTATCTAGTAATTACTGCACCTCTAAAAATTCTCTTACTATGGGAAGGGTTGCTAACTCATCATTTTCCTTATTAACATGCATCACATACTCGAGCTTTGTCTCACTTTCTTTCTTCATCACTTTCCTAGCAGTTATAATTAAAATAATACAATTTGATATAACTTTCCTTTCACCTTTAAATATTACTTTTCTACCATATAGTCATTGAAGAGTTACTATTTTCACGAAACAGCCCATCTGAACCCTATTTATATTCAACCAACCTTTTTTAGGATGACATCAAAATCATGTAACTCTAGAGGTATTGTTATAACTCATTTTTGGGGCCCCCGCATGAAAAATAAGAAAATACAAACAAATCAAAAAAATATTATCAAAAAATATAAACAGTGAAAAAAGGATGTCAACACGCTTAAAAAATAGGTAAAAATTAGTTGAGGGGGTTCAAAAATATAAAGATTAAAATTTGACAGTATTTTATTTACTGATGATAGTTTTGTTGATAAAGAAAATTCAATTTAAGTAAGAAAAGTTCAAAATCAAATGTTTATGGACTCGATTTAATTTTATTGAATGTTTAGTTGAATTTATGGAGAGTTTGATTGCAAAAAAAATTAATTTTAGAGTCAATTTAGGCTTTAATTGGAAGAAATTAAAGTTCTAGGTTCAAATTATAATTTTTCAAAGTTAATTTGGTCAAATCATGGGCTTAATTGCATAAATATTGAAGTTTGATGGCCAATTAGGGACTTAATTGAAGAAATCCAAAACCATGGACCAAAATAGAAAAGGCGCGTAAGTAGAGGGCTGAAATTAAAACCGGATCAGGGGCCCAATTAGAGAAATTAGAAGTTTATTGCTTAATTGAGGGTCAAATTGCACTAATTCAAAACCAAGGACCAAAGTGAAAAATGGGGCCAACTTCAGGGTCGCTGTTGGATTTTTTATAGGGATGCAATTGCATTGATTTTAAATTACAATTTCAATTTAGGACTTGATTGAGCAAATTACAAATTGACGACTAATGTGAAAATTGACATATTTTACTGCTTTTTCATTTAAATGAAACGACGCATTTTGACCAAAATGACATCGTTTCATTCACTATTCACTTAAAAAAAAATGAGAGAAGATTAAAAGGGTGTCGTTTTGAACGGCATCATCATCCTCTTCCCCTGGACGTGTGAAACAGGGGAAGAAGATGATTTTTTCTTTCTTCCTCTGTCACCGCTCTCAATCTTTCCAGCCGACACCTTTAAAAAGATGCTAACACCACTTTTCACGTGTTGGACGGATGGTGGAGGGGCGGCAACACAGTGGCCGCCCTAGCCACGTCTCTCCTGTTATTGCCTATAAAAATAGAGGGTAGAAAAAAGTAGACCAAAGAGGACGATCGAGAGAGTAAGGAGGAGAAACAGACCGAAACGAAAGAAAAAAAATAGAGTGAAGGGACTAAAAGACGAGTGAGAAAAAGAGAAGAAGAAGCAGAAAAGAGAAAAAATAGAGGAGAGAGAGAGAGAAGAAAAAATAGAGCAAACCGCCAGCCACTGTCTCCACCGCCGACGACAATAGTCGCGCCTCCTCTCACTAGGTAAGTTTTCTTCCCTCTCTACTCAGTCTTCTTCTCTTTTCCTTTCATTAACATGCAGAACGTGAGCAATTCACATTCTGTAGCCAATGAATAATTGGCTGGTTATTATTCTTTGCATGGTAACCGACCAATTATCATTTTAATGGGCCAGTCTTTGCCTATTTTGCATGTTAGGTCAATTCCACTTATTTTGTTTTGGGGCTGAAGCTGGCCCGTTCCATTTTGTTTTGGGCCAGAGCCAGTCCGTTTCATTTTATGTTAGGCCGGTGTCGACCCATTTTCATGTTGGGTCTCTGCTGGCCCATTTTATTGTATGTTGGGCTGGTGCTGACCCATCATTTTTTATGTTGGACCATGCTGGCCCATTCCAAATAAATACACCATAAAAATACAACCCCAGTATTAAAATACTTGGTTTTCATCAAAACTTTTAAAAATACAAAAAAAATTAAAAAAATATTTTTATGCATGCAGCCAAATATCTCAAAGCTAAAAAAAATAAATCATATTGTAGTTTTCATAGACCAAAAATAATATTTTAGCATGCATTTTGGCTTTAATAACCACTTTATTAAAGTTAAGAGAATATTGGCCAAAATTTCAAAAACAACAAAACTTTTATTTTGTTTTGTCCTTTAGTATTCGGGGTATGACATTACACATAATGCATATTCTAGATATTTAATTTTTTTTTTACAATAGAACAATTAGGTTTAACCGCATTAAAGATAATAACCTCTTTATTAAAGAAGGTTTTTCTTAAACCTTAGACAAACCAATAATTAAAAACCATAATGTGACTTTAGATTTTAACAGACAAAATAATACAACATACCTTAGATAGGGCATATTTGGGGTGCTAATACTTTCTCTTTACGCAACTCGTCTCCATACTCGATCTCTAAAACTAGTTAGGGTTCCTAGTAACCAGAATATTAGGTGACGACTCCTATTCAAAATTTTCATTGATAAGAGACACAAGAATTTCTTATCTTTTTATATTTTTCCAGAAATACACCACATCCATTATTTTTCCTGGAGGGTGGACGATCGTCACGACGCCGCACACATGCAACAAATATTAAATCAACTCTCATCTCACACCCTTTTATGTCCATCCTGATTCCCTCATACACATAATCAATATTTACATTTTCATCTAAATGAGTACTTATAATAAACCCTTTTTCCACCCTATATGGATTTCTTTCCTAGTTTCTCATAAGTTTATTTGTAATAAAAGTGTATCCTTATAATCAAATAATGTATGCACAGACAAGGAATTTAACTATAATGTACATATGTCACTATGTTGTGGTGTATAATGATGCATCAAAGAAAGATCTGGGTTGTTTATTGATGTAATATGGTAGGGTGATTGCTTATGCCGCAATACAATTAAAGTTTTATAAGGTTAATTATGTGGTGCATGACTTATTGTTAGTTGTTGTGGTATTTACTTCAAGGGGATGAGAGTATTATTTATATGAAACTCGAGTTCAAATTTTTAGAAATCATAAAAGTCTGATGTATCTGATGACAAGAAAAAAATTGAATATGAGATAAAGGTGATGGGTGAAATTAATTAAAGATTATAATTGTGTAATAGACTACTATCTGGGAGAGCAAATATTGTTGCAAGTGCCCTTAGTTGTAAAAATAAGATAATTGTAAAGAAGTTAGATGATTATTGTGAAAGGGAATTACTGGATTTAGAAAAGATTGATGCTTAGATATAGATAGGGCTTAAAAACTCTTTGATAACTCAATTAAAAGTAAAGTTGATGCTTCAGGATAAAATGTTAGAAGCTCAAAGATTTTGAAGTTGGTAAATGGATAAAGTGAAGTTAGGGATGAAAAATCCTTTCCAAATTTTAAAGGATGGAATGATAGTAAGAAAATGACAGATGTATTTACTTGAAGATAAGGCAATGAAAGAAAAGGTATTACATGAAGCTTATAAGTCAAGGTTTGTGGTACTTCTTCAGAAAAATATTTTATTAATGGCCGAATATGAAAAAAGAGATACTAGAACATGTGGCTAAATATGGTATTTGTCAACAAGTAAAGGTAGAACATCAGAAGCCAGCATGGTTTTTACAACTACCGATGATACCTTAGTGGAAATAGAAAGACATCATTACAGACTTTGAATCAGGTTTGCCAAAAAAAAAAAGGCAATGATGTTGTTTAGGTGATAATAGATAGATTAACTAAGTCTGTTCTTTTTTTTTTTCTATGAAGATGACAAACTCAGTCGATAAATCGATTAAATTATATGTGAATGAAGTAGTAAGATTGCACGGGATATGAATGTTAGTTATTTTAGATCGTAACCCTAGGTTCACATCTCATTTATAGCCAAGTATACAACATGCTTTAAAAATGAGATTGAACTTAAACACTTTTTTTCACCTTTAAACAAATGGACAATCTGAAAGACTAATTCAGACTTTGGTGGATTTGATAAGAGCATGCGTATTAAAGTTTGGAGGAAATTAGAAGGATCATTTGCCACTTGTAGAGCTTCCCTGTAATAATAATTACCAAGCTACTATAGGGATGACTTCTTATGAAACCTTGTATTGTCAATGATTTCAAACACCTATATGTTGGAACTTGGTGGAAGATAATGGGTTTTGAATTAATGCAGATTACATCAGAAAAGGTAAGGATCATAAATGATAAAATAAAGGTAATCTAAAATAGATAAAAGAGTTACGCAAACATTAAAAGAAGACCTTTTGAGTTTAATGTTGGGGATAGAGTATTTTTAAAGGTCACTCCTTGGAAATACATGTTATGCTTTGGCATAAAGGAAAAATTAGCACCGAGGTACATTAGATCTTTTGAAATTGAAAAAATGATTGGACTTATAGCTTATAAGTTAGCTTTGCCCCCATATTTTATAAGGATTTATGATGTGTTACATGTTTCTAAAACTTTAAATACAAGTTAAAAACTAAAGGAAAGTCGAATTAAATCTTGATGGATAGTTTTTAGATGTTGTAACAATGAGTAGTGTTGGAGGTGTAAATGGTAGAATTGAGTTTTATGCTCTTTATTAAAGTTGTATCCCTGTATGATAGTTTTTAGATGAAACAAACTATATACGACATTGAATTCTATAACTTTGGATATAGTTAAAATATTGATTAATATTTTTAAGCGATTAAGTTAAGTCAGCTAGAAGTAGCTAACTTTAAAAAATTTGTTTAGAAATGCTCTCAATGTAAGATTTAAGTTATGAAAATTATAAAAATAAAATTGTTTATATGGGTTAAATGGCTTATAATGATTAGGTTAAGTGATATGGTATTAAGTTATTTTAAGTCGAGAATAAAATGATTGTTTATATAGTTAAATTTCAAAATAAGTTGAGGATTTAATAGTAAATGAGATTGTCCATATTGATATAAAAGAGGCTGTAAAACACAATTAGTAAAAAGGGATCATTTCACGTGCCAATATATCATATAGGTGCTCCGTACTTTAAAGCAAACATAATGGGAAATTAGAGAAACTATTTACCCTGGTTAATAAGACTAGTGCCTTGATTAATAGATAATTATACCCTAGTTAATGAGACTATTACCCTGGTTAATGGGTAGATGAAGATATTGGTTCCCTAGTTAATGGGATAATACCAAGGTTAATGGGCAATTGGAGAAATCTATTAATGTAGTAATAGATCAAGTGCCCGATTTGAGCTAAAGAAGACATTGTATGTTCTTAAACTATGCAACTGTATTATATGGGAATATCTATACATAAAAGTTGTAATAATAAATATTTATTATGTATAAGTTGATTGTATTGGGTATTGCATAAATATAATGTACCTCATAGTGTTGTGCTGAGTAGTGGATCTTATATTTATAATTTTATGTAATCAAATGCATATTTTGTGATGTAATATAATTTTGTATTCAAAAAGTGTATGAATCCAAATTAAATATGAATGATGTATTTAAACTAGTTTCTTTTAAAAATCATATGATTGTAATTATTTTGCTTTAAAATGAATGTGTCTTAAATTGTGTCATATTTAAATTAATTATCTCATTATTCATAGTATTTCTTGAATAATATAATAATTGATTTATTGGAGTAAATATTGAATAAAAGAAAAGGTATGTTCTTATGCTAGTTATAATATAAATAAGAAAGTCTTGGATGATGGGAAAATATTGAAATTTTATTTGCAAGTAGTGAAAATTGGTTGAGTCAATAACTTAGTATTAAAAAAATAGAAAAAACTTTGCTAAATTTTTGGTAAAAATATAAATAAGAAAAATTATTGTACTTTCTATGATAATATAACATGCAAATTAAATATCATGTAAATAAATTAGGAACCATTACTTGTTTAAATTTTATAAGAGTCATAACTAGGAGAGTATACAGTGTTTTCCACAAAATAAGTCATACATCCCATTAATCAAGGCGTATACAACCACTAGCTCAAGTAAATGTTTCATTTTGAGCATTTTCTCATTAAATATTTTCATATAAACAGTGATAACTTTATTATCATATTATGTGGTGGCAAAGAGTTTGGTGAATTTTTCTTGGATGGGATGTCCATGTTAAAATGAGTTATAAACTATGCATAGAGATCCTTAAAGCTAAAAATAGATTTGAAAAGCAAGTTATAGTACCATATTTAGGCTAACCTAAAGAATGTGGTTAAGAAGATTTTACACATAATGCCTCTGTCTTTATGATAAATTCTAGGCTAATATACATGTTTTGCACATGTTATTTTAGATCTATGTGCTCATTGCAGCTATCTAGATTTATTTTTATGACAATAAAATTCTTGAAAAAATAAATGTTCAACATTTGTTTAGTGAATAGGAAACCCCACATGAGGTGAAGGTTGTACACCTCTATGTTAGGGGTCTTCATAGCTATGGGATAAGCTCCTTTCTAGGTTTTTTTTTTTTTTTTCATATAAGCTTTCAAGGGAAGTCCATGAAGAGTGGTGGTGATGATTTTATGCTAACTTGTCCTTAGACTTACCTTTATCATACTTGGAGTATCCATTTGGAGAAAAAATTTCATGATACTGAGAGTGGCTTTTGTGTAGGGTGTAGAGATGATAAAGCATCCTTTTTTCTCTTATATATGTCATCTTAACATTTTCCTTTCTCGAGCTAGAGTTATTTGTTAGCAATGAAAGGTATATATAATGGAGCAAATGGTGGTGGAAGAGGTAAGGCCTTGAGTTTCTCTTGGGCGAATAACTAGCCTCCACGAGCATCTTTATTATGTTAGTTTTGGGGAATCTAGAGGAGTTGATATACTTATGATGGTGAGGTTTGTCGTCTTTTCATGTCCTTGAATCTCTAGGTTGTCAACCATGTAAAATGATAGGAAATAAATGAAATTGAATTTACTTTTGTATAAATCCCTAAAAATGATGTCTTTAACAAAGTTGAATAAAATTCAAATGATTTTGGGATTTTATATAGTTGTTTGGTGGGTTTTGAAAAATATTTTTAAGTTGGGCTTGGCTGACTGTGGCTTATGTTTTAAGTAAAACAAGTCTCCTATATATGATAGTCTTTAATGCTTAAGTTAGAAAAGCATATGATAAATCCAATCCATAGAATAATAAAATTGAAATGCAAGAGAATGTTATGTAGTCATGTTTTTAGATGAGTTGAGTTGCGTACCTAGTGATCCTTAGATTTTATACAACTATGAATCACATTAATATACATTGCGTGGAGTAGAGTTGCAGACCTATTACATACCCTACTTATAAATGTAATTATAAAAAATAATTATCTTTATCGTGAATGACTCCGTAACTAACTTGTAAAATAACAAGTTTAGACATGTAACCACAGTATTAACTTGTGAAGCAAGACATTCATATTGTTAACTTATAAAAAAAAACATTCAAGTGAGTAGTTGTTATAGTGTGAGCTTGCTTAAACATTATTTGATGTCATGTTAGTGCAAGAATGATAATTACTAAAACATCAAAACAGAAAGATCAATGAGTTTGGTTTTGAACCCGTTTTTCAGCATTATTGGATTTCGTTTTAAACTCTTCTTTTCCATCATTTGGGCCTCATTTGTCTATTTATGTTAAGTTTTGCCCTTCCTTCTTCCTTCTAGATTTTTCCCTTCCTTTTTTCTTCTATGTTGGGGTTAGTTTTTTCATTCCAGGTTAGGTGTTAGCCTTCTATTTTCTCTCTTTAGACTTGGCTTTGCATCTCTTTTTCTTAGTACTCAGCTTAGACTTTAACCTATATTTTTACTTAATGTTGGGCTTGATTTTATGCCTGCTATTAATGTTTAGTTATAGATAATAAATAATTGCAATCAATAAAATTTAAGTATGTTGATTACATAATTGATTTAGGTTGAGAATAACCTGGATAATGATTTAAAATCCTTTGTAAATAAATGAAACTTTATAAATAAATAAGATATATCTATTAATTATACTTTATGAAATGAAGGTAACCTCCACTTAACCAAGAAAACCTCGAAAACAAAATGAAAATTATCCAATGTCCTATATATATATATATTTATATAACTCTTTTATAATTTTGCTCAGGTATACTTAACGTAACCGATTTCTATTACATCTCGAAAGTGATAAGACTAAAATATCACCTGCCGACTTTTGCAGTGACATTGACACTGACATTGACACCAATATCGAATGGGGAGGTGGGGGTAGGTCATCGCAGCCTTGCGTTCGCCACGCATGCGGTAGGCCCCTGGGTGGTTTCCACCTTCCGACCCCAAAGGAAGGCCAAAAGCATGGGTGGCCATTGACCTAGCCTAATCTACTTCTTCTAATTAGTTAATTTACTCTCCACCGCCTTAATCTCCCATTATGATTTTGTTAATGCCATCGCTTGAGACCCCCACCCCCCAACTCTCTCTCGGCCTCAACCAGGATTTTTTTCCCCATTCCATCACCTTTCCTTGATATTTGATTCAAGTGGCCAAACGCTGTACCTAACATATTTTTCAATTTCATGTCGTGTTTCAAGTAGAAATTATCTTAAATTGGTTAATTATATTGTTTATATTATTGAGAGGTTCATTGAGTTTTAAACTAGGCAATGAGAATAGCTCTTCACCTTTACGTAATAATCAAATAAAATGGATCGTTAAAATTTAAGCATATTTAATTAAAAAAAATACTAGATACACAACTATTATAATAGTATAATTACACTAATTCATCATTATGCCGTGTTTTTGCCAAAAACTGAAATGAGAAAGAAGATTTGATATTTAATCTCACTAACTTCATTCTCTTATAAAATGGTAATAAATTTATTGAATTTTTTCGTATCATATATCTTAGTAGTAATTTTGTTGTTAGTAACCATTAATTCCTTTATAGGTTTAATGTGCACAAAATAAAGATCAGGTTGCTTAAATTCACAAAATATTTATATAAGAGTTCAAGATTTTCTTTAAAAACAATTATAAATAGATAAATTTTCAAAAATAATATTTTAATTAGTCTATTTGTTTGTCTGTGCTCTTTCATAAGTTAGATTAATTTTTAAAATAAATATAAAAAACAATATTAAAAACATGAAAATATTTTCAATAGTATCATTAAACTTAGTCGGGTAGAGCATGAAATCCCTTGACTCTATTTTTTGCCTAAACCAAGCATTCAATTAAACTACATAATTATTGATTTGAATTAAATTAATTGATTTTATGAGTCTAAATACAATATTGATTACTGGTTAAAATATAACTTAACTTTAAAAAAAAATTAAAATGGTAATTTTTTTATAAAAAATATTAAAACAATGATAAATTAGATCGATCTCGATCCCCTGCAACTTTTTTTATATAATTTTTTTATTAATTATATAATAAAAATAGATACTCATAAAATTGGACTCAAATCTAAAAACATATATTTATTTTAAACAATAATAACCATATAGAAAGCAAACAAAAATAAAACATACAGTCTATTTCTCAATTAATTTAATATTTAAAGACTAAATAAAAAAACAATTAAAGAAAAAAACATATATAGTACGTAGGTAAACTAGTCAAATATATGAATTGATTAACCCAAGCTAACATGTCAAATTAACGTTTGAACTCCACTAAGATTATATTTTATTTTTTCTAAATTATTTTTTATTTAACTATATAATAACAAAAATAAACAATCACAAAATCAAATATCAATCTAATATTGGATTTTTTTTAGATCGTGATAATCTCATAAAAAATAAAATGAAACAAATTATCAAATTAAAATTTCAATTAACGGATGAAATTGAAAAATATTTTAAAAAAATTAAATTTATTATACCGATGAATCAAATCAACTAGCCAAACCTATAAATAGATTTATGAATTTTATAAAGTTTAATAACATGATTTTTCTCTTAAACTGATATTTTTTAATTATATAAAAAAATATAAATGATACAAAAAAGTCAATTTTAATATAAAAATACCCCACAAATCTATAATAAATTAAGGTTTAAACTTGCAAAGTAGACTAACTTACATAAATGTAAAAAAAAATACAAAAAAATACAAAAATAATTTTTCAATCATTTTAATAATAAAAAATAAAATCAATAAAAAAAATTATTATAAAAATTTAAAAAACAAAACAACACAGAACTGGAGAATAGGATACCACGATGCAATGAACGGGGAACGTGGTTCCCAATAGTTCCCAAGCTCATTATTTTTTGTTTATAATTAATAATATATTAGTAATATTTGTTAACGAGAAACGGCCACCAGAGAGATGTCAACTATTGTCAAAGATACCATCACACGGAAATGACACGTGGCATCACAATCTGAGGGACTAGTGTTCTATATTTGTTTGCTTCAAATTCATGGATTGGCTCAAAATCTCTCAAACCCCACCAATTTTTAGCAACAAGAGCAAAAAAAAAAAATCCCACTTCCCTTGGCATCAAAAGGAGCAATAGCATATAATCCAATTTACATGGTAAGAGTAGTAGTGGCCATAACTCCATATACAGTCTACTCTTTGTTTTGAGCTTTCCCATATCAAACACAGAACAAGAAAGGCACAGCAAAAATGGCATCCTCAACTTTGTTTGGCAACACTTTAACAGCTGTTTCTTCAAGAACCCACTTTCCAACCCCAATCTTTAACAACTCACTAGAATTGTTGTCTTCCACACACTCTAACTACAACTTCAAAACCAAGACAAGTACTAGTGCTAAGAAATTGAAAGTGGAAGCTGTAGTGACTGAGACACCTGCTGTGAGTAAATCAGAAGGGAAACAATCGGAGCAAAGAAAGTTAAAGGTTCTGGTTGCTGGAGGTGGGATTGGAGGGCTGGTTTTTGCATTGGCAGCAAAAAATAAAGGGTTTGATGTGATGGTTTTTGAGAAGGATTTGAGTGCAGTAAGAGGAGAAGGACAATATAGAGGTCCAATTCAGATACAGAGCAATGCATTAGCTGCTTTGGAAGCTATTGATTTAGATGTTGCTGAAGAGGTTATGAGAGCTGGGTGTATCACTGGTGATAGGATTAATGGACTTGTTGATGGGATCTCTGGTACTTGGTATGTTGTTTCCATCTTTAATCCTTCATATCTGCCCTCGTTTTGTTTTTCCCTTACTTGGTATTTATTTTACTTTCTATAGCTTTGTGGTTGGCCTCTCAAGTTTATGGTAATTTCGGCTATGTTTGAAGAATTGAAGCTTTGTAGTTGTGGTTCGCTGTATCCATGGTGATGAATTTGAAGAATCTGTTGGTTTGTTTTTCTTGCTGCTGAAGTTGTTTTGTAGTTGTAGTTGAAGTTTATGAGTATGGTGATTAGCAAGTTGTGCTGGTTCTGAGTACTTACAAAAAGTGAAACTGATATATGAAGCTGAAGTTTGCATCTTTTTCTCACAATAAACTTGTATGAGGCTGTAAGTAATTTGTAAAGGTTGAAAGCGATGATTTTCACACTGACGATTCCCAAAACAGTGAAAGTGAACAAATTCCAGGCTTACTGATATGGAAAGTATTGAAATTCGGTTGGATTTATCCCAACCTTGTTCTTTTTGCTTCTTCTTTTTTCCTTCTAATCAATCAGAATCAGATAGTTGGCTTACAAAACTTCTGAAACTGCTACTTTTTCTGTTTTTGGGCTTGTTCGTTAAATTTTCCTACAAAACTTGTGGTTTGGCCTCAACAGACCTGGGAATTTCTAATGAAAAATATAATTGTGTTCGAACTAGCAGAAATGATGATTGGTAGACCTGGATCACTTGCTAGTTTATACTATCAAAGAAAAGTCTCGTACTATCAACAAAAATTACGTGTTTCAGAACTTTGTTGTTTTGATTGACCTATCAGATGTAAGTGTTAGCCCCCAATGACATTGAATGATAAATGGTTATCAGGTATGTCAAGTTTGATACCTTCACTCCTGCAGCAGAACGAGGGCTTCCAGTCACAAGAGTTATTAGCCGAATGACTTTGCAACAAATCCTAGCTCGTTCAGTTGGAGATGATACGATTCTTAATGATAGTAATGTTGTTAGTTTTCAGGATGATGGGGATAAGGTAATATGAACTGCTGTTTTGTTGAAGATTGTCCTTTTGTCAACTCCTTCCCTCACTGAGAGTTCTTTCTAGTTTTTCATTTCTTGCTCAATGGGATATTCATTTGACTTACTGGTTTGTCAATTAAAAGCATATTGTCCACATCTTGAATTTTCACATTTATTAATTTGTTCTTTGAAATTTACAAGTGTAGGTCACTGTGGTGCTCGAGAATGGGCAACAATATGAAGGCGATCTCCTAGTTGGTGCTGATGGAATATGGTCAAAGGTATGGCTATGTCAAGTTCTTTCTTTGTCCCTTTGAGAGCAAATTTTATCAAAATAAAAACAATCTTTTGAATGATCTCAACAAATGCTATCAGTCAATCGCCTCAATCGAGTGTGCATATAAAGTTCTGTTACAAGTACAATTTATATTGTTCTGGAGTTGAGAACTATAGTATGATTGAAATTCCTTATGTTTGTCTTCTGCACAGGTGAGGAAGAACTTATTCGGGCCCAAGGAAGCAGTGTACTCAGGCTATACATGTTATACCGGTATAGCAGATTTTGTGCCTGTTGATATTGAGACTGTTGGGTATGTTTGATTTCATTGAATAACAACTTTCCACCTTCATAGGTGCTTTTTTTCTGCACAGGATACCTTGTTCAAATTCAATAGAATGTACAATTTTAATTAGTTGAATTGAATTTCATCTAGATGCTAACTTAGATTTTTATTTTTTATTTTTATTGAAGGTATCGTGTATTTTTGGGTCACAAACAATACTTTGTTTCTTCAGACGTGGGTGCTGGAAAGATGCAGTGGTATGCATTTCACAAGGAATCACCTGGTGGCATGGATGCCCCCCATGGTAGATAATTTTTAGAAGCTCTAGATCCATTATAAGCATGCTCTGAATAGGATATTTTGTTGAAGTATTTATACAGTTGAAACATTCTTTTAGTGTTTCATAGAAATAAGTTTACTTCATGCAACATATTTTTTATCTTGGCTTGACAACATGATCATTCAAAGTCATCTAAACTCCTTTTTAAGATACAAAATACAATTGCATCTGACAAGGTCTAAACTTTCAACTGAGAAGTCATAAACCGAAAGCAATAAGGTTAAAATATGCTTCTGATACTATAGCAGTTTATGTTGTAAGAAAGGATGTTTGTGGAATGTAATCTGTCATGAAGTTCTTGCTGCTTGGTAAATTTACAACAGGAGGTTCCTCCTTTTATAAAATATGGCTTTTGAGAAATAAATAGTATTTTCGCTCGATGTTACTAAAGTTATGTTTCAAGTATTTGTCGTTTTATTGGTCAATGTGGTGGAGTGGAGTGACACTGCTGAGTTTTAAATGAACTATGAGCGAACTTGTTCTTAATGTTCATTTGGATTCTGAATCCTCTAACAAAGTGCACTTTAAAGTATGATTAAGCTATAAATCCATGATAATATTGACGAATCCATCTCATGAGTAAAAGGATTAAAATGGTGATGAAGCACTTTTTTTATCATTTTCTAATGTCAGTTTCTAATGTTATCTTTCCTATTCATATTTCTGCAGGTAAAAAGGATAGGCTCTTGAAAATATTTGAGGGTTGGTGTGATAATGTGATAGATTTGCTACTGACCACAGATGAAGATTCCATTCTTCGACGTGACATTTATGACAGGGAACCCATTATTACATGGGGAAAGGGCCGCGTGACCTTGCTTGGGGATTCTGTCCATGCCATGCAACCGAATATGGGTCAAGGGGGATGCATGGCCATTGAGGTATACCTTCCTCTTTGTGAATCTGGACCGATGCTTTATTGGTGGTTTTTACCTTCAAATGTATAAACTTTTCCAAGGATTGTATCACATAATTAACGTTGGCCTCTTGTGTAATTCTCTTATGCTTCTTGAACTCTTGAATGTCTCCTTCACTGAAAAAAACATATTTATGTACATCCTCTTAACATCAATTTTTACTTTTATTGCATAAAATAAATGAGCAGTATCATGTTTCTTATCGGATATTATTGTCTTCAAAAATTCTTTAGGAGAGAGACTAAGCAAAAATTGAGTTGAATGAACAATTTCAAAAATACACCTAAATGAACAATGTATTTCGATGTGGCAGGATAGCTACCAACTCGCATCGGAACTTGAGAGAGCATGGAAACAAAGCATTGAATCAGGAACCCCTGTTGATGTTCTTTCTTCACTAAGGAGGTAACATGTTAGATGTTTTATAAATGATCTGAAAATGCATAAAATTTTGAGGCTGGTATAGTGTCCAGACATGAGACTCGGAAATAAAATGGAAATCATTCACGTGGACAATTGCAAGGCATCTCACAATTTTGAGTTCAAAGCTTTCTTGAGTGGTCTTCAGTTTAGCTCCCTTTAAGTAGTGACCACAGAACATTCCACTTTAAGAATAAGCATGTTGAGTGTAATGTGTACCTGTGCTTGCAATTGATAAGCATTGTTGCTAAATCATCTCACCAGAACTCAGGCTTTATCTAAGGAACAATTAGCCTGTCCTTGAAATGCATTCATCTTGAAGTAATCAGTCATTGTTATCTGGATGTTTGTCTTCAGGAAACTTCTATTCTGCTTTTCTGGAAAGTGTCTCCTCTATAGAAGTATGTAAAGCTTTCTGTGAACAGATTATGATGTATCATGGGTAACGGACAAGAACTGTGTTTAACTATTTGCCTTGCCATTCTCTCTCTTTTTCTTGGAGTATGTGGTCGCCACTCACTGTGGAAGATCCTCTAATTTGGATGGTTTGCAGGATGTTGCATGCTATTTAGTACATTAGAATTAAGGATACTGGTTAGCAAGGACTGACCTTTATTCAGATTCTGACTGACCTGGTTTTTTTTTACATATAATATGATGGATTTTTATAACCACTAACTTTTCTAATTGATTCATACTTCCTTCTTTCCACAGCTATGAGAATGCTAGAAGACTTCGAGTTGCTATTATACACGGAATGGCAAGAATGGCAGCAATTATGGCTTCAACATACAAGGCGTATCTGGGTGTAGGACTCGGTCCCCTGTCGGTCAGTGTCTTTGATGATTACATGTTAAGAAACTAAGATAGCAGTCAGAATTATTCGTCCATAACTGATATGCCCTTTTACACTGTTTTCAGTTCTTGACAAATTTTCGGATACCTCACCCGGGAAGAGTCGGAGGCAGGTTTTTTATTGACATAGCAATGCCTGTAATGCTTGATTGGGTGTTGGGCGGAAATAGGTTGGAACTTGGAAACCCAATTTTTTCTGCGTAGTTGATTTTTTTCTTAGATATTTACTATACATTTGTTACAGAAAATTTTCATCTGATTAAAACCATGATAACTCGTGTTCAAGTTATTTTCTTCTGAATGTAGAATTTTATGGCATATTAGATGTAACATGTCACAGGTTTCTCTCCTGTAACATGTCACAGCTTTAGCATGTTCTTTTGCTCTCTTTAGGACTGAAAATCTAAAGCTTTTATGTGATGAACAATTTAGAACTATGAGCTAATGGATAGTTCAGGATTCTAGAAAATATATTTAAGCATTGGAAATGAGAGGGTTTCTAGAAAAAGAAGTGTTATAATAAGTTCATATGATTATTCACATAAGGGTGGTTGGATTGAGGAATAAACCAAGAATTTCTATAATCATAAGCTTCACATTTGTGGTACCCTCTGCTCTGTTAATCTTTTTAACCCAACTGGAAAATGCTCTGTTAATCTTTTTAACCCAACTGGAAAACTTGTTTTCTTCTGCAGTTCAAAACTTGAAGGGAGGTCTCTGAGTTGCCGACTCTCGGACAAAGTATGTTGCCTTAATGACATTTAGTTTATTTTCAAGGGTAGCTTATTTTATCTTATTCTTGAAATTAGAAGATTTTGATATGTGATGGAATCTAATATGTGATTGATCATATTGTTAGGCTAGTGACCAGTTGCGAAGATGGTTTGTAGATGATGATGCCCTAGAGCGTTCTCTTAATGGAGAGTATGTGTTATGCGGCTGGTGAATCTTTTCTTGGCGCATTTTGTCATGATGCAACTACTGTCTCATTATCCATCTTCCTTGTTTTGTAGGTGGTTTCTTTTACCATGTGGAAATGATGCTGTTGCTTCACAACCTATTGGTTTAAGTAGGGATGAGAACAAACCCTGTGTGGTTGGGTATGCATTTGATTTTTATTTAATTGCAATAAACCAATTTCAACTCAGTGGACGACTTTGTCATCACTCCGCAACCATCCAGCATGACACATCTTGTGGTGGTGTTTTGTAATTACAGGAGTGTCTCACAAGAGGATTTTCCGGGAATGTCCATAGTGATACCTGCACCGCAGGTAATACAGGCCTGATATGCCTACCGAGTTTTTGTGTTGCCCTTAGAAACTTGATTCCTATAATGATGAAATGAAAAGTAAAAGTGTAATAGTAAGGTTCTTTTTCATTAGTGTTTAAACAAAAATGCTCCTTTGTTGTCGTTTTTTTTTCTTTTCTTTTTAATGTCAGGTTTCAAAAACACATGCTCGTATAACTTGTAAAGATGGTGCATTTTACTTGATTGATTTGCGCAGTGAGCATGGTACCTTTATCACAGAGTAAGTTGTGGAAATCAAGATACATCTTCCTGTATTTCATATTTTATGATGGAGTTCTTCTCTAAGATGGAACTCTTATACATGTGCAGTATTGAGGGGAGACGGTATAGGGCACCTCCAAATTTTCCTACCCGATTCCATCCATCAGACATGATTGAGTTTGGTTCAGATAAGAAGGTGACAAACAATCTCTTCCCTGTTGATAGCTTTTCTTTTAAATTAAATTAAATCCATACTCTAAATGCAATATAGTAACCAGTATGTGCTGGTCTCACTTTCATTGTATCTTTACTAGCATGTCTCGTACGATAGTGTTTCCAAATAAATTCCATGAGAAAAACGTTGTGAGCTTCCATGTTCAGGTAATATTTCGAGTAAAGGTGATGAGATCTCCTCCAAAGATTTCAGAGAAGAAGGATGAGGGTCAAGTTCTTCAGTCAGTATAAAACTCTGGAGGTCATTGCATTTTACTTGCACAGTAATTTATACAGCAATTATTCGGTGCAGTGAGCAATGTCATTCTGCTGCCATTTTTACACTCGAGGGTTGGAAGTACAGAGCCTTGTATAAGATTTGGGAAATTCATCCATTGTTCTAGTATGAACTAGAATTATTCTCAAAAAAAAAAAAAAGAGATGCCAGTAAGATTATCAATGTAAATCCTCCATGAGTTTAAAGAATGATCAAAGTAAGATTATTGGCAAAGATAGAAGGTAGATTATTATTTTTTTTCCCTTTCGAGCGTCCACCTAATTATGGTCCAAAAAATATACGCAGGAGATTCACTAGCTGCCTTGTGGCCATGGAAACCAGGTTGATCTACCTCTCTCGATGCATTAATATGTTTCAACTGGCTATGCGGGGTAGTGTATCCGAATAATTCTTCCTGTTAACAAGATAATTGGGAAATCAATCAGTCAAGAGATAAGCAACTCCCCTTGCTGATCAAAGATGTGGATATGCTTAGCATGGATTGGTGCCCTTGTGATAAACATAAAAAACAATTGAAGAACAGGAAATGAATCAGAGCGCAAGTAATAAAGAAAGCATAAAGGGTTAAAAAGAATGCAATATAAATAAATTGCATGTGTAGCTAGAGAAATACAATTAGAACAAGATGCTTGAGCATCAAGTTAACCATCTCATGTTTTGATTCCACCATGAAAGCATTTCTCAGAGAAACGAAGCTTCATAAATCTGCAGTTGCGGGTCAAGGTTTTGGTCCAAAGCAACTTTTGTGCAGCCCATTTGCAGACAAGTTTTCACACAGCCCATAAATCAAAACAGCAATTATTGAGCTTCTGCATTGAGAGGTGCAAATTGTGGTTCACACGTTGAACCATTGACAAAAGCTCACCTGCCCTGGCCTTCAATAATGTACCAAAACGAGACTAGCCTAATACCAGTCACTGTGGCGCTATCGTCCAAGGAACCCTCCTCTTCATGTCAACGAGTTGTCACCATCCGAAATTTTCATGGCAATCTTCTAACTTTATATCTTGAATCACACAACCCTCCAATTACCCATCACTTTAAAAGCCCACACCAAGTGCGACTGTCTCCCTGTGGATGACAAAAGCAACAATGCATTGCCAATCTGAGCGCCTCTTCCAAGGACAAGATAGGCCACCACCACCCCCCTCCTCACGAGACAAAACTAAGACAACGTTTTTGATTAATCTCTATCACCTCAAATCATCATGTACAAATTTATTACATATACTGTAGATTGCTACATATATTCAAGCTTGATCAATGGCTGCATTTTAATCTTATATATATGTCAATTTTAGGTATGACTTAGATCAAACAAAGTGGACCCAATATGTTTGTCTTTGGATATACAGACATGACTACTAGAGAAGACCTAAGCCCATGCACTCATTAAAACCCAGGAAGAAAGATCCATATAACATCATTCACTAACTATTTGTTAGGGTTTCTGTACATATGATGTTTGCAATTGCATGTGCTAGGAGGAATAGTATTAAAGGTTTGACGAAGAAGAGGTGGCACGTGATGGATGTAAACAGACGGTGGAGATTGCACGTGGTGGGATTAAGGTCAGGTTTCATGTGGTAGCAGGTGCAGGCTCAGCGACCGTTTGGGGTGCATTAATTGCTTTCTGGCTATGGCCATTTCTTATACTAGTGATTTTGTCAGATTCGGATCGAATTATTGGTGCTCAAAAATGGAGTTCCTCATGTGGGCCTCAAGGAAAGATACAAAGAATATGTGAAGAAGAGGAGGTGGTGGCGGCATTGAAGCTGCTCAGGCGGATCGACTTCACTTTCTAATCATGGACATATATCAGCATTTTTTAACATTGTTACAACATTCAAACAAGCCTTCCAAGAATTATTGCCTCATTTATCGCTCTTAAAATTTTGCTTTCCGGTAAAATCGACCCGAACCATGTGCGGGAATACAAGGTTCTATTAATTGTTTTTTAAAATAATTTTTTTTTTAATATATATTTAAATAATTATCTTTTAAAAAAAATTATTTTTAATAACAGCATATCAAAATTATATAAAAATATCAATCTTTACTCAGACAATACTCTCAAAATAAGACCTTTATAGAAGATGTATTTGAAAATATGGCGCAAATTACCTTTCCTTAACTTTTAAATTTTTTATATATTTTTATATCATTTTGATATGTTAATATCAAAAATAATTTTTTAAAATTAAAAAAATTATTTTGATATATTTCTAAATAAAAATATTTTAAATTATTAGCATTATTACAATTCCAAACATATAAAAATAACCAAGCAAATTGTTGTTGTTATTTCATGGATAAGATTGGCAGTTTGATACCCATCTTTGTCTTATGCATGTCCAATTCCTCTGGCAAATCATTTGTCGATGCTTCACAATATTTTTTTAACAATCAAACCAAACCAATTAAGCTTAATAGTGTCGGACCATGGTTTGTCTTTACCATATTTCCTCATCAATGATCATGTTTTGGTAGTGCCAACAACGTATCTTCAAGATCATCAAATGGCAATAAGTACAAAACGGGTTGCGATTTATCGGCGTGTGCCAAATCATGGAGGACATTCAAAAGAAACAATTTTAGGGTTTCAAAGTTGAAGCACAAGACAAGATAGTCCTCCATGAACCTTGGATGCTACACAACACAACAACGAAGCCCCATTTGTAGTAGAAAATATGCCCAAAGATTTTGGATTGCTATTAGCTTTGAATTGTCAAAGCTAGCAAACCATATTATTAGTAGAGAAAAGGCTAGTAGAAAATATGCCATGAATTCACTCAACAAAAACAGACTTTAGCTCAATGATTCGTTCCCTATTTCCCCCAAAAGGCAAACCATTAATTTAACACGACGAAAACCTAACATGAAAGTTAGAAATCCACGGTAGAAGAACTAATGTGGCCCATCGTAATTATATATAATAGGATTGGCTAATAGGTGAAATAAATGGCATCCAATTCACTTAGGGATGAGTGTTCTAAAACATGGTAGTTGTTATTTTTAAAAATAATTTTTATTTACAAATAATTTTAAATAATAATTGATGGTAAAAATTTATTTTCAAATAATTTCAAATAATAATTGATGGTAAAAATTTATTTTTTTTAATTTTTATTTGATGGTAAGAATGTCTTTGAATTAGCTCGTATGTTGATGGAGATTAAGTTTTGTTTATATGATTTGAAAACACACATTATTAATATATTTAAAGAAATATAATAGGTTTTTATATTAGACTTTAAATCATAAAAAAAAAGGGTGGGGGGACAAATTTCATTCACCGTCAAATAATCATGTTAATGTGTTACGGCACCAATATCATTATCTGTCATGCACCTTTCCAAAAACAAAAGGCAAAGGCAAGGCAAGGGGGTGTGAAAACTGCGAAGGACTCCACCGTTAGGCCACCTCATCCACTGTACGACCTTCCTGGGGCCCAACACATCACGTGGCCCCCACCTTGTGTTTACTTTTCTATCCGCCGCTACCTTCCAAACTAGGCTACCCAGTTCCCCCAAAATTACTTTTTACACTTATTTGCCAAAGCCTCACATCTCAAATTCAGCTGTCCAAATCCAATTTCCCACTCAAAAAATCAATTTAAAACAAAAAAATAAAAAAATATATTTTTAAAAGACAAAACCTGGTTTCCAGAGATGAGCGGTGAAGAGTTTCCCCGTGTCAGGTTTCCCACTGGACGCCAGTATCTTTCTTTATCACAAATTCCAAGAAAAAACAAAAAGAAAATATAATATTTCAAAACTCAAGATTTTGCCTCGATTCTCAAAAGAGCTCTAGTTCGCCCCTCGCGCTAACACCTTTGCCAGTGTTATCAAAATCACGCAAGATTCTTGTGTCCTTCTCTTGCCCTTTTCAATCTCGCTTCTTTCTTTCCCCGTAAATTCCCAGCCTGAAAGAAGATAAATATGAAAAAGCAAGAGGCGCCAGCATTAATCCATCCACGGAGACAAGAACAGGAACAAAACGACACTTTTGAGGGGCTAAACGACGCCGGGTTCTGATACCCGGGTTCGCCTTGAAAATGATAAGATTTAGCCCAAACGTTTTCCATTGGAGACCGTCCTAAAATGACTCCACACCTTCCAAGCATATACTTGCCTCTTTCTACTCAAGAAGATGCACACGTGCACACGAGGCCCATTTAGAAAGCTGAGCCAATTAAGCTCCATTGATTAATTCCAAGATGACACGAAATTTTAACAAGGAATACAATTGATTAAGCTTTCAAATGTATTAAATCCATCTAGGATCCCGCCAGGGATACATTTAATTTAATAATAGTACTAATCAATTTATCTATCTGCTTTTTTATTTGGATTTTATTCTAAACACTTACGAAATTATCGTATAAAATAAAAATTATTTAATTAATATCATTGATTTCTTGACACGGTTTGAAAATAAATAAAGTTTAATAAATATATTCAGACAATGTTTAATGCATGGGTGTCTTAGTTAGCTTTTCCCTTGAAAACATGTCTTTAATATGTGTGGTAATTCATTAAAATCATATTTAATTTTACAGGTTTGCCATGTTATTTTTTCTTCTCCAAGAATTAATATTATTGTTTCTTTATCTATTTATAAAAACTTTAGATCTTCATATTTTATCAATTAAGCTTAATTGTTATCCGTAATATATATACACACATCTCAAGCCATGTTTGGATTTGGTCTTGAGGATTTAACAATTACTTCCGCTGAGTAATGTAATGTAATTATAAAAAAAACCACTAATTCAGTTAGTTTGGAATTCATATCTATGTTAAATTTACATTTTTAATAAATACTCACTTAAGAAAAAAATTGAAAAACTTGTAAGTTTAGAATTCATATTATTATATTGGATTGAATAAAAATATTATTTTAACAAATAAATTTAGAAAATATAATAGAATAATCTTATTTTGCGATATTAAATATTTTAATTTATTATTGTTTTTTGATTTTATTTTATTTTATTTTTTATTGTTATTTTTTTTATTTATTAACACACATACATGATTATTAATTTCATTAATTAAATGTAGGATAAATTATTTTATTTTATTTTTTATTGTTATTTTTTTTATTTATTAACACACATACATGATTATTAATTTCATTAATTAAATGTAGGATAAATGTGATAAAAAAAATATTTAACCGGTAAAGCATGTGGTTAGTTTATTTAAAATTAATATTTAACCGGTAAAGCATGTGGTTAGTAGCTAAATTCACGATTTGTAATGTACGATTGCAGAATCGTATGGCCAACGGATCTCTTCAGATAGATTCGAAATGTAAATCTCAGCTAACCACATGTTATGGGATCATGTCGTTTTGGCATTGCCAGAATTTGAATGCTAGCAAACATGTATTTACAACAAATAATATGAATTGTGATGCTAATATATAAAAAAATTATTGACCATCAAACAACAGCTATCTAAGGTTTCCTTCGATTATAGAAATTTGAACTCTCTTTTCTTTTTTCTTTTTTCTTTTTTCTTTTTCTTTAAAACAAAAGTCCTTTATACGCTTTGTTTCATAGTACAACTCGTTTTCCCATATACATACATTTTTTCAATTCTCCATTTTTTTATAATTACTATGAGAAAAATAAAAAAGAAAAAGAAAACCCAACCCCGAGAAGCCCTTGAAAAAACAATATATTTATATAATATATATATATATATGATGCCTCTTTTCTATCACCACCGGGAAACCGACTCAGCCAATTTCCCAATTTTCTCAACAAGTCCAGGCGACAATTTTTTAACCGGTTTCCTCTCCTTCTCTGGTCTAAAATCAAACCCCAGAGCATCCGACACTTCCTCGGAGCTCCACCCGGCTTTACGTAGAGAGTCCGAAAACCGATCCACTTTCAAGAGCAAAGCATCCAGGACAGCTTGATTGTCTAAAATTACCATTTCACCCTCGAAAAAACCCGACGCTGATACCTCAACCATTTCCTCTATGTCGGACTCCTTCCACCCGCCTTCTCTCAAAACCGACCCGATTTTCTCTATATAGTCCCCTACCCATTTCGGTATTTCGGATCTTCTCATCTCAAAAAACCGTTCCGGGGACGAAGATCCCGACGAGGACGACGCAGAATTCCTCTTCCTCCTGTCCACCGCCGCGTCACTCCAAAACTCTACCCATCTCGGTGTCCTCGACCCGTTTACCAGACCCGCATCCAAACTCTTCCGCGATAGATTGTTGGATAACCCAGTAGATTTCTCACTAACAGACTTCTGCTTTTTTATGATAATCGGGTGAGATTCGGAGCTCCGGAAGAGAGATTCACGGTCAAAGAAATCTGACAAATCCAACCCGCAACAAAAGATCCGGCTTTCATCGATAAAGAAAATGGGATTACCCGCTAGGGATGGCTGGCAAGGAATGTAACAATGGTTGAAAATGGGAATCAAAAGAGGGGCTCTTTTAAGTGAGTTTCTCGCGACTCGTAAGGCTTTTTCCGGGTCGGATGGTCTCGGGCCCCAAGATTTCGACCACAGAGTGTTTCGGGCAATTTGGAAGCAAATAGCAGCTATTGGGAGGTCAAGGGAGGCGCGTAGGTGGAGGCGGGCACCAGCAGAGCGCCAGTCAGGGAATCCTGGGCCTACAGGGAGGCCAGCAGAGAGGACGGCGCGGAGGTCAGGAGGGAAAGCAAAGCCGAACTCAGCCTCGGATCGGGCGAATTCAGATTCAGTAAGACCAGGTTGGACTTGGATGCCAGAATTTCGCAAGTGGGTGATTACTTTATCAGCTAATGAAGAAAAGGAGAGGAGGCTGTTGCGAGGTGGGAGTGTGGTGGTTGTTGATGGGGCAGCTGCTCGAGCTGAGAGACGGCGTAAGCCGGCAATATGACCCGGGTTTAGGCCGGTCATTCTCCGGTCCACGTCTACCATTGTTGTTTAGTTTCAAAGAAAAAACAAGAAAATTGTGGACAGAGAGACGGAGAGAGTGTAAAACAAGAAATGGGCTTCCGTTTGTAGATGAAAGGCTTAAGAAGGTTCGTGTTTTCTCTTTTAATTCACCTGTTAAAGGAGAAGCGGAAAGGATTGAGAATATTTTGTGTATGTGAGGCGCAAATGAAGAATAGCTAAGGAACTCCGAGTGCTGGTAGAAGATAGAAGGCTTTTTAAGAGAGAGAAAGAGGGAGGTAGAGGGAGAGCTTTTGTTTTGTAAAGAAAGGTGAGATATTTATAGCTGTCAAAGGATGGAGCCTACTTGTCTCAGATTTTGGTTTAATCAGTTTTTTCTTTTTAGTTTTCCTTATTTAACCTTCAAGTTCCCTCGAATTACTACTTGCTCGCAGGATAATTAGCATCGCTGCTAAAGGTAAAGATTTTTTATTTTTTTTTAAAGTAAGATTTTATGAAACTGACTCTTGAAATAGTATATAAAAAAATTGTTTTCTCATCGAATAAAGAATTATATATATTTTTAGTGTTAATAAATAAATAAGAAGGATATAAAAAAATTAAAATTAAAATTAATTTTATTTTGTATTTTTATAATTTTTTAATGGGTTGATATTAAAAAAAATTATTAAAAAAATTATTTTAATATATTTTTAAATAAAAAACATTTTAAATCCCAAATACTACCCCAATCCAAAACTGTTTTTAAAAGCAAATCAGACAGGACTGTTACGGTCCAGTCAAATGAAAAACAGGAGTGGGATAGTGTATTTATAGGCTGGACATGAACTTTTCAGCATCCAAAAATCGCTGTGCGAGATTACTTGAGAACAGAATTTCTGCAAGTAGTCAAGGGTAGAAATGCAACAGAGGCGCGAGAGGGAGAGAGAAGCAACGGCTCCTCAAAGTGGAAAGTGACAAAGTGTGGGTAATTGGGAGGTGATTGTGTTGGGATGCTATACGGTCACTTTTAACGGGAATTTAGCACAGGAGAGGGAGGTGATACTAAGCCAAAAAACAAAAAAAGGAGGAGGAGGAAGAAGAAGGAGATAGAATTGGGGTGATGGATTAAACTTTGTCTTAAATTCCCTACCTCTTAGAAAAAAATCCCGTGGTCGAATCAATTCATTTGACGATCGTACCTTTCTTCCATTCTTTTGTTTTTTATATATGCACACTCCTACTTCTTCTTTGATTCACTACTGTTTAACTTTCTTTCTCTGCTTTTGCTTCTGGTCTGAACTATCTGTGGCCCATGAGAAATCATGGCCTGTTGACAGCCGAGATAAAGCTAAGCACATAATCATAATGGCAACTTGTTGTATGCTAACGTTAACTGCTTTTTATTTCTCATTTGTTTAAGCAAAGAGAGACCAGTTTTTGTAGGAAAGCTAATCATTGGCTATCCACACAACAAGAATATCGACAGGTTAATATTTTGGTGCTCAACACCACTTGATAAAGATAAAAACCATGCTCATCACTCTTCTTTTCTAGCCACCATGATCTTCTGGGGAAAAATCCATGGAAGTGTGTGATGGCTTCAGTACTGCAACTTTACCAACTCGAATAATTCTTATGGGAACATGGCAAAACTTCAATTGATTGATTTTTCATTTACAATGAAGAAGAAAAATGATTTGAGCTTGCGATACCATCAAAATAAAGGTTTTGTGTGTGTTGAACATGCACAGGCCATGCTTGACAATCATAGCAGCATGAGGCACATGAGCGAATTAAGGGCCTTCCCTCTTTGATGAGCACGATTTGGTAATGCGGTGCGCATTCCATTACGCTGGGGGCACCGCCATTAATTGCGTTTAGGCATAATAACTCTTGGACGTTTATGGACGCACCAGCACATGCAATCCTATAACCTTTAATGATCCAACTTTCAAACACTTCCAAAATAAGGCTAAATCCATCTTCTCTTGCTACCTGTGCTGATCTTATTACATGCAATCACGAGCCATCCGAGCTCGGGATCAAGCTTTTTCCAAAGCGGGTGTGGCTGAGAAGTTACTACTTACAGCTACACCCACCTTTTAGATCAATGAAACCCACTAATACAAGAGTACTTTCAGCTAATTCAGACATTATTGGGAACAATAAAATCCCACATACTTTTTGGAGAGGCGTTGCCGTACTCACGTGGCATTCACCCCCAAGTGTACAAACACCTAACTTGTTGCTTATAATCCATCAACTCATGTCCTAGCAAGCGAGGGATTGGGACAGTCAATTAAGATATCATCAAAAATACACAAACAGGCATGGCCCAATGGGTCTTAATGTAATTAACCTAATAACCTCAATTTGTTTAGTTGTTATATGATTAAACATAATTGTTTTATTATATATATATATATATAGCTTCAAATCCAACAAACATAAAACAATAAATAAATAAATAATCAGGAGAAGATTGCTTAGCTTGTGCGAAAACCAGTCTAAATATTTTTTTTTAATGTGATGCTGTTAAAAAGAAAAAAACAGGGGAAGAAGATAAGTTAGCCTCTTGTGTAAATGTTGAGGAGTTGAACAAGTCCTAGGCAGAAAAGGACTTCGAAGGAATCAAAAGAAAAGCAGGTGGGAATTACTATTCGGTGGTGTGGGAACCAAAAAGCAGGCTTCAGCCGGCAGTTAGATCACAACGTCTCTCTCTCTCTCTCTCTCTATATATATATATATATATATTGACAACGGATTCTTATGTTCGGCGTCTGCTGGCAATGCCTCGTAACCGTTGCCAGCCAAGCTGTGTGTCTGCCTGTAATTGCTCCTTTTTGTCATAACAAGTCTTCTTCCTCCTTAATCTGTTAATTGCTCAAAACAAATAATCCGTCTTCTTCCATGGATTTACTTAGGACTAGATGATATAATACATTGAAGTAACAATAATATATATATATAAATTAACACAAAAAAATGAATTTGTAGATTTTTTTCAATTTATTTATGTATTTTTACACCAAGAAAAAATTGTGATTGTAAATTAAAAAGCTACTGTGTACATTTAATCGTATGAATTGAGAATTAATCATGCTAATATATATATATGCTAATATATATATATATGAAAAAAATGTTAATATAACTAAAGATTAAATTAAAAAATAAAAAGATAAATATAAATCAAGATAATTGATTTCACAATACAGATTATAGTTTTAATTATATTTAATAACTATTTTCTTAGAATTAATTTTTTATTTCATCAAATAATAATACAAATAAATATAGACATGAAAGTGATTGAATAAGACCCAAGAAAAAAAATATCATGTAAAGTTAAAAAAAAACACCTATTAATATTAGAAAAAAAACTATAATTATTTTATATGAAAATTAAGTGAAAAATAAAAGATATTTAACCAGATACTAAATTGGGTGTAAATCTAGAAAACCAATTGTTTCTTGAAATCATTTTTTAATTTAATAAAGTAATAAAAAAAACATGAGATGAAAGTGATACAATAAAATTAAATAAAAGATTAACTAAGGCTGCACATGAACTAAGTAAAGATTAAATAATATTCTAAAAAAATCATAAAATTTTACTTAGATTATTTATTTAAAATAATCTCAATTAAAAATAAATATCCACTAGCTTGGTCATCCTACATATATATTTAATTTATTTTAATTAATTTATATTTCAATAAAAAAATCAAAGTTAAAAATATAAAATTAGGAGTCTATGACTAGATGACATAGCATGCATGGCCTCTTAATGAAGAAGGTTAGGCATACCCGTCTGACTTTTTATGTTTTTTCTTTAAAAAAATGAATGGTAAGCTGATAAATCAAAAGGCTATTTTTTTGGTATAAAAATTTATTTGTATCTAAAAATAATTGATAAACATGCTTTGAATATTAAAAAATTAATTTATCAAACCAATAAATCTAAACAAATGGTTCAAAAACAAAAAATCAAACTAATATATGTGTGTGTATCAAAAAACCATTTCAACTCAAAAGCTTAAGTTGTTAGGTGAAGTTTTAAGATATGATTTATATTATTTTTTAACATATTTTCTCAAATGAAAGCCTTTTTGGACTTGAAATTTGCACAAACCTTCATTAACTTATGCTTAATTTTTATCAAATAAATAAGAATAGTGAGATTCGAATTCCTGACCGCTTGGTTATTAAGATTTTAATACTATATTAAAGATTCAAAAACTTAAATTGTTAGGTAAAATACTAATATATATATATTAGCCAAATGTAGTTTTTCAAGTAAGATGAAGGTTCAAAAAATCAATGGGATCTTTTAATTGAATGAGACTTGTTAACACCAATACCAACCTCTTTATTGTTGAAAGAAAACCAAATAATAACTTCTTTTTTTTGTAACTATGTTTCAATAACCTTTTTTCTTTTCACTTGTATCTTGAGAAAAAAATAAAATTAATTTTTACATCAAAACTAAATTTAAAAAATTATAGGGATTGAAAAGAAAAAAAATAAAAATGGAAGAACTAAAAAAATACTTTTATATATGAATTTGAGATTGGTTATGAATTCCTCTTTATTTTATACTTTGATCATAGTTTTGAAAAAATTCTTTCCCT
>NW_011499966.1:501836-557247 GCF_000495115.2 Populus euphratica
TAAAAGATGAAGAAATTAAAATAATAATAATTAATATTTCATAAATTATTTCAAATAAAATAAGTAACAATAAAAGAATGATAATCAAATTTAATAGATAAAAAATTTCAATTAAAAATAATAAGAAAAAAATAAATAAAAATTAAAAAAATTAAAAAAATAAGGAATAAAGTTAATATAAAAATTAAATTTTAAGGAATGAAATTAAAAAAATATTCAAAATAAATTATATATAGCAATAAAAAGTTTAGAAATCAAATTTGATATAATTAGCAATTAATATTATATTTTTAAAATTTTCACAACTTCAAAAAAATATTTTTAGTCAAAAATAAAAAATACTTTTAAAAAACTAAGCTAAATTTTTTTAATTAATTAATTTCTTAATAATAAATAAACATATAAAAAATTAAAAACAGGAAAAACAAACAAACCTTGGAACATTTCTAGGTGTGTAGGGACAAAAGCATATAAATTATACTAACCAAATACTTACTATCTTTTAAAATCCTTACCTTAAGCACACTGAGGCTAGCTGTCTAGCAAGATAGAACCAGAGGTAGAGTTTGGAATGGAGGAAAGAGGATTGTAATCAGTTTTCTTTCTTGAAAAAGAAGAAGAAGCTTGATTTGTGGAATTTAAAGGAAGAAATAATGGTTCTCAATCTCGACGGATGGGGAAGGTTGTCACTGTGACATTGACCTGGCATTATAAAAATAGGAATAACTCAAGTAAGTCCCCATTACAATTTAATTTCCAATCAAGTCCTTAAAGTACTGAAATTAAGTCGTATTACCCTAAAACCGTGAGCTTTTCTTTACTAACAAAATAGGATAACACATATTGCTTAACTCTGAGCTTTCGAGCCTTGATTGGAAGTTTTGTTTGGGGACTTGTTTGTAGTTATCACTCGTATGGAAGCCCCAAAAGTTAAAACTTCCACTTGAAAATACTGACGAATTGGCTGAAGAATTATGTGGGACTTGTTTGTAGTTATCTTTTAGGGTTTTTTTGGAAACATATACCTGCAAATCATGTTTATTAAATTTTGAATTTTTTGTTAAAAAATATTT
The DNA here is from genome assembly GCF_000495115.2 of Populus euphratica. Classification (NCBI taxonomy): domain Eukaryota; kingdom Viridiplantae; phylum Streptophyta; class Magnoliopsida; order Malpighiales; family Salicaceae; genus Populus; species Populus euphratica. The sequence goes on from NW_011499966.1 coordinate 502,910, forward strand.
TTTTATTTTTTAAAATTATTTAAATATGCTAATGTTAAAAATAACTTTTTTAAAATAAAAAATATTATTTTAATATTATTCTAAATAAAAAATACTATAATTTTATTACACTAACCAACTAGCAAAGATGTCACTAGTCACTAGGGCTCTCACACTAGAAGCTAGCTACGGAAGTTGGATTAGATTTGTAGGGCTTGAGAGGATTCTTGGACCAGCTAGCTGAGCATGGTCAGTGGCCACTAATAACCTAATACACTCAAACCTAGAATAGTTGAGGAGAGTTCACTAATGGTTTGTCCTCGTATGGAACCGACTAGGGATTGTTCGATGGGAGATTGATGGAGCATGGGATGGTCTTGTCTTGTATGAGAAACAAGCAGGTGGGAATCCATGGTGGACCTCTGGAAATCGACTCGTTGATATGTTTGACGTGGACAAAGTGGGCTATATCTCTTTACCTGCCTTCCCTTATCCTTCAACATTGTGTTCCTCCATGCACTGATTAGTCTAATTAAAATGAAAATATATACCTGCATGTTGTCGAAATTTCTTGTGATATACAAGCTTTCACCATTAATATTTAGCTTATTAGGTTGAATGAAGCCCACACACTTGTGCTTTGATTTGGATCGGAGGAGCAATTTTTTAATCACAGATGAAAATGAATGGCCGTGCATGTATCAGATTCAAATCTAGAACATTTTAGATTCTGAAAAGACAAAGAAAAGGAAAGATTGATTTATATATATATATATATAAAATCTAGCTACAGTACTCTATTTTGTTTATAACTATGCATGTATGGTTAGACTCCAGATTTTCTTTAAAAAAAAAACAGAGAGAGAGAGAAGAGAGAATAATGCATGCTTGCAGTCATGTAATAATGGCTATAGTGGTAACTAGAGGAAAAATTCATAGCAATGTTGATGTTTTAGTTTAATCTTAAAAAACCAGCGGCATTACTAGGGTTTCATGAAATTTTAAATTTACTTTTTAAATATTTTAAAACTGTTTTAATATGTTAATATCAAAAATATTATTTTAATATATTTTTAAATAAAAAATATTATAAAAAATTATCAACACACACCATGCATTTAAAATCCAGCCCAGTTGAAAATAAAAAAATAAAAACATGCTGGTACCTTCACAAATAAAAATATTATACAGAGTAGATATATCTAACAGACATTTCTTGAATTCTTACACCTAAAATTTGAACCAGCTGACAACTTTGCATTAAATTCCATCCACATTCCCATAAACAGTATTGTTTTCATTTTTTATGTTCAAATAAAGGCACTATACTGCACTTTATCTTATATAAATCAAATAAATACAAAGTAACATCATGTTGATGTAAGAGAGAGAGAGAGAGAGAGAGGATCCATGAAAGTTTAAATCTCATATTTTAACCAAAGGCATGGCATTACTTCATATATACAACCAGATTAAAGAGGGTAATTATGGTGTTAATATAATGTTGAAGGGTTAGGAAATGAAAATGATTTTGCTGGGCAACGTCCAACCCTACAAATAGTCTTGTTTTATACAACAAGATAAAGGCTGGAATATAAAATATCCATTAAATAATCTATCTAATTAAGAGATCAAGCGATCCAACTTCGCATGTGCTTCATTAACCTCTTACAGATAAGATACTTCAGCTAATTAAATTACAGGTGCGGCTAGGCTTTATAGGAATTAATCATGTCAGTAAAGCCTAACTCAATTATATATTTTAATTAATTATTTGCAAATTAAGAAATGAGAAAGGGCTTCATTGCCTTATTGTTAATCTAAGCACATTAGAAAAGCTATGAATGGTGGGGTTTCTTGCTCCAAAATATTTTCATAATGGAGAATTGTATAAATCAAATATTTTCATAATGGAGAATTGTACTTTGAAAAGCAGGGCAAAAGGCCGCTTTGCAAGTACACACATGGTGGAGGAAGCTTTCGACTCATAAATTGCAAGCAATTTTCAATTAGTCACAGTCTGGTTAGCTATAGCTTTCAGGATGTGATTGTTTTAGCATTTGGCTTTTGGTAAAAAAAATAAAAATAAATAGGAGAAAATCTGAGGAAATATGAATTGTGTTTTCTGTCTTCTTAGTGCAAAAAGCATCAGCTTATTTTTTTTAAAATAAAAAAGAAAAAGAAAAAGAAAAAACACGTTTGTCGGCACTGCATTTTCACAATTAAAATAACTTTTAAAATTGCGATTGGACCAATATTCAAAGGTTTAATCATGATTAATAATTTAAATAATTAAGGAGATTATTAAGGAGATGAACTCCCACCATCATTAGAGATCATGTGACTTGTTTTTCAACTATTTACATAACATAAAACCCATCTTTGAATTTAAAAAAAAAAAACTAAAACCCATCTTTGAATTTTTTTTAAAAAACTTATATAAATGAAAAATGTTTGTTTAGAACTATATGCTTGACATGGTTTTTTTTTTTACCATGTTTTGATTAATAGACTATATGCTTGACATGGTTTTTTTTTTTTTTACCATGTTTTGATTAATAGTCTATTTGTTATATTTGTTATTGTGGTAGTGGTAATTTTTTATAATTTTTGACATTAATATATTAAAACGATGTAAATTTAAAAAAAAAAATTTGAAGCAAATAAAAAAATAATTTTTTTAAATGCTTTTAAAATACAAAAATAAATAGACTTTAATGATAATGTAACATTCCAACTATATATATATATCTTAATTCTTGGATGTCAATAAATAAATGTTGTGTTTGTAAGGAAAAAGAACGTTAAATTCCTTCTTTAAACTTGACATTTTATGATATATCGTTATTTTTAAGATCATGAAATGTGATAGCTGAAATGAAAAGAATTATAATATCTAGCATGAGAAATGTGAGTATTTTTTTTTAACCAAAATGCTCCTATTATTTATATTAAATGAAATGAGATATCCTCATTTTTATTAAAAATTATTAAAGTATTTTAAGTTTAGTATTAAAATCATTGTTATAAAACCAAGTTTAGCTCAACAAGTGAATCAATTTACATGTAGACTCAAGCTTTGGCTTGGGTTGAATGAGTAAAAAAATCTATATTTTTTTTTAAATGTTGATGTTTAGGATTTTATTTGGACAAAAAAATTAAAAAATAGATTTGTTTGATCAATCTTCAACCGACAACCAAAGCTTTAAATCGGGTTGGAATTCATGATTAAAATGATTAATAAATATGTAATTTTGCTAATAGATATATTATTTTACTCGGTTATTATAATGAATATATGTAATTATTGAGAAAGAAAAAACACATCACATTGACAAATTAAATTCTTCAATTGTGAATTTTACCCCAATATAACAAACACATAAAACTATAAATTTTTATTTTCAATCAAACACCAATATCATATTTTTAGTAACTACATTCCAAGCAATCACCTTCTAGGAGGGCATGTAATATATATATTGCTCCATACAATTTAATTTCTATAAGCATATAAATTTTGCTACATGATTATCCTCATATATATTGCTCCATACAATTTCTATAAGCATATAAATTTTGCTACATGATTATCCTCTCATAGGGTTCTCAAATCTAAGAACCTGCTTGTAACTTTGTGTTACAGATCAGTGTCTCAAATCTAAGAATCTGCTTGTAACTTTGTGTTACAGATCAGTGTGAAGAACTCAGTTCAGCTAGATGAAGCTAAAGTGTTTTTGCTGGGCCTAGTAGCATGGTAGAGGTCACGATCCGTACTAAGAGCGAGTACAAAAAAAGCCTAGGGAAGGCCAGATGACGGTGCCAATGTGGGAACCATCCCACCATCCTCCATGGAAATTAATGGAGCTAGGAGGATGCCATTGTCTCGTACGTTGAGCTAGTAAGCTAGGCAAGGTGGGACCTATTTGGGCTATGGAAATGGACAGGATATGCATCAAGAGGTCACGGTGGGCACCATTGCTCCCCTAGACATCATCTTTATTCAACCCACCAATCCTCCCATTCATTGCGTGTCGCGAGTGTCTTTATTTTTGTATTTATAAAATATTTTAATCTCTTAAATTTTTTTAATATAATTTTAGATTGGTTGGATGGGTTAAAGTTAAAATTAAAATTTTAATAATAAAAAAATATTTTTAAAAACGTCCATTACTATAATTTTAAATATTATTTATGAAGATAGAAAGGTGGTCTGCAATTAAAACTCAATTAATTGCTATTTAAAAGTTGTTATATTAATAAATATAATAAAATAATATAAAATTAATTTAAAAAATAATTTCCAATAACTAGTTAATTTTTGAAGTGGGATAAGTATTTTAACATCTACCGCCGTACAAGCTCAAAGTTTGTTTAGATCCGTCGGATGTGAGAATCAATTAGCATCAAGACTAATCTCGATGTATCAGATACGTCTTTAGTTCTGTTGGATGTGAAAATCAATGAGCATCAAGACTAACTTGTTGGATGATAGGACCGATGAGGGTCCATGAACACCAAGGGAATCCACTAATCGGCGGCGGCTGCAAGAGGTCCTTGTCGGCAAGGATTGCCGTTTGGGACCGGTGTTGGACCCCCAATTCTACGCCATGCCCCTCTAAGTGCTGATTAGTCAGGCCATTCAGTTTTTATCGTCTTCTACCTTTTATTCAAGGTGGTTTGTCCACAAAATCCAGAAAGACAGCCTCTGTATTAATTAACTGTCTCCATTTTAACTTCCTCTAATAACATAGCGGTCGCTAGCGTAGTCTGGCTTACGAAAACTTGCCTCGGAATACACTAATTATTATATAAATTAATATCTATAAAAGAAAACAAAATTACACTCTGGACAATTGCAATTGTTGTATTGTTTTAATATTAAAAGTGACATTTATTCATTTTAATAATGCCATCTCAAAGATACCTATTTTCTATATAAATTTATCACTCTCAAGTACTATCTTATAACTATTTTTCTAAAAAATAAGTTAGATAACTAATTTCTTTCTAATTTTAGCAACTTAAAGCATGTTGTGGAGAGTGAGGATTATTTTACGCGTAATTTTTAATATGACCTTTACAATGCCCAATACTTTAGAATTTGTTGAATTCTCAACGTACATGTATTTACCTTTTGTTTTTATAACATGCAGTCATTACGGCAAGTTAAAGGTAAAATTAAAAATAGAAGTGGTCACCTTTTTCACAGTAACTAGATATCCTAATTGATATTTTAGGGATTCTATATAAGGAGTTGTTAATATAATAGAAAAGATGTAATTAATATATTCATTCTATTTAAAATAAGCTATTTTATTGTTTGTTTTAAAATGATATGTGTTTGTTGTATTTAGGAATTATCTAAACCTAAGGTTTTTATTTTAAATTTAAATTAAAGAGTGGTTTTGAATTTGGATATGAAAATGATATAATCCTTACTTTGACAAAAAAACATGCATTAGACCTAGCATAAATATATATTTATCAATTAAAATATTTAATAATTAACCTTTAACTATATGAGCAGGAAATAGGTCATCTATTTCCGATATAAGCTCTTGATATATGTGATAACCAATATGTCACAATGAATAAAAATATCAAGTTATATACCAAGGAACACAAAGATGTATCCATTTATTCTATTACTTGATAATCAATATCTATGATAACCAAATATACTGGTAATAGATTAACAAAATATTTTAATAAATTCCAAACTGATATTCTTTTAAGTAATCCTAAAAGAATTTAAAATCATCCATTATTTCCCATGACTGAAGTTATTAATTTTGTATGATGATGGTGAATTATAAGTTATTAGGAGTAAATACTTTATATGTAATTGATCAAGCTATTTGACTCTTTATTATAATAATATTTTTGTTATTAAGCTATATTTTTCTAATAAAATTAATAAACAATTAAAATTTTATCAGCAAGTTTTGAAAGGAAAACTTGAATTCTAATTTTGTAAGATGAATTTGACATAGCTTCATTAAATTCAATATCTATTTTAAATATAAGCTTTCATTGCCTCCACATGTTGAACTTCCTTTGGTGATCAATATTAAACCCATTTGCATCATTGACCAGGTTTTATATTTTTTTTGCTCCTTTGAAATTGCTATTATTTTTTAGACAATATTTTTTATATTAGAAATAATTTAACTTAGTTGCAATATCGCCGACCTTTTATCTATTTTTTTTATTTAAGTATTTATATTGGTTTTTTTCTTTCTATTTATGTATTTAAACTCATAAAATTTGATCAATGAAATACCTTTTATAATTTTGTTGTTTGAATGCTAATGCAATAATTAACTCTCTATTAGGTGGGTTTAAATTAAAATTATTTTAATTTTTTCTTTTTATTAGGGATTGTAACATATGAAGTACTTATATTTTTGTATTTAAGTACCTATATTTTTTTTTATTTGAACACTTGTTCTTGTAAGATTTGATCAATCAACTATGCATATTAGTTTTTGTTATGACTATATTAACGTGGTGGTTGTCTTTCCATCAATGAGGCCATGTGTTAGAATTTGACAGAGACAAATAGCATATGAAGTACTTGTATTGTATGATTTTTTCTAGGATAAATGACTTAATCTATTCTTATATTTTTTACATAATTAGGCAAATCTCCAATATATTTCCATATTTTTAATTGTCTCGATTATTTTCTTGTATAGTATTCAATTCTCTTATATGTCATTTGTCCAAGTTTTTCATCCAAATTGATATAATTATACAGTATTGTTTTATTTTTAAGAAAAAAATATAAATTTTATTTCTTATTTAATAATTGAGTAATTCTTTTTTTTTTTGTTTCTTAAAATGTTTTTAGCGATTTTGAACAATTTTTATATCATATCCTTATATAAGGAAAAACTCAATAAGACATATTGGAGAAGTAGATGTTATACAATTATATAATAGACAATTAAAAATAGAGGGACACATTGGAAACTTGTAAGATTATATAATAGACAATTTATCATTTTTTTTAATTTGAGCACATGCACTATTTTTTTTTATAAAAAAAACCTTTAAAAGAAAACTAGTAAAACTAACCAATCAATTAATTAGGCGAGTTTGTATTTATGTTACTCTTTTTAAACTTCTAGCATTACCTAAAATTAAACCCTAACTAACAAGTAAGAAAAATATTAATTAATTAATTAATTAATTAGTTTCATTGGTTTTCTTTTAAATTGTAAATCTTTTTGTTATTTTTATTTATTTTTTCAATCTCTTAATGGAAAAAATAAGTTGTTGAAAAAAGATAATATCATGGCAATTTTAAACATATGCCTTTATTTTTATTATAGATAATTAAAGTTTCCACTGGTTTGTAATAGAAACTTATGAAAGTAATCAAACCATGATTAATGTATATTTTGGAAAGTTTAAGGTTAATATTAATTTAAATAGTTTTATTATTATGTTAATTTAGTTAGTTTATTAATATTAATGAACTAATTCTTTTATAATTTTGAGTTGCAATGAAGAATTTTACTAGGATAAAGCTGATAATGTTGTAGTTAGAAGGGTCTAGGAAAATCACATTGGAATTAAGTAAGATTAAAATCAAAATAAATATTTTTTTATTTAAATGTTCAAATTTAATTTTTCATTTATTAATTGATAATTATTTCTACCATAAAGGTTGTATTATTTTTGGTATGAGACTCCTAAAAATACAAAAGAAATATGCTAAAGAACAAGAGCTTTCAAGGTGAAAAGACATGATGGTTTAGAAGAATTTCAGATCTTTATAATTTCGGAGGCTGTATAAATAGAATATATTCAATACGTGATATTTAAGGATTTCATGCGACGATCACAATCTAGTGTAGAGAACTAGAACATGCAGATTCACGGTTCCAACACCACATACAATGACGAATCCATTCTATTTGTTTGCATGTGAAGCAGATGGTGATATATATATTTTTTATTACATCCATTTTTTTAAAGTGTTGTTTTATATGAATATTTATCACTTACAATATTTTCTCAATGAAGCTTTTTGTAGAAATACATATGTGAAATGATGACTGTCGAAAAGGAGTGTGATAACTCGTGGATAGCGGAGTTCAGTGCTTTGTGGCATGTTGGATTTCAACAATTTATTTGCTTAGGTTATTTTTTTTGAATTTGCTAATTTTTTTTCCATGAAACGTATAACAGTCAATTATAGTATAGATACAAGTACAGTATTTCAACCCATCCAAAACTCGAGTTAGAACTATGGTTGGTGGCAGGATTGTCTGGTGGATCCGATATAAATTAGATTTATAGTATTTTAAATATTATTGCTAAGGACTTGCAGATGACTTGACATATTTCAATTGTTAGATGTTCACAATCTATTTCAAGCACTCAAACTCTAAAGTTTGAGGCAATTTTAAATCAAAAAATTGAAGTTTGAATAACCTATCTTACTGCTGACTGAATGACTTAATGCTGAGACTGTTAAAATCCAGCCATTATACATGGAGCTGAAATCACAGATGGGTGGTATATGTGTTTTTTTTTATTGGCTCTTTATTTTTTACGAAGACTTGCCTCCTCCTCCTTTAGCCCTTGTATTCTAGATGAATTGTGTTTGAATTGATAAATTTTTAAATATATAACAAATATTGGGTGTTTATTTTATTTTTTTTAATTATTTTCTACTTAGTTTAATATTTTTTTTATATATATTTTACTAAAATTACTGATGGATTAAGTCCATCGATATATTCTAAAGAGTTGGAAAAGAATTATTAAAAATGTCAGTGCCATTGTTTAATCACTAACAAAATTAAATTATCTGTAATATTAAAAAATCATTGATAGAGTTACAAATGTTTTTTTTTGTCAGTAAAATATCATATTTATTGATGAAAATACTGACAAAATAAAGTGAATTAATATTTTTTATTTAGCATGAAAATCATGCCAACAAGATTATTATCTAATTACTGATGAAATAAAACATATTATCATACTAAAAGTTAATAATGCATTAAAGCTTTCATCCAGATCATATACTTCATTCATTCATTCATTCATAGATATAAATAGATTTTAGTAGAAGAATACAATGAATTTTTAATATTCTAACATTTTATGATGTATCAAATTTTAGTTTCTCCAATTCAAGTTATTTACTAAATATTTATAATCAAAATAAAACTTAAAAAAATTCCATCATTATCGTATTTATAGTTTAACATTTTCATATATTTATTTCAGTTTACAAACATATTAAATTTATTTTTAAAATAAAAAATTCCAGATAATTTATTTTATTGTTAATAAAAAACAACTATTCACACATTTATGATACAAAATGAGATCTCATTATTATGATACAATTTATGAATTCTTTAATAACAAAACGTAAATGTAACTTCTAAGGATAAAACCATAATGTTATTGAGATTGTAGCTGAGAAATTAAAACTCATTCTGCATGAAGTGCTCTTTTTATCTCTTTATCTCTGGTGATTATTCTCTTTTCTTCCTTTTTAATTTTTTTTGGTGGGGGGATTCTCCCTGTTATAATCCAAGTATGATTAACGACTCCATAACTGCAGTTTTACATTTGAAGTTATGTATAGCTTTTGTTCTCTCGTTCTCATTATAGAACAGAACAGTGATGCAATTATTATACAAATAATATTTACACAGCAAAATTTCTTTAAGCAGACAACTTTATTTAAAATAAAATAGTTGTGTAGTTGACTTCGACTTCCATAGCCATGACCTTCTTTCCCCATATATATATATATATATATATATATATATATATAGAAAAGGAAAACACCTATGATTAATTTGAAATTATCAAAAAATCTTTTTAATCTCCTAACTTAAATTATTATGCAAGTTATAAGTTATATTATTCTTTAACACTATTTATAAAAAAGAATAAAAATAATAAATTCAAACTCATAATTATTTATTTATTATAAAAACTTTAATATTATATCAGAAAAGTATTTGAATTCAATAATTTAAATTGTTATGTAAGGTTTTAAAATATAATTTATATTATTTTATATAAAAATAAAAGTAAATGATGATGAAAGAGAGAGAGAGAGAGGAACCCGGCTTTGTTTTCATGTTTTAATTGAAGATCTCGCCTTGAACATTGATTGGGACACAAGAAAGGAACTGGGATTTGCAATGGCAAGAGTGATTATGATGATAATTAATAAAATAATGAGTTATTAATCGTAAAATGTGAATGCCGGCTAGCTAGAAGAATGAAATAATTTCTGTAGGACCTTCTTCCTCATTTTCTTTTTTTAAACACTTGGATTAAAGATTGAATATAGATGGTACCCATGATAAATCTAAGAGAGATGCACCATCCCATGTGCTTCATCAATCTTATAGTATATTTTTTCGAGTGACTAATAATAAAAGAAGAGCGTTAGCTAGTATTCGTGTGAATCATGGATCAGTAAAGCCTACTTCAAGTGGCCTTGTTTATAAAGTGATCATGAACTGGATTCCTCGCTTCATTGCTTACGATACTCGTATATAAAGCCTAATAATTAAACTTTAATTAAGTATTTGAAAGAGATTGATGAAGATCATAATATTTCTTGATGGGCTTTTTGTATAAAGTTTAGATTAGAGAATATTTGTCCCCTACGAATAGTGAGAATAGAGCAATGGATGTTTCTTTGCATTTACACCCATAATATAAAAGTGATGCTCACTTTCGGTTGGACAAATGTATTATTAGGAGAGGTCTTGCTTACTTCGACATGGATGTCCACCATGGAAACAATGACACATCATCTAGGTTGTGGAGCCCAATTGGTCACTGGGTGACACGTCATTGGCAAGATCTTTTTTGAAGTTGAATGTCAAATATACGTGGATGGTGATTCTATCATCTTCCTTCCTGGGATTAAAAGGGATTACAAAGTTGATATTTATGCATGAGTGTCCCCCTCGTGTGGTGGTCTCATTTTGTATTTTGAGATGATGATTCTCTCTACGGGTTCAAATGGATATAGGCAAGTAAAGTTGTGGCCATAGATAGCTAGGCAACGAGGCATCTCTTTCATGAGTGTAATGAGAAAGGAAGCGTGCGTGTGATGAGGAAGGGATAAAGTGAGGTTTTCGAAGCTTGTTTCATGGCCTTTTTATCTGCTTTTGGAGGAGTCTCAGCATCATATAGAACAATTCCTTGTTGTACACGGATTACAAAAGGGAGTGGAAAGTTGAAGAGAGCTCTCATCGATAAAAGCAAAATTGGGAGCTTGGATTCTTCCACACATTTTTAATTCCTTTAAATGAACTTAAAGTCTGATAAGATACAAGTGGGCTTTCGAAATCAATCAAAGTAAAAAAAGCTGAGGGACTGCTGTTTATCATGCTTTTTTATGAAATGACTGAACAAGGGGTTTCACCTTCATTCTTGCTTCTTGATTATTGATTGGTGTCTTAAAATATTGATTGGTGTCTTAAAAATTGAAAGACAATGGACTTCTGCTAAACAAACGCTGAACCTCCTCTTTAGGTTAAACTCATGTTTCCAGAGATTCATTAAAAAAATCCATATGATACCATTTCGGTCGATTAAACACAAGTATTTACATAATTTCATTCAATCAAATATATATATATTTTTTTAAAAATAAATTGAGTCAGCCAATGGAGCCATTATTATCGATCATTTCTTCCATCCATCCCTCTCTGTGAAGCAGTAGTCTCCTCAATGTAGACAAACTGTATTCATCTGGTTGAAATTTAAAAAATACAGATGCTCATTTAATTGAATTTGTAGCAAGGAAGTTCTTTTAACGAAAACACACCATGCAAATCAAGGGCTCAGCCTAGATTTTATGTGCAATAGTAATACTCCACATTTCGATACAGGCTCTAGTATGCGCTCCTAATGCACTTTAGGAGAAGGTTTTATTACGGAGTTGATGGAATTGCCACGCCACTCCGGTAAGGGAAAAAACAAAAAGAAATTATTACGGCCCCTATTACACCTTCCGAACGTCTAATGATGAAAAACCACATACCATTCGGCTTTTTGAGGCCGAGTATCCAAAGAGACGACTTTCCCGTCTCCATTTTTGTCGCTGATAATTGACATAAAGCTTCCACTAATTTCAAGAAGCAAATTCTTTTTAACCTGATTTTTAACTGCTGTCTAATCCAGGACGCTCCTTCCTCTAATGGTGTATTTCGCAGGCTGTGTTTGCCTCTATTGACCCCAAAACAAATACAAATATCCTTAGCAAGCAAAAATCCCAATTCAGATTTAATTATTTCCACTTTTTTTCGACATCTCACTATCTCGATCATCCAGGCCCAGTAGAGGCCAGCCCTGTGTAAAGTGAATCATGAATGTTACTCATCTATGGAATACAGCATTCCAAGCATGCTTTGAATGTCAAAACTCACATGGTCTACCATGGAGGCCTCAGCCTATCCTCGTTAAGAACAATTAATGGAAATCCATTCCCTCTTAAGAATCAACTACTTCTAGGTCATAAGTTTTTGACGGCCTTCCTGTATCAACAGGCGGCCTTATCTGCTTTTGCACAAGAGTGATACATGCAACCCTCTCAGAGCTTTTAAGAATGATCACACACACACAAACACGCTCCTGCACATTATCATATTGCAACCACAGTAGGAAAATAGTAGATGCAATTACGTTAAGAATCAAACACACCAGATTACAAAAATGGCTCTGACTCGTACTTTCATCTCTGCCTTGAAAATCACTGCAGGTTACAAATCAGACGGCGAAGCAAAGCACCGCTACTAACCACTCTATATGAAAGAACATAGCACTATAAACATAAATATAATAAACCTTGATGCCAGTAGCCAACTTTACAGAGTATGCATCAGTATCTTGATCGGCTTCTTACCCTGTGACGTTAAGCCTCTCATTAGTCAGCAAGTTGATTTATATCAAGTGAAAGAATGAGAAAATTAACACAATTATTACCTTGGTGAGCGGGAATAAGAGTGTGAGCGGGAGCGGTTGCGTGTTCGGGACTGGGATGGAGAGCGGGAACGGGAATGATATCTTCGAGAGCTCCTACTTCTACTTGGACTTCTACTGGACCTGTATCTTCTGCAGAAATACATATCATTGGACAAACAGAAAAATACAAATTCATATTAAAACAATGTTCTGATCCACAGCAAAGAACACAAAAGGAATACATTTGATCATTACATCATAACATGGCTGATTTCACCTTGTATAAACTGACACAACTATCTCCATCACCTCTAACAAATATCAATTTTGTAGTCTAAACTGATATTGAACATCCTTTTACAGATTGTCACAATATGAACACTAAACTGATATTGACTAGCCTCGAAGAAGGGGAAAAAAATAATGAAAGCAAAAAAAAAATTGATGTAAAAGTGTTGCAGACAATGCAGAAAAAACAATAACAGTCGAGTCCTGAGTGTTAAACCAATGTCAAACAGTGATCAGCCGACATAAAGGAAAGCAAAACTCGTGGATTTACAAGATATGTTCCTGCAATGAGACAAATTCTTTCTTTTTAAAAATACACACGATAGATCATTCCCACTCAACATCTCAAACAATCACAAAGATGAATAAACATGTATAAGATGCTACTCAAATTCCTTGAAATAAAGCATGGTAAATACCTTGGCGGAGAACGACTCCTGCTATGGCTGCGACGTCTATATCGACTCAATTGATTTGTTTCTGCAAGTTTCTCTTGCCTATGGCGCTCCTGCTCTCGTTTCTTGGCCATTTCAGTAGCTGTATCTTTTTTGACTGCAGATGAGCCATAAAAAAGAAAAAAGACTCATAACAGTTAGAAAGTGCAAGGAACCTGTTCCCCTTCCTAAAATCAAAATTCCCACGCCACGTCAAACAAAGGATAATAAAAATATCAAGTTTCTTAAGCAAAAGCCATCCATTATCAATGGATATCAGAGAAACGTTAAGCTGCACAGCTATAAATACATATAATTTCGGTCATACTTTGTTTGTTTAGCTGCTTGCTCATTATCCTTTTGAGTCTCTCCTGAGGAGTTTCTTTTTTCTCTCCTTGTTGCTGCTTCAAAGGACCCCCAGAAGTACTTGCCTTCGCTAATTTTGCTAATCCAGATGATGCGCTGTTCAAAGGAGAAAATATGAAAATTGAATCAGAAACAAAAAATCATAAATTCATGGAGCAAAGTAGATGGCCAGGAAAAGAAGCACGAGCATATATTCGAAGGAAACCATCTAAACATCATGTCCATTAAGTTACATATAGCAGCTAAAATTCAAGAGCATCATGAATATCAGTCCATGCACAATACCTTACTACTGGTTTTGATACTTTTGTGCTTTTATCATTATCAGGGGATACACCAGATGCAGGATCAATATGCAATGCCTCAAGTATGTGACCAGATGACGGCCTGCGGGATATCACAAGCATTAGACATACCATATTTCAATAGTTGTGTGAAACTTGGAAGCAATTAGATTAAGCCTGTTCCAGGGTAGATAAGAGCTTCAGAAGGAAGCCTCCTTTCCACTCCATCTTGTCAGTTAGGAAGATAACCCTAGAGTGATATATTCTAAACCACAAATGTTTGCTTCAGGTAACAAAATGGGTAAGCTGCAGCACAGTAAAGACTGTCCAATCTATCTTTGCAAGAATTAAAGGTCAAGTGCTCCGACCGGTTCAGCAAATCAGCCTGTGATGGAGGAGATGGTGGTGGAGAATATCCTCCAAGCTTTGGCTCATCCCTGTCACAAGAGCCTCCAAATTCAGTGATGTACTCTATTTTAGGAGTCCTTGATTTACTATGGTGAATTTCATCAAGATGCCCTCCACGAGTATAACGCCTAGAATGTGATGGTGAATATGAGCGTGATTTGGATCTCGATCTGTAAATGCAGAGCAATGAAAAGCACCATTAACATAACATAAAGGAAATTCCAAATGACAGTCTCTGAAAGACCAGATATACCTTCTGGAGCGAGAATAAGCTTCATAAGTTGGACTTCGTCTAGATTCACTGTACAGTAAAGGAAAGCATCATTATCATAACACAATAAAATGGAAGTAGTGTTGTCTTCAAATAGAACGATTTCTTATAGTTTTGAGAAAGCAGAAGTTTGTGTTTTCTACCGGTAGGGATCATGATGCAGCACTCTTGTTCCTGTTAGTCTAGCAACTTCTCTCTCTCTTTCCCTTTCTATCTGAGAAGCTTTCCTTCTTTCCTTGCGGCTCATTTTCCTCTGAAATTAGTAGTTTATACAAATGAACATGTAGTAATTGGATTATTGTTACAAGGAAACAAGAGGAAATTCCAAATGACAGTCTTGCCAAACTTACAATTGTAGGATCGCCTTTGATAACTTCCTTCTGTCTTTTCTCTTCTTCTTTTGCCTTTTTATCCATGTAAACAAGCCAGCCATACCTTTTCACTCCAAATTCTTTTGCTATTGTTTCCATTCCTTCATCATTGCTGTCATCGCTATTAAAATCTTCATCATCATCATCATCTTCATCTTCACTTTCACTGTCATCACCATCTGAAAAATGTGTTTCCTCTTTTCCATCCCCATCATAAGAAAACCCGACTTGGGAATAAGGACCTTTGCTAGCGGAAGGTTGTGTCTGAGAATTACTGCATTTATGTGTAAAAACAATTGTAACTAGAGAAGAACACAAATGGCCAAAGCTATGCATTAAAAGGTACACCAAAGAGTTGGACAAAGCCAGATCATCACTAACATAGAACCGTAACAAATTACCAAAAGCTTTAATAAAGTAAAAAGCAAAACAAAAATGATGCATAATAGTAAAATTAAAATAGCAAAGATACAAAATTTCTGGGTCAATGAAGAAAACTCTCATTTCTTGTAGTAATCAAATCAACTCGAGTTTTTCACAACATATAGCCCAACAAATAAAAATGGGAGTCACCTCTGAAATCTGATCAAGGAAACAATTTTGGTACCCTGTTCATGGCCTCCACTAACAGAAAAACATATTTTATCAACAATGTAGCAATTTCAAATATATTAAAGAAACACACAGCTAAGAGGTCTTAACATGCTCAGCATATCACTGACAAATCAAAAACAACTATGTTGTCCCTAAGTGCAGAGCACCCCGTTTGTGCTAAATAGTCATTTCCCAGTTTAGCGAGAGAAAAAAAATGCTATTAATGTGCTCTCAATTCAAAGATGTGGGAGAAAATGGTTGAGCAAAAAATGAAAATTTACCATTATAGGAATTAGCTTCAAGAAGATTCCTTGGAGACAAGTGAAATGAAAGTCTTACATCAATGTATACACATTCATTTGAAATTAATCACAATAAAGAGACATTTTTCCAGCACATCTAAAGCATGCAAAAATTATCTAAAGCATGCTCTCATGAGTATTTGTCTAAACAAGTTATGCCAAGCATGTTTGTTAAGATTATTTTTAGTTATAGCCTGATGAGGAGTGAAAGAGAACTTAATTCACCAAAACACTTGCTACAATTAGTGTGCTAACTCATGGAGAGGAAGATGAACCTGTCTGAAGCAAATGGAGTGGTAAACTTTGCCTCAAGCTCTTGATACACGTGCTGCAAACCCTCATCATCAGTAACTGTTAACATGTAAGTGCAAAGTCTCTCTCCATTAGTAATTGTCAGCACACAATTTAAGTTGTGGAACTGATTTTGAAACAAGGACACTCTAATCAACACCATAAAGGTGGATAGCCTTGGTCTTTATGGGTTTTTTTTTTTAAAAAAAATGGAAGGCAATGTATGAAAAAAAATTCATGAAACAAGAATTGTATACATAATCATCAAAAAATTAAAAAAAAAGTACCGACATCCTCTACGTCGATGCTTAATTAAATCCCGATAACGCTCAAAATTAACAAACTCTTCAAGTTCTTCTTCTTCTTCTGATTTCTGAAGGGCCCGTCGGGTCCCAGACTCCCGTATAAAATCAAGTAAAGCACGGCCATCAAATCTGTCAAGTAACAAAAAAACCACGGATGCATCATTCACAAATGTTAAGACAAGCAATGAATCTACAGAAAAATAAAAGAACATAAGGCATAAAAACAGAGATAGAGAGTTCACCTGTCAATAAGAACATCCTGTTTTCCATTCCAAGGTATCCTGAGAATTTAAAAGATTAGTTCAAATCAAACAATGTCACTCAATGCAAGAATAAGATAAAAACAGCAACAACTCAGTCAGAAATGTAATTTTACGCATCAAAATTCAATCAACCATTGGTTTAAAAACGAGCTCTAAGCTATCCATCAAGCTCACTTCTTTTTTTCAAATTTCACATTAATTTTTCAAACACAACATTATGCATTTAAAAAATTTAAATAAAATATTTTTAATTGAAAACAGGATTCGTTATGATCAATTAATGGTTACAACGAAATTACCAAAAAAGGGCCAAATTACAACATTTTTTTTTACATAAAAAAAGTAACATACAGGCCTTGCTGGTCATGTGTGGCTTGATAGAGACCATCGTCACGATACATGCGAGATCGATTGCCGATGAGTTGAATGGATTGCATTGGATCGCCTCTTCTCTTGGCCAAAAAGACGGCTCGTCGTTGTGCTCTCTTTCGAGCTGCGTCCATCATGTCGTGTACTTTCTTCTCTGATCTTCTTGCTTCGTGCCACATCTTTCAGTATCTGAAGGAACTGGAATTCCTTTAATCTGAACTCGAACTCAAACCCTAACCCTAATTTCACTGAATTTAGTTAGAGCTCCGGCGATCTTAAACACGACGAATTTGATGTTAAGGTCTTTTTATTTTGTCTTACCGTGAGTGGCTTGGAGTTGTCTATGGAGGGGTTTATGTTAGATCTAGACCGTTGATGGGGTTCTTGGGAATCTAAATTAAGGGTCTCTCTGAAATTGGTCCATAGTTATGTATTAGTCCCTATATTTAAACATAGTACACAATTAGTCCTTTACAAATACTACACAATTAGTCCTTGTAGTTATTGTAACTAACTATGTAATGTTTTGTATTTCAAGCCCGCTTGTAACTCAATCCTTTTGTCAATTCTATGTTCTTATCAATTTTTTTTTTTTTCAATTCTCGAAAAAAGAATTATTAAATGAGGGGTGGTCAATAGTATTCTATTTAAAAGACTACTTAATTATTTTAGCAATACAAAGACTAATTAATTATTTAAATAAACTACAGGAACTAAATTGTAATATTAATTTTTTACTTGAGCATAGGATAGAGAACGTACTTTAAACGACAATGTTTTTGGAAAATGGCAATGGCATTGTCGTAATAATAGCAATCCATTGTTTTATTTTAAAAAAGTTTGAGGAATCAAAAGGGAAATATGAGGCCAAGTAATAACTCAATTATCTCAATTTGTAGGCTCAATTGCATCTACTCCTTGACTCCATCAATAAAAGATATTATTAATATAGTAAAAATATAAAATATAAAATTATAGATTATTTTAAATTATTTGTTATAATTTTCAAATATCTTACAAGAAAATTAAAAAAAGAAAAATTATTGATCAGTGCTGACCAACAACAAGAACTTGCTCTTATTTTTCTATATAAAAGGTGTAGACCACCATTATAGTCTCTAGCTGCCAGCCAGCCAACCAACATCCATAAATAATATTTATTTTAACATTCTAAAAATATTTAAAAAATTAATTTATTTAATATTTTTAAATTATTTTAATATACTAATATAAAAATAAATATTTTGAAAGTAATTAAAACTTCAAACATTTCCAAATAAAAATTACATTAGAAAATAATAACTGAAATGGTGAATAATGGGAGCAACTTCACCAACATCAAACTCGATGAAAGAAGAGAAAGTACAAATGGATATTGGTCGGTAATCTTTTTACAACTTCACATATCATAATTTTTATAGCTTCAAAAAGTCTAGCATTTCTCGAGTTTATTTAGCATGCATTATATTATTTATCAGCATCGTACTACATTAAAATTGAACCATCTAAATTGAATTTAGTCCTGAAAGCCCATTTCACGCTAATTTTCTTCTTGGCTTCAGGCAACAACTTTCAATACCATCAATTTCAACTTTCATAACTTCAATTCGAAATCTTATAGCTTCTGTGTAACATAGGCTCAACATGCTTAAAATTGCACCTCTCATACATATTAAACAATAGCCCTACCTAAAATTGTTAAAATCGTGATTTAGATACAGCATGAAAATTGCAAAACAAACTTGGATTGTAAAAATAGATTGTAAAATCATAAAATCATAAGGAATTTTAAAATATATTAACAAAAAATTCATGCTTTAAATAAAAATTCATACATAGTTTAAGCTCTTGAAAATACATGTTTTAAATACAAATTCATACATAGTTCAAGTACCTTAAAATACATGATTTAAATAAAAATTCATACATAATTTAAATAACTTTTCACTAGCTAATAATTAACAAACTTAAAACAAACAATCTATGATGTGTCATGTAAACTAAAACGAGCTTCATTGTCTTTATTTTCCTCACTATTTTTCAGACATTCATTAATATCATTAGCATCAAGAGGATTATTAGTGTCACTACTAGTACCAATATTAATATTATGAACATTAGTGCTGCTACTAGTACCAACACACCCAAAATCATTTGCTTAACATTTTCTGGAACTTACTGATATGACTCAACATTCTTATGAGTGCAAGCCAAATGCTGTTTGAAACAAAAAATACCTCCATTGAATTTTTTTTAATAATACTACCACTGAAATTTTCTACAATTCTTATCAATATCTATATCATGTTGCCATCCCACATCAAGTCTATTACTAGAAGAATTTTTTCTAGATGCCATAAGTTGAACAATTCAAAAATCAACTCAAATCAACCCTGTAATCAATCCAAATATTTTATAATTGTAATTAACTTTTTGTTATACATAAAAATTCACAAAACTATAATATTTTCAATGTGCTTCAGTACATGTACTATACAGTTAAATTTTTTATAAAATCATTCCATCATTCCATTAATAAAATGACATCCTAAAAGAATACTTTCAATCTACTTCAGTACATATACTGAAATGACATCCTAAAATCATTCCATCATTTCACAGTTCACACCATATAGACATAGAGCAACAATAACTAATTAATACGAGACACGAATAGAGACAATTGCCACATTCTAGAGACATGATTTCAACATTCCACAGTCCACACCATGCTAAAATCATTCAATCAAGCAAACACAATTTTCACTTATTAAGCAAAACATCAGTTTTACATACTAATTCATACAATCAGGCATATATAATTTTCACATTCCACAGTCCATAATGGACTCCACACCATGCTAAAATCTTTCTAACAATTAAATTCAAGGGACAAAAAAACATTATAATAGACAAATTGTTATTCAAAATCTGTACAGGGTTGAGGGGAATATTACACTATTACAGTTTTACATTTTAAAGGCTGAAGATATAATTACAGGGGAACAACCTATAGTGAAGAAGAAGCCGTTGATGATGAAGGTTGAAGAAGAGAGCGATGTCGCTTGCTGTTGTTGATGAAGAGGAAGCCGTGAGCTGTTGATGATGGGAAAGAAATGAGATTGTTATCAGCTTGTCACTGTTGATGAAAATTGAAGAGGAAACCGTGAGCTGTTGAGGAGATTGTCGCTGTTATTGATGAAAAGGAAGCCACGACCATAAGCACTAATGGCTGGATTGATGACTAGAGTGAAGAAAGAGAAGGAATGAAGACTGGATCATGATCATGATCGTGATCGTGATCATCACCACTTTTATGGTTGCTAGTTGGTTAATAGAGAAGGAGATTAGGGATTTATATTTGGTGAAAAGGAAGAAAGGGATTCATTATGCATGATAACTTGAGTGAAGACTTTGAAAAATTAGCATGACTGTGTATTTACACATCCAATAGGCGCCGAACAGCTGGAGCATGAGGGAACATTTTTCTTTAGTTTATGTGTTTTGGTGAAATCACAAAATCGATCCTGAAATCATGATTTTTTATGATTTTACTCGATTTCAACCCGATTTCACCCATTATTTACTCAAACGATTCAGTATGCAAAACATGTATGATTTTACGAGTTAAAACACAATTTTAACAACGTTGGCCCCACCTTAAGCACTGGTTTCAACATCAAGTGGATCTTCAATACTAATACTTCTTATTATTGGTTCAAGAATAAATGGACTGCTTTAATCAATTTTATGGATTTTCTTCAAGTTCCAATTCTAGAAGGAGATTTCATTAAAATACACATCTCTATTTATCATAATTTTCATTCCACTCAAGTTAAAAATTTTATACCTTTTGATTTTGTTGCATACCCAATAAAGATACCTTTCTCAACTCATTCATCAAGTTTGCCTCTCTTGACATATGGCATATAAAGGTAGCATAATGAGGCAAACAATTTTAGATGCTTGATATAAGGTTTTACACAAGACCATGCCTTTATTAGTGTTTTGCCTTGGACATACTTGTTTGGTAATCTATTAAACAAATATACTCTCCTTCTGGCTACTTTGAGAACTATTTTCTTGAAGCTTTTGAACATAGAGAGTACTTATAACTTAGTTTTTAGAAAATAAGCCCAAGTTATTCTATTAAAATCATCAATAAATAGTGCAAAATACATATTGTTGCTTAATAAGGTTGTGCTTATTGGTTCATAGAAATCCGAATGACCTAACTTTAACTTGTGAGTAGCTCTTTTGGTTATATTTTAAGGGAATGACTGTTAATGTTGCTTTCATAGATCTGAATGAACTAACTCCAACTTATAAGTGGCTCTTTTGGTCATAATTTGAAGGAATGACTGTCAATGTTGCTTCCTTAGCTCACAATTATCACAAGTTTGAGCATTAATTATGATTTCAGGCATATCTTTAACTATACTAGCTTCTTGCATGAACTTCAATGATTTCAAGTTGAAATGACCATATCTTTTGTGCCAAACAACATTCTCATCAATCTTAGCACTAAATACATGATCTTTAACTAAATTAAGCTTTAAATAAAAACTATTTCCATCCATTTTAATTTTTTCTATCTTTGATCCATGTACATCAGTGATAAAACAAAATGTTTTATTAAAAAAAGCTACATATCTATTTCTTAGCATTTGTGCAACACTAAAAGGATTTTGATTTAGTTTTGAAATGTAAAGAATATTAGTGACACTTATTTTTTTTTATCTCTCTTGATACTAATAAAAATTGTCTCTTTTCCTTGCATAACTTCACCATTTCTTAGCTTGATCTATGGTTGAACTAATCTATCAATAAAGATAAAAATTAATAGATATTTAGTCACGTGACTGGTGAAGCCAGTATCAATAAACCAAGTACTTTGTTTATAAGAATTGAGTGCTTATAATGCCATAAATAAATTTTCATAATCATTTTTGTCCTCTTTAGTCATATTTCCATGTTGTTGTGTTTGTTGCTGAGTTTTTTTTTCCTTGGCTCTGCAATACTTGTCACTATGACAAGGATTATTGCAGAAAATACAATGATTTTTTTTTTTTTATCTTTATACTAATAATCTTTCTTAACATGGTTGGTTCTTCTGTAATTAAAGCACCTTCAGTAACTTCTTCACCTCTCAACAAGACCCTTTGCTCCTATACATAAAGCTTGCTGGTTAGCTCTGCAATTATGAGATTTTGCAAGTCATAAGACTCTTCAATTGTAGTGATCTTGGTTTCAAAATTTTACGACATTAAAATTATGATCTTTTCTACCACCTTATGATCTGTAAATGCCTTACCAAAAGTCTTATTTGGTTTACAACATATATTAACCAATCGGAATAATATTTGATAAATTTATTGTCTTTCATCTTTATCAACTCAAACTCTCTCTTTAACATGAGAAGCCTGATAGTTATCTCTATTACTACCCTTAATTTCACCTTGAAGCTTATCTCATACCTGTTTTGGTGTTTCCAAGTCCATAATTTTGGTAAAGATATGGTCTGCAAGTCCTGAATGGAGGCAAGTGATGGCTTTGTCTTCCTTGAGCTTTTCCTCCTTACATGTTTTCATCTGAGCAATAATTATATGATTTGCTGTCAATGATGATAGATCAGTTTCAGATGTCATAATTTTTTACAAACCTTGAGATCCTAGATAAAATCTCATTTTAATAGCCCAAATGTGATGTGTCGCTACTAAAAAAAAAGGTCAATAGCATCGGAAATTAGCAACGAAATATTTCAAATGCAAATTTAGTAACAAATTAACAACGAATTACATATATATTAATTTTTTAATAGTAACAATAGAAAATCGATTCCTGAAAGATAAATTAATATATTAAAAATCTGCAACGAATTATCCGTTGCTAATAAGGTGACACACAGTTTACAATCATTATGCTAATAAAAAGTTATTGTGCTGATAAAGTGAAGAACAAAATTTGACGTTTATAACAACAACAACAACAAAAATAACAATGTGTCAATAATTAATTGGTATAGGTATATAAACAGAAAAAAAAACCCTCCACAGGAGGAGACAATTACTCTAACTCAAAATTAGACAACTTTCATTCTCCAAATAAAAAACCTTAACCCTATCATTTGTCCCTTTCTTCCTTTTCAAGAAACTTACCCCATCTTCTATCACTTTCTCGTAAATTATTCCCCATGAACATGTAATTCCAAAACATCTTTTTTTAATAACCCCACTTTTGCTTTCTTTAACTTCTCCTGTGTTGTGCTTTTAAGAATCCACTTACAAAGAACTGTGTTTTGCTCCCACCTACAAAGAATCGTGCTGTGCTCCTAAGAATCCACTTGTAAGGAACATGGTACAATTAAGACAAGTATAATTAGAAACCTATATTTGAGAGATTTTATTTTTAATTTAGAGATAATGTATTTTGTTTTATTAACTAATTTTATTGATGAGAGTAATAAATTTGTTTGATTTTTTGCAAATTATTTATTAAATATGGTTGTCATCACATGCTAATATTTTTAATTATTAATGTAATATATTTCATTTTAAATTTATTTATTGGGTGAGGTATGAAAAAAAAAAAATATAAATAGAGGGGGGTTAAGCTTTATGTTGAACAAAACATGCAAAATAGAGCATAAAGAATGTTGTGGAAATAAAGGAAATTAGGAATTTAATTGTACAATTACATGTAATAAAGAAGTGTAGGCTTACAGACATTGTTAAAATCGTTAGCTGCCAACCCATTATGGTAAAGAAGGGATTGATGATAAATATTTGTATTTTTTCAAACACAAAAAGGTTTAAATGATCAAGAAATTCAAAGAAACTTATGCATTTATGATTTTTTGATAGCCCTTTAAGTGATTTTCATCCTTTCTAGTATTAAATTTCTAGATCTATGTTTGGTACTTTCAATAGAGTTAACATATTTTTAATTAGTTTATGATAAAATTTTCAGTTTGTTTTTCAATATATAGAATAACCCATTATATGATACCTAAAATAGCTAGATGTTTATTTACCTGCTTAAGTATGGGCTTAAAAGCTTCATTTCAAGAAAAGAAAATGATTATATAACATATTTCTTAACACTATTATTCTTACTCATTTTTTTTTTTAATTTTAGATTGTTGAACCCATCATCACATCACATTACTTATTTGTATTTGGAGTTATCAAATATTTGGATCATGCATATTGCTCCTCCAGGTTTATCAATACAACTTAAATTTTTTTATTAATTTTGGAATTACAAAAAATCTAGATACATTGAATGATAATAATAATAACTCTTTTTTATTTTTACTGTCAACTACATTCTCTCATTAATTGTTTTTTCAACTACATTCGCTTATGTTATATTTTATATGTAATAAAATTATTATTAAATTTAGTCATTTTAATTACAAATATATATTTTTAATGCTGAAATATTTGTTCCATTGATTTGTAACATGTATACCACTACTAGAATCATAATCCCATTAAAAAACATTAATTAATATATAAAAAATGATAAAAAAATGATTCCAGATATACTAACTCTACACTATCACAAATCCACACCATAATCACACCTTCCCGTAGTTGTTTGTTATCTTATTGTATTCCTGTGTGAGGCTAGCCTCTACTAGGGAGTCTTCAAAGCCAATGCTCACTCCTTTTGATTGGAGTGGGCACTGACTTCCCACCCAGAATCATTTTCTAATCTTAGAGCGTATAAACATTATGTCTCAAAAGGAAATTGACAGTTGACCTAAAATAGCTTGATTGAACTAGTTGTTAACTTATTCATTATTATATCACAGTCAACCTTGACGATAATCTTTCATGTCTTAATGACCGTTAATATATATATATATAGTCATTTTAATTACAAATATATATTTTTAATTTTGAAATATTTGTTCTATTGATTTGTAATACGTATATCACTACTAAAATCATAATCACATTAAAAAAAATTAATTAATATATAAAAAATGATAAAAAAATAATCCCAGATATACTAACTCTACACTACCACAAATCCACACTATAATCACACCTTTCCATAGTTGTTTGTTATCTTCTTGTATTCGTGTGTGAGGCTAGCCTCTCCCAGAGAGTTTTTAAAGCCAATGCTCACTTCTTTTGATTGGAGTAAGCACTCATTTTCCACCTAGAATCATTTTCTAATTCTATAGTTTATAGACATTGTGTCTCACAAGGAAATTGATAGTTGGCCTAAAATAATTTGATTGAACTAGCTGTTAATTTATCCATCATCATATCATAGTCAACTTTGACGATAATCTTCCATATCTTGACGAATTATAGCTATATATATGAATGAGATAACCTCTATATTAGTTATTTGTAGTTCATGAGGTGGCAGGATTAATGTGTATTGTGTAGGAATAATTTAGATGGCATTGAAAGATTCATTACAGCAATTTAACATGTTTTATTATTTTAATATTGGTCAATAAAATCTAATATATTTTATTATCAGGATGTATATATACATGAATGAGGTAACCTCTATATTAGTTATTTGTAGTTCATGAGGTGGCATGATTAATGTGTATTGTGTAGGGATAATTTAGATGATATTAAAAGATTTATTATAGCAATTTAGCATGTTTTATTATTTTAATATTGGTCAATAAAATGTAGTATATTTCAGGATGTAGTCATGGTATATTACTAATAACTCTCTTTATAGATGAAGTAATGCTAGAAGTAGAAATGTTTGCACCGCAGCTGCCTAAAAAATAAATCACTCAACCTAACTGTGTTTAGCACTCAAACACTAAAAAGCTTTGCCTCACAGCCCGTAGGAAGTTAGCTATGATACCACCATTAGATCTGCAGAAAATAAAAGACTAGAACCAAACTTGCAGGGATAAATAGATAATTTGAGACTTAAGAGTTGAAGAAAGGCAGAGTACATTTCAGTGATTTCACAAATGAGAATACCTATTTATAGGCTTACAACTAAACTGAAATTACTAAAAACTCTCGAACTACTATCAGATTTTATTAGCACTACTTTCTGCCAACTGAAAACAGAAAATTATGGAGCAAGAATCTGATATGAAACAATAACAGAGACTAAGTCTAACTAAGACTTCTTCAAATTTTAAAGGCAAACTCTCATGAGTTCTAACAAGCTGTTGCTTGTGATGGAAGTTCCATTTTCGCCCATTATTTAGTGAAAGTTTTGAACTTCAGGCCGGAGAATGTTTGGAATATATCTTCATTTGATGAATATGCAAAGGCTCTATCAAGTGGGCATATTAAAGCTGCTTTCATTCTGAAACCTCTTGCGCTTTGTAATCCAATTCAAACTTTACCATTTTTTGTTTGTAATCTTTCTATATTGAATTACCTTGTTCCTTGTCCTTGCTTGTTAGTCTAAGAAGACGATATTCTATCTAAATCTAACATTTTTCCTTTTGTTCTTCTATTTTCTTGTTTTGTTCTCGGGTGTTTCAGAAGGCAATTTTAAGATTAAGTGAGAGTCGAGAACTTCAGCTACTAGAGGAAGAAATGCTCTACTACACCCACTGCTCACCTTCAACTCCTGATGCCGATGCTATCCAAAGTTTAGGACCAGGACCCTTTCTAGGTTTGTTCATTATCTCAGGTGGTGCTTCTGCAATTGCATTGCTAATAACAGTTATCCGTCTATTGAAACAAAGGTGGAAAGAATCTCCGTTCCTCAAACAGATGATAAGATAGCGCAAAGAGACATGTCATGTAAGTAAAATGCAGTGTTTGTGCATTATCATATAAATGTTTAAACAAAATGTATCCTGTATATATACTCATAATTTCCAAGGAACCATTCTTATAACTGTTAATCAATGTAGATGACACTAACTACCATCATGTCAAGCATACAAAGTAGTGTCCTAAGAGATCAGTTCTTATAGTTACACGAAACAGATGCATCACTGATTCCTTGCTATAGGAAACACGGCCGCAAGGTATAAGCTTCGCTAGTTCTTCTATGACTGCATTCCAGATCCAAGGCAAGAACAAGGAGAGCACTTCTTTTCTGCGGTTTTAATTAGAGTATCAATTGTATGGGTCAAAAGGCTGATTACAGGGCATTTGGTGAGTGTAATTAAGTAGCAGAAGGATAATAAAGAAAAATGGCCGGTCAAAAAGCATGATTAGCTAAGAAAACAAAGCTGGTAAATTTCTACTGAATCATCCGAAGATACAAAACCATCACCTTATTAGCTTCTTCTGACTTTTCTAGGATCTTGCTAGGAAGTACACACTACCAAGATGTTGACCACAAAAAGTAAACAAAAGCTGCAGCCATTATTTAAAATATATACCAAACTCCTCCAGCGTCTCCCATTAAACGTTCTTATATGAGTACTCGAATTTCTTTTTTTCCCTTTAGGAAGAACAATGGCTGGTTTTCTAGTTTTTCTTTATTCGCTCCTTTTATTATCAATAATGTTCATATCATCAAATTCAGGTCAGCTGAATGATGAAGGCAATGAGTTCATTAGCATTATTGGTAGGGTAGAGAAAATAGCCATGGATATTGCTGTACAAGACATTTATAGATTTGACTGGCAATAATTTGGCTCTACATGTTCTGGATTTGCCTGAGAACTCCGCCCGAGCTGCTTTTGCAGGTATGTTTATTGTTTTGCATTCTGGATCTTTGTTCAATTTGTGAGTAACTTTATGACACTTCAAATTTTAATTCTCAAGTGATGAACTTTATTCTTCTCTGAAGAAACTGCCTGACACATCTCTTGTCGCTGCTTTGAATTTGAAATAAATCCGTGTGGTTGTTCATTCCTTGTTCGTGGCTGCAGATTACAAGAAATTTAACATCTGTATCCTATTTGGAATCATTTCTACTGTAGCTTTTAATCTAGTAATTTTAAAAGCTTCATTAGTTTCAATTCCAAGCTTAGAAGAATAGAGAATCAGTAGTCTCATTTCATGTAGTCTTCATATGCTGCTTAGCTAATCATGTGTTAGCCGAACGAGTGTTTTGACTGGGAGCTAGAAGTTGATAATTGTTTGACGTTAAATGCAGCAATTGATCTCATCCAAAACCAAAAATTGGTAGCGATTGTTGGTTCCATAGCATGGCATCAGGCTGCATTAGTTGCTGAAATGGTTAACATTACCATTGAACGACCTATCATTTCCTGAACCACAGGATTATCTCTGATAGTTCCAGATAAAGAACTTCCAGTAATTAGCATGTACCAAGATATATCTGTGCAGATCGAATGCATTGCTTCTATCATTGCATCCTTCAAGTGGCCAATGGTGATTGCTATATATGAAGATAGATATTCCTACAATAGTGATTTAGGCATTATCACTCTTCTGTCAGCTTCACTACAAGATAGCGGTGTTCAACTGGAACACTACTCCGCCTTCCCGACACTGTCTTCTCTTTTAGACCAGAACACTACGATTCAGAACGAGTTAAATAAACTGAAGGGTAAACAAAGCAGGGTCTTTATACTACTTCAATCTTCATTAACTTTAGCAAGTTTACTGTTTGAAAATGCTAAGAAAATGGGAATAATGAGGAGAGGGTATGTGTGGATTGCTGCTACTAGCATCACTGGTCTTCTCGATTCTGTTAACTCATCCATGATGACCTCCATGCAAAGCGTGCTTGGTTGCAAGGCCTGCTATTTAGATACCACCGCATCATTCAAAGATTTTGAAGTCAAGTTCGAGAGGAAGTTTAGAGGTGAATATCCGGAAGATAGGGACTCTCAACCAAGTACATTCGCTCTTCGAGGTTATGATGCAATTTGGACCGTTGCAAAGTCTTCTAAAATGTTACATGAGAAAAATTATTCAAAAACCTTAAACATATCTTATCAAGTGATTTTGAAGGCGTAAGCAGTAGGATACACTTTACAAGCTATAGGCTAACATACGTACCTAACTTTCAGATTGTTAATATAGTTGGTAAAAGCTACAGAGAGCTTGGATTTTGGTCACCGGAGTTTGGCTTCACCACAATCTTGTCAAGAATTATAGTGGAAAGGATGAAAGTCAGTCTGGTGAAGAAGTTCTAAATCCAGTATACTGGCCAGAAGGCAAAACTTCTGTCCCAACTGGATTATCAGAATCCAATCTTCTTGAGGATAGAGGAAGCAGCTGAGGATTGCGGTACCAGCTAAATCAATATCCAAGCATTTTGTAAGAGTAAGCCATGATGAGATCCCAAACATAACATATATAACAGGATTTCAGTTGGCGTATTTGAAGCTGCTGTGAAGTGTCTACGCTACGCTTTGATGTATGAAATTGTTCCTTTTCATGGTTCTTACGATGACATGGTAATGAAGGTTTCTCAAAAGGTAAGCTTTTTATTGTCTTCACTCTATGGTTGCTAGAAAAAATTGACCAGGAGTTGCCCTGAGGCCGTTTGTGGGAACCTGTGTAGCTTAGCTCATATTTTTTTCCAAACCAGCTTTCAGCTCCATCTTGATGTTATAACTAGAAACCTAGAGTTTTAGATGTCACCCCACTGGTATTCTTTTTATTTCTTATTATAAGACAAAATATTTTTAATCACTGATAATGTTTATTTCCTGTGATAGGCTTTTGATGCAGCCGTTGGAGATATTGTAATAACAGCAAGCAGAGACCAGCCTATAGAGTTCTCACAGCCACATGTCGAATCAGGTCTCGTGATGCTCGTGGCGATGAAGTCTGACATGTCACGCCATCATTGGTGGTTCTTGAAGGTCTATGCTAAAGAGCTGTGGTTTTTAATGGCAGCCATTACAGTCTTCACTGGTTTTGCTATTTGGGTTGTTCAGCATGAAACTGAGCGTGGGTTTAATGGTTCATCCATTACGCAGATTGGATCAATACGCTGGTATTCCTTTTCAATACTCACTTCTGCACAAGGTAAATAGAGGAACTGTAAATTTAATATACGAAATTCTCTCTCTGTGCAGCCTTGTACTTGGAAGATCACTTGACATGTGCGTTTTTTGCTAATCCCTTAAAAGTCAATGGTGTTCGTGTTACAATGCTTCAACTTATTATATTTTAGTGAAAATAACTAATCTTTCATTTAGGATATAATAGAAGCTTAATACAAGGTATAAATCATGACATGATTTATGTCTTTTACCTCTAATTGAGTATACACACACATTAAATAAAGAGCTATGTGTGGTTGTAAACAAAGAGAAGAAAATTGAGAGAACTTGAGTAATAGTGAGTTTAGTAGAGAAGAATTTTTCTCCTCTTCTTTATTTGTATTGTTTCTTTGATTGATTAATACAAACCAGTAGCTCCGTGAAGTAGGCAAGTTACCGAACCACATAAATTTATGTGTGTTTGATTTTTGGAGTGTTCCAACAACTGGTATCAAAGCTTGTTTTTGAAAAAGAGGTTGTTTAATCCAAATCCAGAAATCAAAGTTCTCAAAATGTGTTTTTGAACATACCATCTTGTAAGGGATAACGAGAAAAATCCACTGGTGAAAGTCCGACAAAGAATCGACGTGTTGCATGCTTGCACGCGCCATCGTCAGGGCTACTCACCCACACAAACACACCACACTCGCCACAAGTGTCGCATGCTCCTTCTTCACTCGAATACCTACAATTGAACCGGGTTGACCTGCTACATCATCAGCCAGTTAGCAGCAATTCTGCATAGTCATCCGCCATGGCATCTGCCAAGTTATCAATCCACGTTAGTTAAAATTCCATGTGGATCTGTCATGTTATCAGTCATGGACCTGTCTTGCTTATGTGTCTGTCATCAAGTCAAGTCATTATATTGAGTTTTGATCCAATACACTACAGACACTGTTTCAACTGACACACGACTTTATTTGCATCATTCATTGCTTTAAAATTTTGATTAATCATATCTGAGCCATCTAAAGTCCAATTTTGGTGATTTCAAAGTTGTTTTTAACATTTTTAGCCATTCCAAACACAACCGTGGAGTCAGATTTAGCAAATTCTAACTCTAAAGTTAGTGAAAATAGCAGATGAAATAAAGGTTGCTGGAATTGAAAAATTTGATGGAACAAATTTTGGATATTGAAAAATGCAAATTGAAAACTATCTATATGGAAAAAAACTTCATCTTTCTTTGTTTGAAATGTTTGAAACATTCAAAAAATAAAAGGTTATGGTTAAGACTGAATCAGGTTTAAAGCTGAAATGCTTGAGATCTGATAATGGAGAAGAATACATTGATAGATGACATGATTAAAAGATTGATGTCTTCTCCCAAGTGCAGGAGTGTCGAAGTAATAAATAACCCAGCAAGACCGGGGTCGAACCACAGGAAGGTTAATTGTACAAATTATAAACAATTATAAACAACAACAGTAACAACAATAACAACAATAATATTAGTAGCAATAATAATAATAATAATAGTAGTAGTAGTAGTAATAAAGAAAAAGAAGAAGAAGAAGATGAGAACTTTGAGATGGAATATTAACGTAAGGATTAAACAATAATAATAACAAATGTCAAGGTTAGAGGTTCCACTAATGGTATATCAAACAAGTATAGTATAAACTCTTATTATTCAATTAGAAACCACACACAAAGGAGGTTCCAACAGATTATATATTGTTAACATGATTACATTAGTCATCTTATTCAATTAATGCTAATACTTGTAAATCTCGTCAAGCATCCATGATTATAACTTATGTTAACAACAAATCAAGTTCCTTTCATAGCTCAGGTGTCGGTTATACCATACAGTATGGGCTATGAAAGTGCCAAGCATTTGTTGTACCAAATGTTATACAACATAAATCAAGATTAATCATTTAACAAGCAAAGTATTAAAGAGTGAACAAGATAACAAATATAAAACATGTTAGTATCAAACATTAAAGTCCATATTAAGTTTACACTATACTTATTCTTACACCATTAGTGTAACCTTTTCACCTTGACATAACTAACTTAGCTAGACATAATGAAAGAAAGCAAAATAGATAAACAAAATAAGAACATAAAAGTTAACTAAGTAAAGGAAAGGAAATGAAAGGCATAAACTTAATATTAATGAAAACAAAGCATAAAAAATACAAAGAGAGAAAGGAAGAGCATGATCTTAATCTAGAAACCAAGATGCCTAAATAGTTTGGCCATCTCTTTATCCTTGCAATTTAAGTTCTTCAAGTCATCAATCAATCCTTTCATTTATGTGATAGGCCTGCATTAAAAATAGACATTTACCATAAATTATAGTTATCTTATATTATTAGATACATTCTTATAAAACATGTTTTAGTTAAGGAGTTATTGATACTTCAAGTGCAAAATGATGATATAAAACCTTGATAAAAATACACTTTTAAGTACTAATCAATAGAGGTTTTAAAGAGTATTGCGTTGTCAATGGTATCAGAATGGAAAGGACCATTCCAGGCACACCACAACAGAATGACATTGCTGAACGGATGAACATGACCATCAATGAACAAGCTAGAAGCATAAGGTTGCATTTAGGGTTACCTCAAACATTTTAGGCTGACATAGTTCATATTACAGTTTACTTGATCAATCATGGACTATCAATTTCTTTGGAATTTGGATTGCCTGAGGAAGTATAAAAAGGAAAAGAAATAAAAATCTCTCATTTAAAGATCTTTGGGTGTATTTTTTGTGTTTATATAGATTCTGATGCTCACAACAAGCTAGATGTCAAATCCAAGAAATGTTTTTTCATTGGCTATGAAGATGAAGAATTTGGATTTCAGTTTTGGATGATCAGAGTAGAAAGATTATCAGAAGCAAGAACGTGATCTTTATGAGAAAGTTTTGTATAAAGACAAATCAAGTGTAAAAATAGATATGGCTGATTCAGATACAAGTCTATAAAAATCTGAATTCATAAGATTACAAGGGCTTCCTCATGTTACCGAGCATAACAAAAATCAAGAGTATTTACAAGAAAATTTAAGCACATCTGTACCTACTACTACATAGAAAGATGCGGAGCCAAGTGAACTATTATTTATGTTCGCAAGTCTTTAAGGACTGTAAAGCCCTCATAACGGTTCACAGTTTTACTGAATTATATTTTATTAACAGATGATGATGAATCCCAAACTTATAAATAATTATTATAAAATAAAAACTCAAGCAGGTAAAAGTTAGCCATAAAGGATGAGATGGATTCTTTGTTGAAGAACAAGACTTGGGAGCTAAGCACACTACCTGAAGGAAAGAAAGCTTTGCAAAATAAGTGGGTTTACAGAGTAAAAACTGAGAATGATGGAAGCAAACAGTTCAAGGCAAGACTTGTTGTAAAAAGGTTTCAACAAAATAAAGGGATTGACTGCTCTGAGATATTTTTTCCAGTTATGAAGCTTATTACAATCAGAATTATTCTGGGGATAGTATCTGCAGAAAATTTATATCTTGAACAAGTAGATGTAAAAACAATATTTTTTCATGGTGATTTGGAGGAAGATATTATATGCAACAACTAGAGGGGTTTGCAATATAAGGAAAGGAGAACCAAGTCTACAAGTTAAAGAAAAGCTTATACGTTTGAAGCAAGCTCCAAGACAGTGGTATAAGAAGTTTTACAACTTCATGTGTAGTTTGGGGCACATAAGATATCAAGCTGATCATTTTTGCTATGTTAAATATTTTGACAACTCCTACATCATTCTACTATTATATTTAGATGATATATTGATTACATGATTCAGCATTGAAGAGATTAACAAGTTGAAACAGTAGTTGTCAAAACAGGACGATTTGGGAGCTACTAAACAAATACTTAGCATAAGAATCATCAGAGATAAAGACAAAGACATACTAAAGCTTTCATAAATAGAGTATGTTAAGAAGGTTCTCAACAGGTTTAATATGGATAATACTAAACCAGTAAGTACACCTCTGGGAAATCATTTCAAGCTCAGCAAAGACCAGTCGCCAAAAAACTGAGCTAGAATATGGATACATAGATAAGATTCCATATGCCTCAGCTATCAGCTCTTTAATGTATGTTATGATCTCTTTACTAGACCAGACATTGCCCATATAGTGGAAGTTGTAAGCTGATATATGAGCAATCCTGGAAAGCAGTATTGGGAGGTGGTAAAATGGATCATGAGATATTATAAGGTTCTTTGAAGACTTGTTTTACCTTCACAACTAGTGGTTTGAAACTTGAAGGTTTTGTAGATACTGATCTAGTAGGAAATATTGATAGCACAAAGAGCACCATATGATATGTATATACTCTAGGAGGCACTGCTGTTTCCTAGAGTTCTACCTTGCAAAAGATCTTTGCTTTTTCAACAATAGAAGCTAAATATGTTGTAGTCCCAGTATTTGCAAAAGAGATAATATAGTTATAGAGTTTCCTAAAAGAATTAGGCAAGATGGATAAAAAGGGTACTCTGTATAGTGACAATCAGAGTGCAATCTTCCTTGCCAAGAATCCAGCATTTCACTCTAGGACCAAGCACATTCAGATCAAATATCACTTCATTCGATAATTATTAGATGATGAGCAACTAATGCTAGAAAATGGTTGTAAAAGCTAGAATTCAGCTAACACATTAACCAAAGGAGTTACACTTGATAAGCTAAAGTTGTGTAAAACTTTAATTGGTCTTTAGGGATAAAAGCTAATTTTATTGTTTATCTTCAAGTGGGATATTGTTAGTAAAATGAAGACAAATAATGCCCCACCTCCACCATATACTAATGGGAATAAATAATCACCCACTTAGCACATGATAAAGGCTTAATTTAAGATATAAATCATGACATGATTTATGGCATTTGCTCCCAGCTTAGTGTGTGTGTGTGTGTAAATTCATTATTGAATGATGAAATTAAAAAAAAATTAATTTAAAAATAAGATAATAAAATAACATAAATCTACCCAAGTTAAACCACAAAACATATGACCCGAATCTTAAGACTAGGATAACCTCATAAAAAGCAAATAAAAATAAATTATGAAGTCTAGTTCTTAATCTATCCAATATTGAAGGATGACATTGAAAAAAATGCCAAATAAGTTTTTTTAAAAAAACTTGAGTTCATCGTCAATTCCGTGACCTGAGTCATGAGATTGAGATAACCACAGGGAAAACAAATCAAAATAAAACATGAAACCTAATTCCTAATCAACCTCATGTTAAACATGATTTTTTTTTTAAAAAATAGACAATTAAAAAGAGATAAAAAACTTGAGTCAACTTGTTAAATCCGTGATAAAAGTTATGAGACCAAGTTAATCATGTTTAACACAAATCACAATAAATTTTGAAGTCTAATCTCCAACAAACCAAATGTTGAAGTATAAAAAGTATTGAAATGGATAGATTTTGTAAGGATGGTGCATTAAAATCTCTTTCTCCTTTTGTTTTTTTGTTAATTATTTTCTATTAATCCGAGAAAATATTTTACTTTATAATGTTTTTAATTTTTTTATTTAGTTTAAGAAATCAAATTTTAATAATGATAATTTTATTTTTTACTTTATAGTTTATGAATCCCTTAGGAATCCCTAAACTAACTCAGTAGTTATTGATTAGGATTCTTTTACTCTTTAAGGTAGATTTAATACTAGCATAAATAGTATTATTTAGCTTGTATTTCAGCAAAATACATCAAATTTTTATTCTCAGAAATAAAATTATGAATTAGAGTTATATGTGATAACCCTATTAAGCTTTAATTTTATCTTTCTAACTTGTCTTCTTATTTGTGTTTTTGTTTATGTTAATTGGTATCAAAGCCCAACGATCCTAGTGATTATTTGCTTGTTGTGTGTTAAAATAATCATGGCTGGAAAAAATAACAAAAAAAGACATACTCATGTAAAAAGGGATGAAGAGGTTCCCTTTGATAAAAAGATGTTCGGGAATTAGAGATAGAATACATGTAAAAATAAATTATAAAATTAAAAGGAGGTGAATAGGAATTGGTGACTAAAGACATGCAGAGATAAATTATAAAATTTACTTATCAATTGACATTAGTTAGAAGCCTAGAAGATCGCGAGAAGAGTGATCACATATCCATGACTAATTTTGAAAATCTATATAAGAGATATAATCAGAGAAACAAATTTTTGATTAGAATAAAAAAGATGTTAAAATTAAAATTTTTGATAATTCTAATTTCTTTATGGATTGGAATCAACCATCAAAACTCAATAAGGTTGATGAAAATGATGCTGAAGAAGAGGAAGATATAGATGTAAAGTTTTGTGATGTTTATATGAAGGTATGATGTTTTGAAAAATAAAAGGAAAGAATTACTAGGAAAAAACAATAATGCTCTTAGAGGCTTAAAACTAGGGGTAAATGAATAAGGGGCATTATGGTAATTGAATAAAATCTTGATAAGTATAAATAAAAAGTTTGAAAAATATATAAATAAAATAAAAAAGAAGAAAAATCTGAAAATTTAGAGAGAGAACTAAGACTAGAGAAAGAAAGGCAAAAGAAGAAAAGGAAAAAAGGAAGAAGGATTTGGAATCTAATTTATTGAGGTAATATTTATGATTTAATGTGTATAATTTATATTATTAGTTAAAATTTTAGGTTTTGTTAAAGTTTAGATTTTGAAATTGTATGTTAGAGATTAATTGATGAAGTGGATGTAAGTTGATGGATTGATTATAATGTGATGGATTGATTAAAGTGTTATAGGTTATTTGATATAAGTTTAATGTATGATAATGGGTTTTTTTTTAAAGATTTTTATTGAAATTAAGATATGCCATTGTCAAGACTAGTGATTGGAAATCTGGAATTCTAATGAACTAGTAAACCGATTTGCCTGAACTGGTTTATTGTTTAAGCTGTTAGATTTCAATTGATTTGCCTGAACCGGTCTACTGTTTAAGCTGTTAGATTTTAGTCAGTCGGTTGGTGTGTTGTATTATAGTTAACCAATTGATATATTTTGGCCGACTGGTTTGTCCTCAATGGTTTTGGCCGACCAGTTGGGTTGAACAGGTAGATCAATTGATCTAATAATAAGGTTAGATAATCCTTTTAGTTTCAATCAATTTAGGTTATGTTTATGATTGATTAGGTGGACCAAGTCCAGTTTATAATTTCATTTTATTCCTAAATGTATAGGGTTATGGGTTAGACCCTTAGTTAAGTGTAATAAATAGATTGCATATTATTTTTGAATTTTTTTTAGTATGTTTTCTTTTGTATTCAGATATTTTTGACACTCTACTTGTTGGGCATCAATAGAATTTCCTTACATGTTTGTTTCTGTGCTTGTTATGCTTTTGAGTCAGATAAGTGAATTGTTAGTATGAAATTGATCATATATCTTGTTAATTCATAAATTGCTTATTATTTCTTATTTATGACAAAACATGATTAATTTTTAAGACTAGATTCTTGATATGAGCCAATATGTACTGATGAATTGATTTTTGAATTGATAGATCCTCATTGAATTGATTGTATAAGTTGAGCCTTGATATATGATTATGTTTGTTTGATGAATCTATGGTATGTCATTTAGAATACATATGCTAATAGCATAGCGTTTGTCTTTATGCACATCTTATATATACCCTAGTTGGTTGGGGGGAGTCACCAATCAGTGCAGACATATCATGACGTGCACGACGTTGTATAACGGAGCTACCTCTTGGAAGTTAAAGGGGGTTTTGTGTTTAATCATAAAGTTATGATTATGTGTATAGCGGAGCTACTCTTAGAAGTTAAATGGGGTTTTGTGTTTGATCATAAAGTTATGATTATGAAGTTCAAGAGTCGTCACCTTGTATTATAATCACTAGGAAACTTATTCTGTGAGAGTTTGGGTAAGGAAACTAGTTGTGTAGTAAAAAGACACATCACTCTCAGTACACTTTACATAAGGTAAGTTGCATTGCTTATAAATTGTTTTTCTATAAGATACTTCTATCCACTGGTTTTATCTAAGGTTCAAGACAGATATCTCTTCACATATAAAGTCTAGATTTAGCATCAAATTTATTTCTTAAATATAATTAATTCCAAATAACAAACTAATTATTATGAGATTTTTGATATTTTAGTCAAACCCTAATGGATAATCATAAATCAATTAAGATATTCATTTTTGAATTTCTTAAAACATGATAAAAATATGATTTTATCTTCTTTTTTTTTTTAAGAAAATATACATGAAAAACCTTTATGATTTGGTCGTATGCACAAAAACAACATATTTTTTAAAATGAAGTTTATTTATTTATTTATTAGAGGAAAATCATATATTTTTTATACGGATCCATGTTTATGGTTTGATATTAGACAAAATTATTGGAAAAATACGTAATGGACCCATGAATAATTTTAAAGTGATCTTTGAAAGATTTTAAAATTTTCCTTATTTTTTTTAAATTGGGCTACTCAAGCTCAAAGTCCAAGCTCGGCTCGATTAGATTATGTTGAGCCAACTATCAGCGCAATCATTCTTTATTTTATTTTATTTTATTATTAGACTAGACTTAAACAATTTAGCTTGTCTTGGTTTTTTCTACATAATATGAATTAATTCATTTGTAACATGAAAGTAAAAAAATTGCATAAGGAAAGGGAGGAAAAAGCTTACCTGGGCTTGATGGGGTGTGCTAGCTAGCGATCTCACTGGCGGCTCACAGTGGAGCTGTTAGTGGTGAAATTAACGGTTATTAGTGCTGGTTTAAAGAGGCTAGTGCTGCTAGAAGAAAAGGTTAGCATCGACAAGATTGTTTATATTGCTAGTGAGAGGATTGTTTCTGTTATCGATGAGAAGATGGAGTTATAAGGATGTTAAGAAGTTATTGGTCACGTATAGGTTGAAGCTGTTAGGATTCATGACGAAGAAGATTGTTTCTGTTGCTGATGAGAGAATTAATGATGAAAATCAAAATGTGACATTGATAACTAGATTTTCAATCAATGTCTTTGAAGCTGTGGTAAAGTGTTTGCAATACCCATTGATTTTGTTGCATTAAACTCAATTCAAGAAAGTTAAAGATGGCAACCACAACTTACACCTACTGCTTGTAGCCACCACTAGCTGCTTTTACAAACCATTAGCCGACTTCTCAATCTACTAGTCGCTTTCATATTTGAAGTTTGATTTTTTTTATTTTTATTTTTAATTTGTGTATAAATGAACAACTAAGTTTATATTAATATATATGAGAAAGATAAGAAAGAAATATTAGAGAGAAAGAGAGTGCGTGTATTAAGAGCTTTTGTTTATTTGTAAGTTTCTTATTTCTTTTGAGTGTTTCAAAGCCATCACTAATGGTTTATTCCACCAACAAATTTATGATACGGTTCCATTTCATGGTTTTTATGATGATATGGTAATAGCTATTTTTGAAAAGGTCAGTTTTTAACTTCTGTTGTTTTAATGCAGTTGCCCCCTTTTTCTTTGAATTATTTTTTAGAGTTCGTGACTTCTTGAAATGAAATGTGGTGTTATTTATAACTCGAAGTTTATAAATCTTTACTCATTTCACTCTAACTTATGTTTAGGAATATAAAGTAATATTAAAGATTGATGACACTGATAATGGCTTATTTCTTTGTGATTAAAGATATATGATGCAGCGGTTGGAAATATTATAATAACAGCACCTGTGATGGTTGTGGCGACGAAATCAGACAAATCATACCAATCTTTTATGTTCTTGAGGCCCTTCACAAAAAAATTATAGATTCTAATGGCAGCTATGACTATGTATATTTGTTTTGTTGTCTGGGGTTCTTGAGCATGAAAAGAACGAGGAGTTTAGGGTTCACCTGCTAGACAAATAGGAACCATCTTGTGGTTTTCTTTCTCAACACTTGTATTTTCATAGTAAAGAGCTGAACCACTCACATGCCAAAAAATAATTACGAACAGAGTTTTATGTGAAATTGCACATGGCAACGCGTTAGTTGTTTGCTTATTTAAATTTTTTTATAAGAGAATCACTCAAATCTCAATGGTCCGATTTGCTGCTAATACCTTGGTTTTTCCTAATCCTTATCGTTACCTCAACTTATACAGCAAACCTTACATCAATGTTGCAAGCTCCACCATCTACACCTTCTGTAATTGACATCACTTTGTTCAAAAGTATAAAAACTATGATTGGTTATAATGAAAATTCCTTCACTCTCTAGTATTTAGAGAAAGTCTTGAGTTTCAAGGCAGAGAACATCAAAAGAATTGCTTCAATTGATGACTTTGAAATCTCTATCAAGTGGACTTGTAAGGGAAACTTTTTTGTTTACAACTCATGTAAAAATTTTCCTTGCAAAGTATTGCAAGGGCCTCACCATGACTGGACCAACATACAGCTTTTGTGGCTTTGTAATTATCGATTAATCTTTATTCTTCTTTTCCCCTCCAATGTTCAACTGCAGTATTTCCATTTAATTCCATGTTCTGATCCTTTTCTCTTATCTGTAGGTGTTTTCAAGGGGTTTCCCTTTGGCATTGAATATTTCAAAGGTAATTATATACTTAGCACAGAATCGAAACTGCAAAAATTAGAGGAAGAAACGCTGTCATTTCCTAAATGTTCAACTTCAACATCTGATGCCACTGGAATCCGACCAAGGCCCTTATCAATTTTGTTTATAATTACATCTGGTGCGTTTACCATTGCATTACTTGTCTCAGGTTTTCATTTATTAGGAAAGCATTGGGGGGAGGTGATCTTCATTTTGTCAATGCTAATGGGTAGAGAACTTTCGATGAGGCTGACAGCATTCTTCACTCAAAAGAAAAACAATTATGATCTTGAAATTTCAAGGGAAAGCTCCTATCCAGCTACAAGAATCAATAGTACCTGACATATTGAGGAATAGGTTACAGAATAAACTTATTAGCATAGAAGTAATAACTTTTTAAGTTTGAATCGCCATTAGTAATTGATAGCGCCATTGTACAGATTAACTAGTTCTTATACATATTAGACAATAAATTTTGGTTGCAGAAACTCATCTCTAATTTTACTTACGTAGAGTTATGCAGGTAGTAGCATACCAATCTTTTCTAATAAGTAAATCCTATTAATGAAATATCTCATACACACTCCATAAAAGTGTCTTCCATCTAATTGTGACATTAATTAACCACCTTTAAACATTGAGGAATGTATTGTAAATATTGCCCTGTAAAATCCAGACAATAAAATAGGTGGCATCAAGTAATCCCAAGATGCTGTATCTTTAGTCGTCGAGAATAACAAGGAAAGAAATGAATTGTGAAGTATCAAGACGTTAAGACGATGTAAAGTACTTTTGTTGAAGAACTAAAGGAGAGGGAATGATATCATGATCAATAAAAATGCCAGAGAAATAATGGAATCAATTGTTTACTCCACCCATGAGGTTTTGCTTTTGCGGGCTATCACTAGTGCTTGAATCACTAAACGATTCATGTGAAAAACATGGGACACTGACATCATAAGCACTTCTTCATGTATCACTTTTCCATTTATTAAGATTCATGATAGCAAAATTATCCAGATGATGATGTTTATTTTATAGGTATTTTATTCTAGATTAGAGTTACAATAATTTTGTTTTAAAAATCATATTATATTTACAATATGAAATTTAAATATAATTGTTGGAATTTGGAAAGGCCATCTTTCCCATACTGCAACCACGAGAAGATTGAAGATTAGAATCAAACTTTCTTTACCTTTGATTATTTGAACGAGCATATACGGCTGAAGATGTCCCAAAAAATCAACTTTGAAACAAGGCTCTCTAATAAATAATCGGCTAATTACTTGAGTCTAGTGATCTGATCTTTTTTCATAATCAAGATTGGTAGTTTGTACAATGGGTGAAATGGGATTTGCTGGCTTACCCTAAGAAATATGGAGGCATTGGGATGAGGGATGCTAGGCAATCAAACATTGCTTTACTTGGAAAACAAGTTTGAAATATGTCTAACAATCCACACAAGCTTTGAGTCAAGATTTATAATCATAAATATCTCTCAAGGAAGAATCTGTTCCAATTAGATGGAATTCCTCAGCTTGCATCTCCTACGTGAAGATCAATTTTAAAAGCATTCTTTCAACTTAGGGATGGTTTTATTTTCAGGCTTGCGAAAGGGAATTTTTTCTCTGGTTCGATCAATGGCTGGAAGATGGTAGGCTGAGATCTATGGTGGACATTATAAATTTAATGGATAGGGATATGGTGACGAAGAATAAATGGTGCAATGGTATGTGGAATTTTGATTATTTAGCCTCAATTATTCTGGAGCATATTAAGCTGAAAATCATGGCCATTCTTTTTAATCAGCAAAGTACGAACAAAGACTTGGTGCGCTTGGTTGGTACTGCGTCTGGAATTTACAGCTCTAAGTTTGCCTTCCATTGGCTACTTGTTCGGGAAAAAGAAGTTAGTGTGGACAGTTGTTGGTCATGGATTTGGAAACTGAGAGTCCCTGAGAAAACCAAACTTTTCATTTGGAAAATTTTCCATGATGCTTTTCCAACTAGTTCTACTATATTTCATCGTCACCTCTCGTCTAACTGTGGATGAGGATGCCATTCATTGTTTACATGATTGTAGCATGGCTTAGGATATCTAGACAGATTTAGGCATGGCCAACAAGGATGATTTTATGAACAGATCAATTTACCAATGGATCAGGAAGTTTACATATTCTGATAGAACTTCTCTCTTTTTAGTTGGGACGTGGTGGATTTGGAGGCATAGGAATATGGTGGTTTTCTATGGTAGTAATGTTAGGGCTCAGTGGGTGACACAGCAAATAATTCAATGTAGTGCAGATATTGATAAGTTCCATGGGTTTCACAACTACAGGAAGAAGCACGTAATTAATGTTTGCTGGGAAACATCCTGATGAGGATTGTGTCATGTTGGATTTGGATGGAAGTTGCCTTGGCAATCCGAGGAATATGGGGTACGACAGATTGATCAGGGACATTAATGGATCGTGAGTGGTCGGTTTTTTCTGGTTTTGCCGGTATTGGAACTAATCTGTTGGGAGAGCTTCAGACAATCATACATGGTTTAA
The DNA here is from genome assembly GCF_000495115.2 of Populus euphratica. NCBI lineage: Eukaryota > Viridiplantae > Streptophyta > Magnoliopsida > Malpighiales > Salicaceae > Populus > Populus euphratica. Next base: position 546,445 of record NW_011499966.1, read on the forward strand.
GGATTGCTTGGGATAAAGGTTACAGGAATGTTTCTTGTCTTTATGATTCACCTGATGCTATAAAACTTATTAAAGTGAGTGTCCCTTTGTTGCATATCTTCAATCCTGTAGTTGTGGATATTCAGGATATGTTAACAAGATAGCGGGAGGTGGAGATCAAGCACGCATGCAAGGAGTCCAACTCCTGCGCGGATTTCTTAGCGAAGAACGCAGCAAAGAGTACGATTATTAATCAACTTTAGGGGCCTCCTCCATAGGGCATCAAGTATTGTCTCATAGCTGATGCTATGAGAATGAATTCTTTATTCTAGGTCTTAGTTTTTGTTTTATCATTCAATTGTACCCAAAAATAAAAAAACAGTTAATAGCTAGCACTTTAATTGAGATTAAAATCTCTTTGCTATGTGTTGTTTTTAAAAAAAAATTAAAAAGATAATTATACAACTAAAAATTATAAATCTTTCTAACAGGAATTATAAATATTTAGAATGTATTTTATGTTATGCTGAAGTTTATCTTTTAAAATATTTTTTATTTGAAAATATATTAAATAATATATTTTTTATTTCTTAAATATATTTTTGATTTCCGAATATCAAAACAATAAAATAAAATTAATTTTTTAAAAAAATTATATCTTTTAATAACACGTGACCAGTGACATTCCAAACACGTTGTTAGTGCTCTAACACGATATATACCTGGGCCAGCCGCCATCACCATCATATGATGTTTGCACGGTGGATTTCTTTTTATTTAGGGCCCATTTGTAAAACATGAAAGCCCCATCAAATCAAGGCACGGCGGGTGGTCTTTAGAATAAGATCAATAAATAAATCTTTTTCATGTGTTTTAATTATTGCTTGCTTTGGCTAAGGATTTACTCGTGAAAAAAAAAAAAAACTCGCTCTCTCTCTCTCTGTCGGGGTTTCATGCCGCTGTCCTCTTCAACCAATGGAACTGCAACATTGGGCAAAAAAAAAGAAGAAGAAATCACACATGATTGATAAAAAAATCATTTTATTAGTCCCTCAAGTTTTACTTTTTGGACAAAGCAGCCTCTCCATTTTATTTTATTTTTGGCTATAAACTTGACCTAAAGTCCCTCCCTCCCTCCCGTCCGCATGGCCTATTAGATGGCTGCCACCACACTCAATCATAGGTGATCTTATAATAGAAGGTTCAATTTGACCAAAAATAAAGTTTTGTTGATCTGACAATAATATGAATACTTTATTGGGATAATTGAAAAATAAGTACACCAACACTTGATGTTGTTTCAATTGCGTACATAAACTTTAATTTTTCAATTTGAGTACACCAACTTTTTCAAAACAGCCAATCAAGTACTTTAATGAAGCAATTGATAAAAGGTGGATGAAAAACACTTGATTAGCTATTTTGAAAAAGTTGATGCGCTCAAATGAGAAAAATTAAAGTTTATGTACTCAATTGAGAAAACATTAGAAGTTAGTGTACTTATAATGTATTTTTCCAATACTTTATTTTACTTACGCGTTTACATAGAAGCCTGTAAGAGTAAATCTCAAAAATGCCTCTCAATTTATTGGTAGTTTTAGTTTTCTCATTAAATAATTATTCATTTTAATTCAAACTTTTAAAAATTATAATTAAAGACTTCTATCCGCTTAATTTTTAAGGTTTTTCATCCATATTTTATTTTTATTTTTTTAAGAAAAGGGTATCATTTTAGAGGTAATGCTTTTTGTTGATTTATTTTAATAAAAATCTTAATTGAGAAATCAAAATAGTTTGAGAATATAATTAAATAAAAAGGAATTTGATATAAATTAAATTGATGCTATCTCAATAATTATTTTAATATTTGCTCTCTACTCATAAAATGATATGATGCATGTATAGACTCTCTCTCTCTCTCTCTCTCTCTCTCTACAATAAAAATAGGCTTAGAACATCTAGGATCTCACATGAACTAGAATCCAAGCAAAGCAAGAAAATTCATTGGTTCTACTATTTGATTATGTGCCGACTATCATTCACCAAGTGATTGAAGTCTGCAAGTTAAGAAACTCATTTTGACCTTGACTATTATGTAAGCATTCTGTGAGCGATCGCAAGTTGCAGCTAAACAAATGTTTATATTTTGGCTGAAGGAAAGAAGCCGCCACTGCTGCATAAAATAGTGCAGAAGTATTTTTTTTTGTTTAAAAATATATAAAAATAATATTTTTTTTATTTTTAAAAAGTAATTTTTAATGTTAATATATTAAAATAATTTTTTTAAAAAAAATAAAGAATCATGAAATACGGTTTCTACGTAAAAATGGCAGCGTCAACCTCAGAACGCAGTCACCAGCTAACTTTTCTAATTATTGAAACAACCTAGTGGTATGTGTACGTGCTATAATAAACCAACACCTGAAATCTTAATTTAAACAATTGCATAATGTGACCAATCACACCAGTCAGCTTATCAAGATCAGGAATTCTGTAGCTCCGGGGGGGTAACGTATACAAACCCTAGTAGCCTGCAGAATGTATGCAGCCATGGAATGAGTCATCCATCAACACATTTATACTTGTTTATTTACTGGGAATATATATATAGGCAGCAAACATGCTAAACACGCTATTGACATTACCACCCTCGCAGGCTTGAGTCTCTGTATTTCAGATAAGAAGCTAAGAGAAGATAGATATCCTTCTGGTCTAGAGATCAGCAAGCATTTTATCTTTTGTGCAAGATGTGTCTGTTCATCCGAGTTGCATTTAGTGTGATGTAAGGTCTAAGAACTTCAAGAATCCGAATGATTTAATTATAATGAGTTGAATTACAGTGTATATCATGCATTAATCCAGTGAGAGTCTGATTAAAGGTTAAGAAGGGTGTTTTTTTTTTTTTTTAGTTTCAGTTTTTAGTCAACACTTGGAGGAAATCATTTCTCTCGATGCACGTAACTTATTTGTAATCGCTTGGAGATAAGATTGCAGAATTTATTCCTCTTTCGTCTTGGAGATAAGATTTAGGAGTTTTTGTTTTCTTTTGTGATTGAAACTGTTTTTTAATGTTATTCTTAAATTGTTTTTTATCTTAGAAAAATATTAAATTGATTTCTTCAAAAAATTTATAGTTCTAATATGTTGATTTTAAAAGTTTTAAGAAAATTTATGTTTTTAATTGAAAAACACTTATAAAAAATCTAGAAACTATTTTTTTTAAAATAATTTTCTTGAAAAATAGATTTTTAAAAAGTGAGTTATTTTTCGAGGTTTGATAGTATCATAAAAAATAAGTTAGAAAACACTTTTGAATATTTAATTATATCATGGAAAATGAGTTGAAAAATAAATTAATAATATTTTTTAAAATTTTATTAAAATAATAAGAAACAAATCTTACAAATTAAAAAGTTAAATGAGAATAAAATTGAAAAAAAAAATCTAATTTTATAAATTATCTCAAATAAAATAAATAATAGTCAAAACAATGAGGATCAAATCTAACAGATAAAAAAATTGAAAGATGATGAAATTAAAAAAAAATTATAATTTCATAAATTATTTCAAATAAAATAAATAACAATCAAAAGAATAAGAATCAAATATGATAAATAAAAAAATTCAATTAATAAAATTATAAGAGAAAAGTAAATAACAAACATGAAAATAAGAACTAAAATTGATATAAATATCAAATTAAATCATATTATACGGGGGAAGATTGAAAAAAAAAAATTCAAAATAAAATATATAGCAATCAAAAATTTAAAAATTAAATTTTATTTAATCAACAAATAACATAATATTTCTAAATTTTTCACAATTTCTAAAAAGTGTTTCCCGTCTAAAATAAAAGGAAAATATTTTTCTGAAAATCAAGTTAAATTTTTTTCATTGAAAAATATTTTATATTAATTAACTTTTATAATAACAAACAAACACAAGAAAATTTAAAAAATTATTTTTTATCAAGCAAATGAGTCCTTAATTTTAATTAACACTTTAGCGCCCATAGGAGGTTCTAAATTTTTCTACCTAAAATAACATAATATCAAACAAATACAAGTTTGAGAATCAAAATTAATTTAATCAGCAAATAATATAATATTTTTAAATTTTTATAATTCTAAAAAATATTTTCTACCTAAAATAAAAGAAAAATATTTTCCTGAAAACCAAGTTAGATTTTTCTTTGTCTAGAAAGTATTTTATATTAATTAACTTTTATAATGAAAAATAAATAAAAAATAATTTTCATAAAACAAATTAGTTATTAATTTTAATTAACACTTAACTAGTCCAATAATAGTACCTTTTATAATTGATAATAAACAAAGTACATTAATATTTTCATGTAAACTACCAATAGTTAACCTACCTTGATCTTCGAAATTTCGAATGCATAATTACTACTAACCACGAAACACTCTCGGTACGGCTTGCCATCTCTGACCAAACCAACCTTAGAAAAAAAAAAACAAATAATTTGGGATGTCATTGTCGCACGAGAACATGATTGAAAGAAGTCATCCCCTCCGAATTTCTTCGTCTCTATGATGAAAGTACTCGAAAATCATATTGCTTATCATATCCAGCAATAAGGATTCGAAGGTTCTCCCCCATTTCACATTTTATTGACCTTGAATTCTAAACCCAAAGTTGAACACTAAATTGTGCTTATGCGTCCTGTATAATCCTCTTGAAGCAGCCTGGCGAATTCTGGGAATTACATTAGTGCCCACAGGAGGTTCAATGTGTTATTTAGCAAAAACATGTGGCGGCACAACTATTGTGTTCATTTATTGTCTCTTTTAAGAAGAAGAAAAATGTTAATATACATGCTTATGGTGAAATATGCCGACACCAATTAAGCACAATGTTTGAGTTGTTTAATTAGCTTCTTTAAAAAAGAAATTTAAAAAAAGGGGTAGTTATTAATTAATTACTTACACCATATACATGTGCTAAGGCAAGCATCTAATTATGAAAATTGATTTTGCACATTATTCTAAAATTTAAAGAATATTAATAATTGTCATTGAGTTAAGAAAAGTAGATACACAATAAGTTCAGCGGGAAGCTTTTTGTCGATAAATTCACAAAAGGTTACTATTTATTATAAAAACTTTTTTTGGTGATTTTTTTATTGTAATTTCATCAGTAAAATATTCATTAAAAGATTTGCAAACAAAATAAATGCATCAAACAAAAAAGACTTACCTGTTTAATTTTATCAGTATATCCCTTGATGAATATAACATATCACCGAAAAAAACCATATGTAATTTCATCGATGATTTTTCTAATATTATTGACAAAATTAAATTGTCAATGATTAAATAGTAGTATTTGCAGCGATTATTTTTCAATTCTCTAGAATGTACCAATGAACATAATTTATCGATAAGATCATCGACAATGTTTTGAAAATATTTTATAAAAATAATTTTATAAACAAAGTAGAAAATAATTAAAATAAATTAAATTAAATATTAATTATAGATTTAAAATTTTATCAGTTCAATTACAATTCATCTAGAATAAAAAAGCTAGAAAAGGAGGAGAAGAAGGTGGGTCTTCATCTTAACTGTAGGGCCAATAAAGGGAAGCATATATACCACACATCTATGATTTCAGCTCCATGTACAATTGGCGGAGTCCGGTCATCTCATCACTAAATCATTGAGTCTCAACTACAAGATAGGTTGTTTAAGCTTCAACTACTTGGTTTAAAATCTCTCAAACCTCAAAGTTTGAGGGCTCAAAACTAATTGCAAGCATCCAACGATTGAAACACTTTGGGCCCTTCACAAGTTCTCGAACATAGTGTTTGAAATACCGTAAACCAGATTTCTATCAGATCCATCAAATGGTCCTAACTCCAATAACAAATTCAAATTGAGTTCCAGATGGGTCAAAGGATCGTCCCAATATCTCTCCTACAATCGAGTATTATATGTTTTCTGAAAACAAAATGTCAACAAATTCAAAAAAATAATAACTTAAGAAAGAAATTATTAAAATCTGACATACCAAAAAGTACTGAGTTCAATTATCCATAAGTTGTTACACCTTTTTCCAGCATTCATCATTTCACATGCATGTTTCTGCAAAGAAATCCATTAGTCATAGTTTGAGTTCAAAAATCATAGCCTGTATGAGAAAATTGTTGTTAGTTGAAATATCCATATAAAATAAAAATAAATAATTAAAAACATTTGTAATTAAAAAGAGAATTCTACCATCTATTTTTCATGTGAAACAAACAGAACGGATCCTCTGGTTTGCATGGAAATGAAATCATGAATCTGCTTGTTTTGGTTTTCCATACCAGATTGTGACCATTATACAAAATGCTCGAATGTCAATTTGTTGAATAAATTCTACCCACACAGCCTCTGAGATGTAAGGAGATTCTAAATCCTTCCAAACCACCAGAAACATCTCTTTTTTTTAGCATATTTTGGTTTTTTTATACGTCTTGTTCTAAAAATCACGCAACCTATATGATACGAATCAATTATCAGTTAATAAATGAAAAATAAAATTTTAACATTTGGATAAAAAATATTCATCTTGATTTCAATCTTACTTAATTGCAATATGATTCTTCCAAACCCTCCTCACAATAGCGTTGTCAACTCTATCCAGCTTTTCTTTGCAACTTAAATTTGTAAAATAATTATTTCATTAATATTAATAAACTTGTTGAATTAACATAATAATAAAAACTTAAATTTGAACCATGCATTAATCATAGATTTTCATTCAGGATTTTTAGAAACTTGACTTTATTAAAACAATGACACTTCCATAAATCATTTCATCATCGATGCTATCATTCAGGTAGCCTCCATATTTATAAACTTCAAATTTTGTTTGTTAATTGAAATTAATTTTCAAAAATTATTAATTGTTCTTTATTTCTTATTAGTTCATGAAAGAAAAACAAACTTACATTAAGTGGTCAGACATTCACTAGGTGAGGTACTTCCTAATAAAAGGACCCCGCTTTAAAAGGACCCCCTCTCTGCGTGGATCCATTGCACTCGATGAACTTGTGTCGAGAGTGGTTGTTTGTGTCTTAAGTGCCTATTCTTTGTCAGCACCTAACGATTCATGGTCATTATAAGAGTTGTTAGAAGAACTAGCAGTGATCCTACTTGTGCAATGCACTACTGACTCCTCCCTAGGAATCTACACAAATTAAAGGATTAATATACCATAAATCATTCCTATTTTTTTAAAAAAAATAGCAGCATGTTCTCTATACAAGAGACTACCTAAAATTTGTTTACATGCAAATATATATATTAATAATATGCTGCCATAAAATAGTTGATTTTATTCAATTTATATAGCTTCTAACTTTTCAATATAAGTTTATTTAATTTTAAGAATGGTAAATAATTAATTTAAACCTAACAATCCAATTCCTAAGCTTTAAGACATTAACCACTTGAACAATGTCAAATTTTAATTTAAATTCGCCAAACTAACTTTATATACAATTTTAAATTCAACAACTATATGTTATTTATTATAATAAACTCAAAATTCAACTAAATCCTTAATCATGTCACCTAAACCACAATTAACTCATAACTACATAAATTCACATTTCCAGTCACAAATACTATAAACCCTATAATTAACAAATTAGAAATTTATAATTCAATAATAATTCACAAAAACATCACAATCAATTCATAAATTCAACAAAAAATTCCAACAACATCATTCTAACAAAATAATTCACAAAAAATCATAAAAACCAAATATAATGCAGAATAAAACCCATAAAAAAGAAGATAATGAAAATCTTTCTTATTAATCCAACTTAATGAAGCTTATGTTATTGCTTGCAAACATAAAAAAAGAAAAACAAAATAAGAATAAATTCACGTCATCATAATGCACATAAAAGATAAACTAAGAAGAGAAAAGAAAAGAAAAAGGGAAGAGAAGGATGTTTACCTTTAAAGCGTAGAGGAGAAAAGAAAGAAGAGATGAAGTTAAGGAGAATAGATTAAGAGACAAAAAGAGAGAAAAATGTTGTAGAAAACAGGAAGAGCGATGAGAAAACATGGGTGCCTATTATAAAATTAAAGATTCTAGTCTTTTAATTTTGGGTTTTTTTACTAAGAAATTTACTAATGGATAATTAAATATTAATATTTTTAACTTGTCCATCATTAATTTCATTTATAATCTTTAATTGAAAATTTTAATTTAATAATAAAATTTACAAACTCTCGCAAATATCACTAATGACTTTTTAGTTTGTCGATGATTCCATCTATAATGAATAATAATGAACAATGTCATTGAAAAATAAACACTTCCAAAGCTCTTGGGAAAATGTCGATAGACATTAACTATCTATGATTCCATTTATAATTAACATAATAAACAAAGCCTTTGAGAAATAAACAGTTCCAAACCTCTCGAGAAATTACCGATAGATATTAGTCATTAGTGATTCCACTTGTAATAAACAATTCCAAACCTCTCGGAAAAATACCAAAGGATATTAGCTATTGGTGATTCCATTTGTAATAAACATAATGAATAGTTCCAAACTACTCTGGAAAATATTGACGGATATTAGTTGTCAAAGATTTCATCGATATAAAATAGTTTCTGTGTCTAGATTATATTTGTATTCTTTATCCATCCATCCTGCAAATACTTATAATCACAGCATAATAACATCAGTTCTGTGTATAATAATAATATCACAAAAAATAAATGTTTATTTGTCATGTAATAATAAATTCACATAATTTTCATTATATTAAGGTTAATTTCGACCAAAAATATTACATTATAGTTAATTTTATTACACATTCATGTTGTGTAGATTACTCATAATTTTCTTCTTTTTCTTTTTTTCATCATCACCATTGCAATCTTTTACATTGATTTCGTCACTGTCATTATCTTCATCGACTTCAATATATCCGTTGGTTCTTAAAATATAATTTAACTCCTCAACATCAATAAACGTATTCCCAGTGACTTGAAAATTAGAATTTTCTTTTAAGTTAATAAATAGAGCAACTCGATGATATTGCAATATTATGCTCGCTAATAGCATTTGAATAAAAAAACTATATTATATTCACTATGATATTGCAATTCAATGACCTTTTCTAACTTCCTTTAATAGTCAACTTTGAACTCATTAGAAGTTGATCCCTTAACACAAACTCCACTGTTACATGCTTAGAACCTTGACCATACTCTTCAATATGAAAACATGTTTATTGATGAAAAACCCATTATAGCACTCCATCTTTCTTTTAGGATCTAGACATAGTAAATTCAAAACAACACTCTCATTTCCTCTCAATTGATAAACATGGTACAAGAATTACAACCATTAATAGTTAATGAGAAATGTGTAATGAAATTAAGAATTTTGAAAGATAAAAATAATTGAATAATCCTTACATATGTTTTGAACCAAGTGAAAAATTGTTAATCTTGTAATTGAAAGATTTGAGATTCGATTAACTGTGAGTTTTAAGAAAATAAAAATTGATGATCTTAAGAGAAATTATTCAATATATGAATTTAGAATAAAATAAAAGACAAATTATTCAAAAGTGATGATAAGTTAATTATTATACTTACTAAATAAAAGGTCTCAAATCATTATAGTCTTCAAATCTAAAGTATTCAAGGTCCTATATCTTTAAACTCTACTTTATGACATAAAATGTCACTACTATAAGAAAGTTGAGAAACCATAAGAGTTATAGACATGCCTCTTATTTTCTTAAAACTAACATTTTCTTATCATTACTTTTGATGAGGCTAGTGAAGGACATGGAAAATAGCCCAAATTTTAAGTACTCTCTTATTAAAATTGGTGTTGTTCTCAAAGCGTATATATGTTTGTTTACTACCAAATAATGCATATTTGTTTCCTAACACCAAATAATGCAAGCCAAGATTTAATTCTCACACCATCCTATGAAAAGTATATATGCTTTGATTGTTTATGTGTGTGTGTGTGTGTAGTTATAGAATTATGCTTTGCACAATGTAAAATTTAATTATAAAAAAATCATTTTGGTTAGAATTTTTAAAGAGTTCATAGCTTTATAATTTAGTGGCTATAATGTTTTTTAGTATTCATTTTTTTTCTATAATTTAAGTGTAACCTATCTATAACTCTTATAAACTATACAAGATACAAAATGCTAGATATATTTATGCATTATAGAAGTTAATCATATGTCAAACAAATTATGGTTCTGACTATATATCTTACATAAACATACTATTCATATGTAAGCAAGTCTTTGATGTATACTGATATAGATTTTTTTATAAGGGATGATAAAGATAACAAAATATTTTATGATACCTCGACCTTACAACTAAAATATATAAGTGGCATCTATATGTTGTTGTTAATTGATTGGTACTTAAAAGTGCATTTTTATCAAGGTTTTATTTCATCATTTTGCACTCGAAATATCAATAACTCCTTAACTAAAACATGTTTTATAATAACGTATCTAATAATATAAGATACCTTTAATTCATGGTAAATGTTTATTTTAAATACAGGCCTATCATATAAATGAAAGGATTGATTGATGAATTTAAGAACTGAAATTGAAAGGACAAAGAAATGGCCAAACTTAGAAAAGAGATGTCAGTGCAATCCAAACCGGAACACTATTCAGTAATTCAATCATATCTGGAGCTGTAAATCTCAGATTTAGGTACACTTTATATGGATGGAAAACTAAGACATATGCCTAAAACTTTCATATGGAGCCCAAGATCTAAAAAGGCCATTTT